>NC_092750.1:37472513-37781799 GCF_047496795.1 Chiloscyllium punctatum | reverse complement strand
GCAGACAGGCTTGGCTTCTTCTGTTCAGTGCCTATTGATGTGAGGGCAACCGTCCCCACGCGAGAGTCTCTAAATTGTTCAGCAAATGCCCCTCTTGCAAGTGAAGATGCTGTGCCCATGCTAATGTCAAAAGACTAGTAATCCGGAGAGCTGGGCAACTGTTTTGGGGACATGGGTACAAAATCCACTGTGGCAAATAGTAGAATTTGAATTCAGTTAATAAATTTGGAACTGAATGCGTGTCTCTGGAATAGTTACCATCAAACTATGAATATATAGCAAGTAAAAACTGTGATTGATGTAAATCCCAAACAACAACGGAAATTGCTGGGAAAGCGCAGCAGGTCTGGAATCATCTGTGGAGAGAAATCTGAGTTAATGTTTTGGGTTGAGTTCTGAGGAAGGGTCACTTGACCTGAAACATTAACTCTGATTTCTCTCTGCCAGACCTGTTGAGCTTTTCCAGCAATTTCTGTTGTTGTTTATAAATGTAATTCAATGAGGGCTATTTAAAATCTGTTTCCACTAAACTATTTTCGAGAAGAAAGTCAGTTGCCTTTACATGTTGTGGCCACCTGTGACTCCAGGTTCACGGTAATGTGTACTCTGAAGTTGCTGAGCAAGTCATAGGGTCACAAAGATGTATAGCACACAAACAGACCCTTCAGTCCAACCTGTCCATGCCGACCAGATATCCCAACTCCATCTAGTCCCACCTGCCAGCACCCGGTCCATATCCCTCCAAACACTTTCTATTCATATACCCATTCAAATGCCTTTTAAATGTTGCACTTGTACCAGCCTCCACCACTTCCTCTAGCAGCTCATTCCATGCACATATCACCCTCTGTGTGAAAAAGTTGCCCCTTAGGTCCCTTTTATATCTTTCCCCTCTCACCCTAAACCTATGCCCACTAGTTCTGGACTTCCCTATCCCAGGGAAAAGACTTTGTCTATTTATCCTATCCATGCCCCTCATAATTTTGTAAACCACTATAAGGTCACCCCTCAGCCTCCGACGCTCCAAGAAAACAGCCCCAGCCTGTTCAGCCTCTCCCCATAGCACAAATCCTCCAACCCTGGCAACATCCTTGTAAATCTTTTCTGAATCCTTTCAAGTTTCACAACAAGTTTCACAATATCTTTCCGATAGGAAGGAAACCAGAATTGCACGCAGCATTCCAACAATGGCCTAACCAATGTCCTATACAGCCACAACATGACCTCCCAACTCCTATACTCAGTACTCTGACCAATAAAGGAAAGCATACCAAACGCCTTCTTCACTATCCTATCTACCTGTGGCTCCACTTTCAAGGAGCTATGAACCTGCACTCCAAGGTGTCTTTGTTCAGCAACACTCCCTAGGACCTTACCATTAAGTGTATAAGTCCTGCTAAGATTTGCTTTCCCAAAATGCAGCGTCTCGCACTTATCTGAATTGAACTCCATCTGCCACTTCTCAGTCCATTGTCACATCTGATCAAGATCCTGTTTTAATCTGAGGCAGCCTTCTTTGTCCACTACACCTCCAATTTTGGTGTCATCTGCAAATTTAGTAGCTTATACCTCTTATGCTCACATCCAAATCATTTATATAAATAATGAAAAGTAGTGGGCACACTCCACTGGTCACAGGCCTCCAGTCTGAAAAACAGCCCTCCATCACTACCCTCTGTCTTCTACCTTTGAGCCTGTTCTGTATCTAAATGGCTAGTTCTCCCTGTATTCTGTAAGATCTAACCTTGCTAATCAGTAACCATGGGGAACCTTGTCGAACTTCTTACTGAAGCCCATATACATCACATCTACCGCTCTGCCCTCATCAATCCTCTTTGTTGCTTCAAAAAACTCAATCAAGTTTGTGAGAAATGATTTCCCATGCACAAAGTCATGTTGATTATCCCTAATCAGTCCTTGCCTTTCCAACTACATGTGCATCCTGTCCCTCAGGATTCCCTCCAACAACCTGCCCACCACCGACGTCAAGCTCACTGGTCTATAGTTCCCTGGCTTGTCCTTACCACCTTTCTTAAACAGTGGCATCACTTTTGCCACCCTCCAGTCTTTCGGCATCTCACCTGTGACTATCGATGATACAAATATCTCAGTAAGGCGCCAGCAATCACTTCTCGATCTTCCCACGAGTTCAAGGGTAGACCTGATCAGGTCCTGGGGATTTATCCACCTTTATGCATTTTAAGACATCCAGCACTTACTCCTCTGTAATATGGACATTTTTCAAGATGTCACCATCTATTTCCCTACATTTTAAATCTTCCATTTCCTTTTCCACAGTAAACACTGATGCAAAATACTCATTTAGTATCTCCCCCATTTTCTGCGGCTCTACACAAAGGCAGCCTTGCTGATCTTTGAGGGGCCTATTCTCTCCCTTGTTACCCTTTTGTCCTTATTTTATTTGTAAAAACCCTTTGGATTCTCCTTAATTCTATTTGCCAAAGCTATCTCATGTCCCCTTTTTGCCCTCCTGATTTCCCTCTTGAGTATACTCCGACTGCCTTTATATTCTTCTAAGGATTCGCTTGATCTCTCCTGTCTATACCTGATATATGCTTCCTTCTTTTTCTAAACCAAACCCTCAACTTCTTTAGTCATCCAGCATTCCCTATACCTACCAGCCTTTCCTTTCACCCTGACAGGAATATACTTTCTCTGGATTCTCGTTATCTCATTTCTGAAGGCTTCCTATTTTCCAGCCGTCCCTTTACCTGCGAACATCTGCCCCCAATCAGCTTTTGAAAGTTCTTGCCTAATACCGTCAAAATTGGTCTTTCACCAACTTAGAACTTAAACTTATAGATCTGGTCTATCCTTTTGCATCACTATTTTAAAGCTAATAGAATTATGGTCGCTGGCCCCAAAGTGCTCCCTCACTAACACCTCAGTCACCTGCCCTGTCTTATTTCCCAAGAGTAGGTCAAGTTTTGCACCTTCTCTAGTAAGTACATCCACATACTGAATCAGAAAATTTTCTTGTACGCACTTAACAAATTCCTCTCCATCTAAACCTTTAACACTATGGCAGTCCCAGTCAAGGTTTGGAAAGTTAAAATCCCATACCATAACCACCCTATTATTCTTACAGATAGCTGAGATTTCCTTGCAAATTTGTTTCTCAGTTTCCATCTGCCTATTAGGAGGTGTATAATACAATCCCAGTAAGGTGATCATCCCTTTCTTATTTCTCAGTTCCATCCAAATAACTTGCCTGGATATATTTTTGGGAGTATCCTCCCTCAGTACAGCTGTAATGCTATCCCTTATCAAAAACCCCACTCCCCCTCCTTTCTTGTCTCCCTTTCTATCCTTCCTATAGCATTTGTATCCTGGAACATTAAGCTGCCAGTCCTGCCCACCCCTGAACCATGTTTCTGTAATTTCAATGATATCCCAGTCCCATGTTCCTAACCATGCCCTGAGTTCATCTGTCTTCTGTTCGGCCCTTTGCATTGAAATAAATGCAGTTTACTTTATTAGTCCTACCTTGTCCCTGCCTGCCCTGACTGTTTGACTCGCTTCTGTTCTCAACTGTACCAGTCTCAGATTGATCTCTTTCCTCACTATCTCCCTGGGTTCCCCCTCACCTTCCTAGTTTAAATCTTCCTGAGCAGCTCTAGCAAATCTCCCTGTCAGAATATTAGTCCCTTTCCAATGTAGGTGCAATATGTCCTTCTTGTACTGGTCACTTTTACCCCAAAAGAGATTCCAATGGTTCAAAAATGTGAATCCTTCTCCCATACACCAGCTCCTCAGCCATGCATTCATCTGCTCTATCCTCCTATTCCTACCCTCACTAGCTCGTAGCACCGGGAGTAATCTAGATATTACTACTCTTGAGGACCGCCTTTTTAAATTTCTGCCTAACTCTCTGTAATCTCCCTTCAGAATCTCAACCTTTTCCCTTCCTATGTCGTTGGTTCCAATGTGGACAGTGACCTCCTGCTGGCCCCTCTCCCCCTTGAGAACATTCTGCACCTTCACTGAGACATCCTTTTTCCTGGCACCAGGGAAGCAACACACAATTCTGATTTTTCGCTGCTGGTCACAGGAATATTTATCTGTACCTCGGACTAGAGAGTCCTCAAACACAATTGATCTCTTAGAACCCGACGTACCCCTCGTTGCATTAGAGCCAGTCTCAATATCAGAAACTTGGCTGTTCGTGCTACATTCTCCTGTGAATCGATCACCTCCTACATTTTCCAAAACAGCATACTTGTATGAAATGGGGATAGCCACAGGTGACTCCTGCACTAACTGCCTACCTTTCTCACCTTTCCTGGAATTAACCCATCTATGTGACTGTATCTTTGACTTTTACCCCTTTCTATGACTGCCATCTATCACATACCGTTGCTGTTGCAAATTCCTCATTGCCTCTAACTGTCTCTCCAACCGATCCATTTGATCTGATAGGATTCACAACCAACAGCACTTATTGCAGATAGAATCCACAGTGACCTGTAAACTCTCCTTAAACTCCCACATCTGACAAGTCATTCAGCAGAAGAGCAGTTAGGGATGAACAATAAATGCTTAACTGAGTTTTTTTTGAAGAAGTAACAAAGAAGATTGATGAGGGCAGAGTAGTCGATGTGATCTATATGGACTTCAGCAAGGCGTTCAACAAGGTTCCCCATGGGAGACTGATTAGCAAGGTTAGATCTCATGGAATACAGGGAGAACTAGCCGTTTGGATACAGAACTGGCTCAAAGGTAGAAGACAGAGGGTGGTGGAGGAGGGTTGTTTTTCAGACTGGAGGCCTGTGACCAGTGGAGTGCCACAAGGATCGCTGCTGGGTCCTCTACTTTTTGTCACTTACATAAATGATTTGGATGCGAGCATAAGAGGTACAGTTAGTAAGTTTGCAGATGACACCAAAATTGGAGGTGTAGTGGACAACAAAGAGGGTTACCTCAGATTAGCCCTTCCTGAAGAAGGGCTCATGCCCGAAATGTCGATTCTCCTGCTCCTTGGATGCTGCCTGACTTGCTGCACTTTTCCAGCAACACATTTTCAGCTCTGATCTCCAGCATCTGCAGTCCTCACTTTCTCCTACCTCAGATTACAACAGGATCTTGATTAGATGGACCAATGGGCTGAGAAGTGGCAGATGGAGTTTAATTCAGATAAATGCAAGGTGCTGCATTTTGGGAAAGCAAATCTTAGCAGGACTTATACACTTAATGGTAAGGTCCTGGGGAGTATTGCTGAACAAAGAGACCATGGAGTGCAGGTTCATAGCACCTTGAAAGTGGAGTCGCAGGTAGATAGGATAGTGAAGAAGGCATTTGGTATGCTTTCCTTTATAGGTCAGAGTATTGAGTACAGGAGTTGGGAGGTCATGTTACGGCTGTACAAGACATTGGTTAGGCCACTGTTGGAATATTGCGTGTAATTCTGGTCTCCTTCCTCTTGGAAAGATGTTGTGAAACTTGAAAGGGTTCAGAAAAGATTTATAAGGATGTTGCCAGGGTTAGAGGATCTGAGCTACAGGAAGAGGATGAACAGGCTGGAGCTGTTTTCCCTGGAGCGTCGGAGGCTGAGGGGTGACCTTATAGAGGTTTACAAAATTATGAGGGGCATTGATAGAGTAGATAGACAAAGTCTTTTCACTGGGGTCAGGGAGTCCAGAACTAGAGGGCATAGATTTAGGGTGAGAGGGGAAAGATATAAAAGAGACCTAAGGGGCAACTTTTTCACGCTGAGGGTGGTACATGTATAGAATGTGCTGCCAGAGGATGTGGTGGAGGGTGGTACAATTGCAACATTTAAGAGGCATTTGGATAGGAAGGGTTTGGAGGGATATGGGCCGGGTGCTGGCAGGTGGGACTAGATTGGGTTGGGATATCTGGTCGGTGTGGGCAGAAGGGTCTGTTTCCATGCTGTACATCTCTATGACTCTAAATGGCGGCCTCGTTAGCAATGCTCAGTTTGCATGAAAGAATAAACAAATGGTCAAATAACTGGTGTGCAGTATACCACAATGAGGTGTGGAGAAGTGAGGGATGAAATGAAAGTTGGAGATGTAATGGCGCGTTGTGCAGTGATTCTGGCAGAGTGAAAGAAGTGGTGGATCTGAGCCTTCTGTTCAGTGAACCTGCAATGAGAATAAGTGTAGTATGTTACCATGACAACCCTGGTGATGTCATTGAATACTTAGCATTGTCGCCATGTTCTGAGAACTAAGAACCCTGGCCTTGATTTCCTCTTTGTCTTTCACTAGCAGTGGAAATATTGTCCAGAAAACCTATTGCCTCTTGGGGTTGAGGACGTCTCTCTTCCTATCTTGTAACATCATGCAAGGTGTCATCAGAACTATGCCCTGTCAGTATTTGTCACAGCAATTCCACAGTGCAGGATTGTGTTCCTGGTGTCTACAGCTAGTGTGCAGCTCCTACACTTGTTTATACAACTATTGTGATGGTAATGAGGAGGCAGCATGAATATTACATTGTACTTGGGACAGCATCATCATATGCAGACTCTATTTAAAGGCTAAATCAAATGTCTTAATCAGTGAGCCTTTACACAGCTGTCTGTGAAAATCTTTGGCAAACTTTTTTTTTGATTTTAGAATAGAAAACAACTTCAGCTAATTCTCCTGAGCTTCAGCCAGTGAGACAACCTCTGGCAAATTATTCTTTTGCATTGAAAGCATACTGAAGTGCTGTAATCGAAAGATGTCATAAACAGTAAAGGATTGTTGTGTAAATTTCTACTTGCTGCACAGGCTGAGGAAAGCCCACCACCCGCCACCCATTCTCACCACCTTCTCCAGAGGGCTCATTGGGAGAGTAGCCTGAGCTGCTGCATCACTGCCTGTTCGGGAATTGCACCATCTCGGATCGTAAGACCCTACAATGGATAGTGAGGACAGCTGAGAAGATGCTCTTCCATTCATTACAGACATCTACTCCACACGCTGCAACAGAAAGGCTAAGAGCACTGTAAAAGACCCCACACACCCCTCACTCGAACTCTTCTCCCTCCTGCAATCTGGCAGAAGATACTGGATAATACGGTCTGACTGTGCAACAGTTTTGTTTTAGATTTAGATTACATTACAGTGTGGAAACAGGCCCTTCGGCCCAACAAGTCCACACCGACCCGCCGAAGTGCAACCCACCCATACCCCTAACCTAACACTACGGGCAATTTAGCATAGGCAATTCACCTGACCTGCACATCTTTGGACTGTGGGAGGAAACCGGAGCACCCGGAGGAAACCCACGCACACACAGGGAGAACGTGCAAACTCCACACAATCAGTCGCCTGAGGCGGGAATTGAACCCGGGTCTCCAGCGCTGTGAGGCAGCAGTGCTAACCACTGTGCCACCATGCCGCCCACTATTTTTTTTTTAGATTACTTACAGTGTGGAAACAGGCCCTTCGGCCCAACAACTCCACACCGCCCCGCCGACGCGTAACCCACCCATACCCCTACATCTACATCTACCCCTTACCTAACACTACGGGCAATTTAGCATGGCCAATCCACCTGACCTGCACATCTTTGGACTGTGGGAGGAAACCGGAGCACCCGGAGCACCCGGAGGAAACCCACGCAGACACGGGGAGAACGTGCAAACTCCACACAGTCAGTCGCCTGAGGCGGGAATTGAACCCGGGTCTCCAGCGCTGTGAGGCAGCAGTGCTAACCACTGTGCCACCGTGCCGCCCACTATTTCTTCCCCCAAGCCCCCATCAGGCTTCTTAACACAGTATAATCAGACTCTCTCCCATCTGAATTTATTTTTGTATTGCTGCTAGATAAATGTCTATCATTCATCCTTCTTCTGTTACACTGTGACTTGCGTGTTTTGCGCTTCTTATGCACTGTATGCCATGTACAATTGTGTAGTTTGTGCTGTCAATGTAGCACCCTCAGTAGTGGTGGAACACTGCCTCATTTTACTGTATCTGTTGTATAATGGTAGAAATGGTAAATAAAAACTCCTCTAGAGTCATAGAGATGTACAGCACGGAAACAGACTCTTCGGTCCAACCTGTCCATGCCGATCTGATACCCCAATCCAATCTAGTCCCACCTGCCAGCACCCGGCCCATGTCCCTCCAAACCCTTCCTGTTCATATACCTGTCCAAATGCCTATTAAATGTTGCAATTGTACCAGCCTCCACCACTTCCTCTGGCAGCTCATTCCATACACGCACCACCCTCTGTGTGAAAAAGTTGCCCCTGAGGTCCCTCTTATATCTTTCCCCTCTCACCCTGAACTTATGCCCTCTAGTTCTGGACTCCCTGACCCCAGGGAAAAGACTTTGTCTATTTATCCTATCCATGCCCCTCATAATTTTGTAAACCTCTATAAGTTCACCCCTCAGCATCCGACGCTCCAGGGAAAACAGCCCCAGCCTGTTCAGCCTCTCCCTATAGCTCAAATCCTCCAACCATGGCAACATCCTTGTAAATCTTTTCTGAACCCTTTCAAGTTTCACAACATCTTTCCAATAGGAAGGAGACCAGAATTGCACGCAATATTCCAACAGTGGCCTAATCAATGTCCTATACAGCCGCAACATGACCTCCCAACTCCTGTACTCAATACTCTGACCAATAAAGGAAGGCATACCAAACGCCGCCTTCACTATCCTATCTACCTGCGACTCCACTTTCAAGGCGCTATGAACCTGCACTCCAAGGTCTCTTTGTTCAGCAGCACTCCCTGGGACCTTACCATTAAGTGTATAAGTCCTGCTAAGATTTGCTTTCTTGTGAGGTTTAGCCATTCATAACTAATTTGCTTATGTTTCATTGGCTAAATGCTCAGACTTTACTGCACGGAAGGTAAGTTAATTAGAATCTCATAAGAAATGTTTTTTAGATCTTTTGCCTGTTTTATAAGGTTAAATTGATTGAATTTTTTTTATTGTAGGTAAGTAATCTTGAGGACAATGATGCATGATTTCTTTGCATTCCTTCCTCTTTCCAAAATCATTTTGATAATATTTTCAATGTTACCTTTTAAAATATATTTTGTGTCTCTGTCTAATTATGGTTAAATGCCAGATAGTTAGGTTGACTGGGTAAATATAGAACACTATGAGGAGTGAAAAGAGCTGTAAGGCTAAGTAGTTAGTAACATTTATCGACTTGGTTTTCATCTCGTCCACTGGCTTGGATCCAAACACAAAAGGCTAAATCATAAGATTTCTTTATTGACTAATTACAAATTGTGTCAAATGCCAGGGGGATTTCTCTGTGCAACATCTAATGAGTTTTCTTGCATTATCATCCCAAGCTCACCTTATCAACTACCTACCTCCACCCCTGTGAGGCACCTTTTGGCCAATGCTATCCTGATTCTCCCATTTGCTTTAATCAGTAGAGTAGATTAGATTAGATTACTTACAGTGTGGAAACAGGCCCTTCGGCCCAACAAGTCCACACCGCCCCGCCGAAGTGCAACCCACCCATACCCCTACATTTACCCCATACCTAACACTACGGGCAATTACATCTTTGGAATGTGGGAGGAAACCGGAGCACCCGGAGGAAACCCACGCAGACACGGGGAGAACGTGCAAACTCCACACAGTCAGTCGCCTGAGGCGGGAAATGAACCCAGGTCTCTGGCACTGTGAGGCAGCAGTGCTAACCACTGTGCCACCATGCCGCCCACACTCTTGATATTCCAGAATGAGTTGGAATCCCTTGCACTGGTGTCATATTTAAAAAGGATATATACACCTGGGCAAACACTGTCAGTCTGGAGGAGGCCACAACATCAGTCACTGCCAGCCTGATCTGAGATTCCCACCCAGGCCATTATGCTATCTGGTGAAGTAAAGCAAGTGCTACTGTCTTCATTCTGCTACCTCAGTCTGCTATTCTATCTTTCATACTGTACCCAACTCCCAACAAGACTTGTACTATACAATTCTCTCTCATGTGCAAGCACCTTCCCTCCCCCCAATTCCCACATTGCTAACACTACATGGACTTTGTGACGCCCACCTGCACCAACACCAACATCTGTGAGACCTACTTTCACCCCCTTTAACACCTCCCTTTCTCTCATTCCAAGAACTAACAGCCCATATTAGGCCAGAAAGAGCCACGAACGGGTGGCAAGCTGACCGGCATTTGGACTCCTCACTCCATATGAAGAAAGGACCCTGACTGAACCAAAGCCCCTGGACTGGTATCAGAGGCTGCCCCTTTGGCTCACTTTGCCGAAAACCCTGACTTGACTGAGGCAGGCTGACACCCACGACAAACCTGCTGGCATTGTGTCAGCATTAAACAGCAAGGCAGGATAAAAGTAATATGATCCTGGTAGCTCTGGCTATAGGGCAAACCATGCAAGGCAGCTATGTTATGTGGATCCAGCCAGGCTTAGTATGAGTAAAAGCTGACAGCAAGGAGGCTGCCCAGAGATGAGGCCTGGTCTAATTGATGAACTGAGTGTCTGTCCATGGGTGCAAAGGGTCCTTGCTGCAGCATTGCAGTGATAATTACTGGTGCAGCTTGAAGTCTAGTAGCCTGGTTCAAGTAAATCAGAGATGTGCCATGATGATGCAGAGAGGCTGGCAGGTGCCAGGGTCTGTGGATGTGAATGTGTGGGTTCACTGCCATAGCAGTATTTGCTGACACCAGTAACTATGCATGTGCATTAATTGGGCAAGCACTGATGGCATCACAGATTTCATGTATGATGTGCAAGTGTATTACTGTGCATGCACAGGGAAGCGTGTGCATTTTTAAGTTGGACTTCACTGGTGGGGAGAGAGATGCTGGATGCAGGACAGAGGGATCCCCTGGAGTGAAAAAGCCCCAGAAGCTGAAGGTTTAGTTGGGGTGGGAGATGATGAGAAGATTCCAGAATGGAGGAGGGAGTTGCACAAGGAGGGCCCAGGAGCTGGGATTCCCTCTCCCCCTTCCACACTCATCCTTAGCTGTCTTCGGAGGTCCTGCCAATCTCTTTTCCCCTCCCAACCCCCAAAATCTGCACGTGTGCTGTACCGTGCTTTAAATTGTATGTGTCAGGTCAGGAAACGCATCTTCCTGTTAATAAGCAACTCGCTACTCCTTAGTGAAAATCTCATCTCAGCATCCAGAGTTCTGTTGGAACATGTAAGTAATTTCTCAAGAAAATCCTCACAAAACTTTCCATGTAGTTATTTCTGGATATCGTGCCATAGCATAGCTTATTCAGGTTCCTGTAAAATTCCATCCATAGAATTATTTGTAGACAGAAATTTGACTTTTTTGAGAAAAATGGCTGAATTAAGTATAACCTTTTAGAGTACTATGTCCCACCAATGTTTTGTGAAAGTGAACCTTTAAAATCCATATACATCAGTGTCTGTATGTTTGTATAGACCGATGTTGTATCCTTATTAAAGACAAAACAAAATATGGCCTTGACACTGAGACTTCCCATGAGAAGCAGGAACAGGTTAAAGTTTTGTAAGAGACTCTAGAATTGGAAATCAAGGAAGGTTTGGAGAGCCGATTAACATTCACAGACAAAATGTATGCAAAAGATGATTTGTTAAAATGCATACCTGGTGTGGTCAGACTTGATCAATTTAGAAAGTTGGATGGTTATTTCATAGAAGAATATGGAATTTAACAGACTACATTCAAGATTTGAAAAAATTCTCTTTGGAGATATCCAACTCCAATTTTTGCTTTAAAAATTGTTGGTCTGTGCTAAGATATCAAACATAGACTCCTACTATTAAAAGAAGGAAACCCATAAAAACATAGAAAATTGGAGCAGGAGTAGGCCATTTGGCCCTTCAAGCCTACTCTGCCTTCAATATGATCATGGCTGATCATCCAACATAGTACCCTGTTTCTGCAATCTCCCCATACCTTTTGATCTCGTTAGCCTAAGAATTATATCTAACTCCTTGAAAACGTTCAATGTTTTGTCCTCAATTGCTTTCTGTGACACAGGATTCCACAGGCTCATCATTCTCTGGGTGAAGAAATTTCTCATCTCAGTTTTATATAACCTACACAGTATCCACAAACTGTGAACCCTGGTTTGGGGGTTTTCAAAACATATTTTTGAAAAGATGTCAGAGGCCTCATCGAACCTTCCTGGGGAAACATTCATTCCAGGTGGCTTTTGTAGCTCTAGCTCAAGTGGGACATTCATCACTTCAACAAAGAATGGAGAGTTTCAATGATAGCATCAATGCTGACTGCCAACATACAGGGTGGAAGTGGCAGGAAAGGAGAATTATAATTAAAAGGAGTGAGAGTAGTGTTATCCCTGGCTATTATAACAAGTGGGTAAAAACAATGACTGCTGATTCCTGATGAAGGGCTTTTGCCCAAAACGTCGATTTCGCTGCTCCTTGGATGCTGCCTGAACTGCTGTGCTTTATTATAACAAGTGACAGGAATTAGGGATTCAGAAGAGAAATTAACCCCAGGAATGTCCGGCTATTTTATTGAAACCAGGCACAACACAGAAGATTTGAAAGAAGATGATTGTGATAGTGTTTAGGCAGAGTGAATTGTACAAGGAGCGCCAGGCCAGCAATAGATGTTTTATTTGCAAATTCATTCAGTTGCACTGCATTGGAGTATGTCCACTGTGGGAAGTGGATTGGATTGAAATATTACATTTATCCTTTAAAAAGTATGGCCAAGAGTAACATTGTAAGCTATGAGAGTTGGATGGGGATGACAACATACTGAGTTAAAAATCTCACAACACCAGTTGTGTGATTTTTAACTTTGTACACCCCAGTCCAACATCGGTATCTCCAAATGATGATAACATACTGAAATCACTAAAAAATAGTGTTAGTTCCCTGTAATGTCACACACTGGGGAAAGCAGTTTCACAGTGTACTATTGAGCAGGTTGCCTTTGGAAGAGACTGAGTTGAAACTGGACATCAAATGTGACCAGGTAATTGCTTTTGATATTTCAGTGGAGTTATGGTTTACACAATGCAGATGTTGGAAAAGATAGATGTTGTCAAAGGAATACAATAATCAAAGTGTGAAGCAGGTATTATTGGTATCAAGAGATAGGAGTTCAATGAAAAATAAAGGCCACTTATCTTTAAAACTGTATTGGTTGAAAGCCCATCAATCTTACATGTTAAAAATCTGACTGATGGATATGGGAATGAAAGGCAATGAGGAGACTAAACTTGCAACGTATTACTTATGTCCATGTGTAAAAATGATATTGGAGGATGTCGTCATGGCCCATACTGAGTCTACTTTTATCAAGACTTGAACAAACTTGTAGAAATGGACCTGCAAGTATGTAATAAAGGGTTTTAGTTTGTGTTACATAGTTGCGATGATGAGATTTAATCCCTCCAGAGTGATATTGTTAAAGAGAAATGTGTTATAATGAACAAGCCAATGGAGAAATGAACAGGGAGCAGAGTGGATCCACCAGCTAAATTCCTAACTGATAAGAGGGAGATTTGTGTGAATCTGTGTGAAAATAAGGACATTGTCATGATCACACTCATGAAAAATCACTTTAGTTTTGGATATGTGAAAGAAACCATGCAGTACTAAATGCTTCATAAAAATCATAGTAGGCCAACCAAGTTGTAAATTAGCATTTACCCTGGGCATGAGTAATCCATTAAACAACTTGCTGCCAATGATTATCAGCTATTATCAACCTTTTATGGAAAAGATCCAAAAATTCCTTTTTCATAATGATAGATCATCCTCCGACTTGGGAAAGGGCTACAACTAACTCCACTTTTCTATCTGAGTAGCATGTGAATGCCTTGCATTTAAGTTTGAGGTGCCAGAGAAAGTTCCAGCCTTCCAGTACCATATAAAGCCATCAGAAATTCATTTTAACCTCAGGATATGCAACATAACAGAAGGACAGGAAGTGGAAAGGTCTGGGTAAGATTATAAATAATGATGGAAAAATGGTAATTTTACAACATGTCAACCAAACCATTAATGATGCATTCTTTGAGGTTAATTGACACAGATTACCAGTGTTCCCTTTGAAGTTGCTCACCTGTACATGCAGCCCCTCCAAAGTTCCATGCATGTCAATTAGGCATCAATCACAGCATTGATTTCTGGTTCTGGACATCAGAAGCCCATTCAGCCAGAAAGCAAGTTACAGGCATCGCTACAGGTAACTCATTTTTTCAGAATCTGAATATGTCATAGAAAGTGATGAGACACCACATCTTCTGCTTACACATGTTGAACAATTGTAAGAATCAGATTGTGGCGGATGAGAGCTGACTGAATATGGAGAAAGGGTTAGTGATGTAGAACAGTGTTATTTGCCTCCGGGATAACAACAAAATGATGTTACCAAAATAACATGCATATTCCTGATGAAGGGCTTTTGCCCAAAACGTTGATTTTCCTGCTCATCGGATACTGCCTGACCGGCTGTGCTTTTCCAGCACCACTCTAATCTAGACTCTGATTTCCAGCATCTGCAGTCCTCACTTTTGCCTATGCCAGAAAAAGTCAATGAATGGAGGAATGCCATAATTACAAGAGAACCCACCAGTTGTTGCAAACATTTAATGCTCAGGATGAGATATCTATGGACTGACATTTGAGGCCAAGATGTTTTCTGGCCTTGCACAAACCACAAGTTCTGAAATTGAGCCTGCAGGTAAATGTGGATCGAGTCCATGTGGGGCTTTGGGGCTTGGGTCACAGGAGTTCGTGTTTGGCGGAGG
Organism: Chiloscyllium punctatum; assembly: GCF_047496795.1. Classification (NCBI taxonomy): domain Eukaryota; kingdom Metazoa; phylum Chordata; class Chondrichthyes; order Orectolobiformes; family Hemiscylliidae; genus Chiloscyllium; species Chiloscyllium punctatum. The sequence goes on along the minus strand of NC_092750.1, from coordinate 37,767,091 downwards.
GGTTTTTTGTTGGATCTTGTGATACTGGAGGGGAGGATGTCAGGTCAGATAGAGTCTGGCCTGGAGTGGGGAGAAGGGTGTTGGATCAATAGAGGCACTGGGAATTGTGGAGCAGCAAAGATGCGGGTCAGGATCTGAGGACTGTAAGGAGTCAGTGTTGTACGTATGTAAAGGTTAAAATGGGGTCAGTTTAGTACCATCCCATATCACTGATTTTAAACAGAGGCTTTTAGAGGGTTCTAGTACAGTCTGTAAACCATTGCACCATATAAATGTATTAAGTTCAGTGCTGATGCTTGCCATGTGTGTATGGAACAGGTGTAAGTACCCAAAATAGTTTAGTTTCAACTAATCTGCTGTGGGTGAAAGCACAACAGCAATCCTATCAGTGGTACTGTTATAACTGAGATGGGATGAGTGTATATTGTCTCTTTAGTCCCACTACTCTGAGCGTCACCACATAAAATTAAATATTTAACCCAGTTACTGATATTGCCAATTGTATGCTTTAGTCTAGACCTAATTATTTTAATCAAACAATAAAGGTAATCCAAGATGGAGGATGGGAAAACTTTCTGGCTGTAACAGCTACTCCTTTTTTGAGGGATTTTAAGTGCTGGAGGTGATTTCCTCGAATTGCACGAGCAGCAGTTACTGTTTTATATGCTTTTGCATTGTTTTGGAACTTTGAAAAAAAAAGTCAAAACAACAGCAGTTTTAAAAGGGAGAAGAACAGACAAAGAACGCACATGGTGAAGTAATTGCAGGAGAGAGAGAGAGAGAGAGAACCTGCATAGTTACGGCCTTTGATGTTTGAATTCGTGTATCGCTGAACATCGGAGTGCATCTGGGAAAATTAACAAACAGTGAAATTCACAACTAATCTTGGAGAACTGTTGGGCGAAGTTCACATCACAGAATCAGATAAGTTAATCGTTGTTTTAAGTGTGGCCTACAGAGAATCTGCAGTAGTGAGTAGTGTGGGTTCATTCTTGATTATATGTTTTTGGAGATATGTCTCTTGATTAAACTTAAATTAATAGTTATGGCTTATATTTTAACCTGAGGCAGTGTTTGTAGAGGAATAGGGCGGTGTTATTTTCTGTGTCTGTAGATTGTGAAGGAGCAAAAATGGCCTTTAATAGAGCGATATGTACTTCTTGTCAGATGTGGGAGTTGAAAGAGAGTTTAAGGGTTACTGCAGATTATATCTGCCATAAATGCTGTTGGATGCAAATCTTATCAGATGGAATGGATCTGTTGGAGAGACCGTTAGAAGCAATGAGGAATTTGCAACAGCAACAGTGTGTGATGGATGACAGTTATAGAAAGGGGAAAAAGTCTCAGATACATTCACATAGATGGGTTAACTCCAGGAAAGGTAAGAGAGGTAGGCACCTAGTGCAGGAGTCTTTTGTGGATACACCCATTTCAAACAGGTATGCTGTTTTGGAAAATGTAAGGGGTGATGGATTCTCAGGGGAATGTAGCACGTACCGCCAAGTTTCTGATATTGAGACTGGCTCAAATGCAACGAGGGGTATGTCGGGTTCCAAGAGATCAATTGTGTTAGGAAATTCTCCAGTCCGAGGTACAGACAGACATTTCTGTGGCCAGCAGCGAAAACGCAGAATGGTGTGTTGTTTCCCTGGTGCCAGGATCAAGGATGTCTCCAAGAGGGTGCAGAATGTTCTCATGGGGGAGAGGGGCCAGCAAGAGGTCATTGCCCATATTGGAACCAATGACATTGGAAGAGAAAAGGTTGAGATTCTGAAGGGAGATTACAGAGAGTTATGCAGAAATTTAAAAAGGAGGTCCACGAGAGTAGTAATATCTGGATTACTCCCAGTGCTACAAGCGAGTGAGGGCAGGAATAGGAGGATAGAGCAGATGAATGCATGGCTAGGAGCTGGTTTATGGGAGAAGGATTCACATTTTTGGATCATTGGAATTTCTTTTGGGGTAGAAGTAACCTGTACAAGAAGGACATATTGCAACTAAATTGGAAGGGGACTAATATACTGGCAGGGAGATTTGCTAGAACTGCTTGGGAGGATTTAAACTAGGAAGGTGAGGGGGTGGGGGGAAGTGGGGTGGGACCCTGGGAGATAGTGAGGAAAGAGATCAATCTGAGACTGGTACAGTTGGGAACAGAAGTGAGTCAAACATGCAGGGGACAAGGTAGGATGAATGAATTAAACTGCATTTACTTCAATGCAAGGGGCCTAACAAGGAAGGTAGATGAACTCGGGGCATGGCTAGGAACATTGGGACTGGGATATCATAGCAATTACAGAAACGTAGCTCAGGGATGGGCAGGACTGGCAGCTTAATGTTCCAGGATACAAATGCTACAGGAAGGATAGAAAGGGAGGCAAGAAAGGAGGGGGAGTGGCATGTTTGATAAGGGATAGCATTACAGCTGTACTGAGGGAGGATTTTCCCGGACATACATCCAGGGAGGTTATTTGGGTGAGATTGAGAAATAAGAAAGGGACGATCACCTTATTGGAATTGTATTATAGATGCCCTAATGATCAGAGGGAAATTTAGAAACAAACTTGTAAGGAGATCTCAGCTATATGTGAGAATAATAGGGTGGTTATGGTAGGAGATTTTAACTTTCCAAGCATCGACTGGGACTGCCATTGTGTTAAAGGCTTAGATGGAGAGGAATTTGTTAAGTGCGTACAAGACAATTTTCTGATTCAGTATGTGGATGTACCTACGGGAGAAGGTGCAAAATTTGACCTACTCTTGGGAAATAAGGCAGGGCAGGTGACTGAGGTGTCAGTGGGGGAGCATTTTGGGGCCAGCGACCACAATTCTATTAGATTTAAAATAGTGATGGAAAAGGATAGACCAGATCTATAAGTTGAAGTTCTAAGTTGGAGAAAGGCCAATTTTGACGGTATTAGGCAAGAACTTTCAAAAGCTGATTGGGAGCAAATGTTCACAGGTAAAGGGACGGCTGGAAAATGGGTGATTTGGATGCGAGCATAAGAGATACAGTTAGTAAGTTTGCAGATAACACCAAAATTGGAGGTGTATTGGACAGCGAAGAGGGTTATCTCAGATTACAACAGGATCTTGACCAGATGGGCCAATGGGCTGAGAAGTGGCAGGTGAAGTTTATTTCAGATAAATGTGAGGTGCTGCATTTTGGGAAAGCAAATCTTAGCAGGACTTATACACTTAATGGTAAGGTCATAGGGAATGTTGCTGAACAAATAGACCTTGGAGTGCAGGTTCATAGCTCCTTGAAGTGGAGTTGCAGGTCAATAGGATACTGAAGAAGGTGTTTGGTATGCTTTCCTTTATTGGTCAGAGTGTTGGATACAGGAGTTGGGAGGTCATGTTGCAGCTGTACAAGACATTGGTTAGGCCACTGTTGGAATATTGCAGGAAATTCTAGTCTCCTTCCTATCGGAAAGATGTTGTGAGACTTGAAAGGATTCAGAAAAGATTTACAAGGATGTTGCCAGGGTTGGAGGATCTGAGCTACGGGGAGAGGCTGAACAGGCTGGGGCTGTTTTCCCTGGAGTGTCGGAGGCTGAGGGGTGACCTTATAGAGGTTTACAAAATTATGAGGGGCATGGATAGGATAAATAGACAAAGTCTTTTCCCTGGGGTCGGGGAGTCCAGAACCAGAGGGCATAGGTTTCGGGTGAGAGGGGAAAGATATAAAAGAGACCTAAGGGGCAACGTTTTCACGCAGAGGGTGGTACGTGTATGGAATGAGCTGCCAGAGGAAGTGGTGGAGGCTGGTACAATTGCAACATTTAAGAGGCATTTGGATGGGTATATGAATAGGAAGGGTTTGGAGGGATATGGACCGGGTGCTGGCAGGTGGGACTAGATTGGGTTGGGATATCTGGTTGGCATGGACGGGTTGTGCCGAAGGGTTTGTTTCCATGCTGTACATCTCTGACTCTAATAAAAAAAAGTATTGATTATATTTTACAATTGTTCTTATATGCACACACTCCATCCACCCAGTAAAATAAATAAGAAAACAGATTTCATTGCTGAAGTCCTTTTTGTGAGAGAAAAACATGGCCAATAATTGTCAGTGCTTGAAAGTGTTACTAGTGAAAATGATATACTGTATTAAACTTGTATCACTTTTACTTTAATACCTGTGAATTTCATGAACTAAAATGGATTTAAAAGGAAAGCATCTTTCCTGACGAAGGGCTTTTGCCAGAAACATCGATTTTCCTGCTCCTCGGATGCTGCCTGACCTGCTGTGCTTTTCCAGCAGCACTCTAATCTTGGCCTTAACAGCAATGCTACTCTCCTAAATCGGTACTCTGACCACCTGGAGGTTATGAAATTGTCTGTACCAGAATTATCATGTCAGTCAAGAGGCATTAAAGCTCAGTAAGGCTCAAGAAATTTGCATTACTTGTTTTACTCACTCTTGGTGGGCAGCATGGTGGTACAGTGGTTAGCACTGCTGCCTCACAGTGCCAGAGACCCAGGTTCAATTCCCGCCTCAGGCGACTGACTGTGTGGAGTTTGCACGTTCTCCCCGTGTCTGCGTGGGTTTCCTCCGGGTGCTCCGGTTTCCTCCCACAGTCCAAAGATGTGCAGGTCAGGTTAATTGGCCATGCTAAATTGCCCGTAGTGTTAGGTAAGGGGTAAATGTAGGGGTATGGGTGGGTTGCGCTTCGGCGGGTTGGTGTGGACTTGTTGGGCCGAAGGGCCTGTTTCCACATTGTAATGTAATGTAATGTTATGTTATGAATTCACTTTGGAAGGTGAAAGGTACATCTTTCAGTTAGCTAGACTGGAAAAGCAATGAGCTTGAATGCCTTACTGAAGTCCATATAGATCACGTCTACCGCTCTGCCCTCATCAATTTTGTTACTTTGTTACTTCTTTAAAAAAACTCAATCAAGTTTGTGAGACATGATTTCCCATGCACAAAGCCATGCTGATTATACCTAATCAATCCTTGCCTTTCCAAACACATGGGAATCCTGAGGGACAGGATTTACTCCTTTCAGTGACACCTTTCTTAAAAAAATCCAGTTTTCTACAGAATTATGTTTTAAAATGCAAGCAGTCAGGAAAGTATAATGGAAGCCTTCATATAATATCTAACAAGACAGCCTGAGTGTCATGGTACTGAATTTGTAAGGCTGTAGCTTTTAGACAGCTGTTTGTTCAAGCAGGTAATCCCTCTAAATTTTTGTGATTCACATCGTAGTACTTACTTTAATTTTAAGATACATTTGTAATGTTTATTGGGATCTCACTGACTTCAAAAACTGCAGATACTGAACTTTGAGTCTCATTCTACATGAATGTGATAGTACAGTAAGTTAGGTTTAAAAATATAATCCCAATGCTACATAAAACTTGGACTAATTGTAGAATTGGACGTGCAATCATTCTCACTTTGAATCTAAATCATTGTTGTCTAGTTTCACTGATGACAGCACTGTTTCTCAGTGAACTTGATGCTGCCCTTTCCAATAGCAGATGGTACCACCCATCCTTTTTCAAATAAACAATATTGTTAAAAGGTTTAGTATGACTAATAGCAAAATCATGAAAGTGCCAAACCTTCAAATCAAATAGTTTTTAAAGATACAGTATAAGGCAAACCTGTTTCATCATAAATTCATTATATTAGTAATTCTCCTTTGCCATCTCCAAGAAGTGCTAATCCGGGTATTAAGTAAATTTTGCAGTTGGAATTACTTACTTTTGTGTAAAGGTCTGAAATGTTGTCTGAATTTCCAGTAGGAAAGAGGATGGTGACAGCAAATCTACCAGCTGAATTTTACACCTCAATGAGCTGTAGATTCCTCTTGCAACATTTATGGCTGATGGTAACACTGAACTGATCTTCGCGATAGGAAAAAATTATTTTTAAAAAAAAGGCTATCACCTATTTAAATGCTCCTGTAACTATTTTTGTAACAATTTTTAAAACGCTTTCTATTCTGTTTGTTTGTTCCTTCCTCTGCTGCTTGCATACTTCCTGTGATTAACATCTTGTTCATAAACAACTGTTTATTCTTACTTTATCAATTACTCCTAATGTAAGACTAGTCTTTATTCCATACATTTCTGTATGTTTATCTTATACATTCCCTTTTCTTCTTGTGCCATCTTCCACTATCTTTTAACCTTTTAACAGGAACCCTGCTTAGAGACCAACTTGGTTCCCTGTTAGGTGGGGAGATTATACATCAATAGCTAGTGTAACTAAATTAACTTTTTTCTATATCAAGACCTGGAGAGCAAAATTATTTGGAAGCAGGTGGATTTTTCTTTTGGTTCTTAATTTTGGGTTGGGTTTCCTCATGCTGCAGATCACCTTTGAGAGTCAATGGACTCTGCTCCCTTAATCAAGGGACTAGGCTCCATTGAAAGTGTACATGTGGGGTGTAAACTGCTCATGTCCGTAGTAGAGCTGGCAATGGTAGAAATCATCCTGACTCAAAGTTCTAGGTCTGCAATATCACATTGAACCCCCAATCTGTCATTTTGAGATTTTAAAATCTTATCACCTCCAACCTTTGTCTTTCACTCCACGTTTCTGCAGGTTTCCCCTTCTTTTTGGTGCACAGGAAGCCAAAGGTTTTGAGCTCTGACCCAACTCAATATCAGAGTCCTGGGATTGGCCATTAGATTGGTTACCATGAATCAGAAACTTCCTCTGGGATGCCTATTGCAGGGCCTGTTAATCTCAGATTCATTTGCATGTTTTGACCAGATGTTGCAATTTAACATATTGCATCAATGAAACTGTATGGAAACAAATACAATGTATGTTTTTGGGGTATTTTGTGAACTTGATCCACTATGACCTAAACTTACCTTTACACCAGGACCAATCCCCAGGACCTGATCAGGTATATCTGAGAATTCGGTGGGAAACTAGAGAAGTGATTGCTGGGCCCCTTGCTGAGATACTTATATCATCGATAGTCACAGGTGAGGTGCCAGAAGACTGGAGGTTGGCTAACGTGGTGCCACTATTTAGGAAGGGTGGTAAGGACAAGCCAGGGAACTATAGGCCAGTGAGCCTTATGTTGGTGGTGGGCAAGTTGTTGGAAGGAATCCTGAGGGACAGGATGTACATGTATTTGTAAAGGCAAGGACTGATTAGGGATAGTCAGCATGGCTTTGTGCATGGAAAGTCATGTTTCGTGAACTTGATTGGGTGTTTTGAAGAAGTAACAAAGAGGATTGATGAGGGCAGAGCAATGGGCATTATCTGTATGGACTTCAGTAAGGTGTTCGACAAGGTTCCCCATGGGAGCCTGGTTAGCATGGTTAGATCTCATGGAATACAAGGAGAATTAGCCATTTGGATATAGAAGTGGCTCAAACGTAGAAGACAGAGTGGTGGTAGAGGGTTGTTTTTCAGACTGGAGGTCTGTGACCAGTGGAGTGCCACAAAGATTGGCACTGGGTCCATTTTATATAAATGTTTTGGATGTGAGCATAAGAGGTATGGTTAGTAAATTTGCAGATGACACCAAAATTGGAGGTGTAGTGGACAGTGAAGAAGGTTACCTCAGATTACAATGTGATCTTGATCAGATGGGCCAATTGGCTGAGAAGCGGCAGATGGAGTTTAGTTTAGATAAATGCGAGGTGCTGCACTTTGGGAAAGCAAATCTTAGCAGGACTTATGCACTTAATGGTCAGGTCCCAGGGAGTGTTGCTGAAGAAAGAGACCTTCGAGTGCAGGTTCATAGCTCCTTGAAAGTGAAGTCGCAGGTAGATAGGATAGTGAAGAGGGCATTTGGTATGCTTTCTTTTATTGGTCAGAGTATTGAGTACAGGAGTTGGAAGGTCATGTTGCGGCTGTACAGGACATTGGTTAGGCCACTTTTGGAATATTGCGTGCAATTCTAGTCTCCTTCCTATCGGAAAGATGTTGTGAAACTTGAAAGGATTCAGAAAAGATTTTCAAGAATATTACCAGGGAGGATTTGAGCTATATGGAGAGGTTGAATAGGCTAGGGCTTTTTTCCCTGGAGCGTCGGAGGCTGAGGGGTGATCTTATAGAGGTTTACAAAATGATGAGGGGCATGGATAGGCTAAATAGACAAGGTCTTATCCCTGGGATGGGGAGTCCAGAACTAGAGGGCATGGTGTAGGGTCAGAGGGGAAAGATGTAAAATAGACCAAAGGGGCAACTTTTTCACACAGAGGGTGCTACGTATATGGAATGAGCTGCCAGAGGAAGTGGTGGAGGCTGGTACAATTGCAACATTTAAAAGGCATGCAGATGGATATATGAATAGGAAGGGTTTGGAGGGATATGGGCCGGGTGTTGGCAGGTGGGACTAGATTGGGTTGGACCAAAGGTTCTGTTTCCATGCTGTACATCTCTATGACTATCAATTTGATATAAATTATTATGACATATTCAAATCAAAATGTCAAAAGTTTCATAATGCAATATTTGGTTGTTTTCTCGATATTTATAACACTGTTTCCGGAGGCAATCCCTTGTTATCTGGTTACTTGACTTCTAACCAGTGTGTTTAGAAAAGGATGCCAAAAATATCTTTGTTTGACATCCAGCATTGAGTGAGCTGTAACATCTTATTCCTGAACTTAAGGAAGGCTGTAAATCACCACCCTCTGTGTCTGCTCTAAGTTTTGTCATAAATTTCATCCCTGACCACTGACTTTGGCTGAAGAAACTGTTCCAAACTGTGTCAGCTGGTAGTCTGTCTGACCCAGAGCATCGCCATCATAAAAACCAATTCCATAATAATGTTCCCTACCTCTGCCCTACTGTATTCTATCTATGAATACTAACATAATTGATGGATTTTCCAAGAAGTGTTTTTTCTGAAATTCAATTTGAAATAGATTTTTGATTTTGCAAATTCTTCTGATGAAAGCTATTTGATCATTGTACCTGAGAGATGCAGTTGAATAACATTTCCTTTTTAACAGTCTTGATTAATAAATTTTCACTACCACTGTCTCAAATGCTTTACTGCCAATGAAGTACTTTCTGTACTACTCATTGATGAAAAGATACAGTATTATTCCCAATAAAAATCTGTAAAACATGCTGTTTAAGTTAACATATCTGGAAATAGTCTAATGCTAATCTGATTGATTCAGTAACGTGAGACAAGTTTTCTTTTTAAGAAGTGTAGCAAAGAGACAGAGTTAATACCAAAATTAGGTAAAGGAACATCAGTACTAGTGTAAAAACCTCTGCGATGATGTGCTTGCTTTAATTTTTGTTCATGATATTTAGATGGAAACTTTATGATAAATGATAGAGTTCACTATTACCATGCAAATGACTTTTATGGTTAGGAAACTCCTTCATTGAAGCCCAAAGCATGGTTATCTTCATGCAGGTAGAAGCATTCCTGGCACAGCCAGTACCATAACACTGTATTGGAATGTTGAAACATCATTTCGAAAGGTAGGTGGGTCTAAGTGAGAATGAATATTATAATTTAAACAAGTAAACACCATCATAGTGCTTGTGAAATCCATTGTGAAATTGTACTTTAAACTGTTGACATTTAAGAAATAGACAGCAGGTTTGATCTAGTGAGGCTATGCTCATGATCCAGACTAGGCAATGATATAAAGGGAATGTTAACAGCTGCAAACGTGAACTATTTGTTTGGAATTTGAAGATAAGTGAATGCAGTAACCACTTAGCTGACATTTCTTTCCATTTTGATCAAGTGCTCAAGTTTGCATCACAGAATGACATAGTCATTTACATAAGCAAAGAGCTACATTTTATAACCAAATGATTCAGAAATTTTGTTCTTGCTCTCACTCAATAGAAGGATCTGCCACCAATTTTTTTTTTTACTGTGTCAAAGGGCCTAATTGGCTGAGTGGTGAAAGATCAACCATACTGAGTGTTAACAAGAAGATGCTGTTGTCTTAACAAGATATAACTCCTATCTTGTACATATTGCTATCAGATTATGTTAGTTTGTTAGATGTTGATACTGAGACCTGAATATTATGGTTTTTTTGGTGAAGTGCAAGTCATGTTGTTTGTTGGAGAGATTCCCACCATGATGTCAAGCAAGTGTTCTGTAAAATCTTATTAAACTTGCTATTTTAACTGCTGTTCCTGCTCTGATGGTGCCTATCACATATGATATCCATCCTCTTTGCATCCTGGAACAACTTACTGCTTTGCTGGATATCCTAGAACTGACCATTGTCGCCTGCTGCCATCTTTAAATGCCTGTTGTACACCTGGATAAGTACTGTCAGTCCAGAGCTGCCCTGCATGGTTGCTGATGTTTACCCCAAACATGGCAGATACAGTCCTGGATTCTTGTTTTCTCCTTCTCCCAAAACCAGCTGAGGAGTCCAGGTCACTAGTATATGCCAGCTCAGTCCAAGGTTGTCGATAAAGCAGTCTCAGCCACCTGGAAGAAAGCACTGCAGGAAAGAGGTCACCTGCATTAATACAACTGTCACTGTCCAACACCATGCCCTCATTCCATCAGCTACTGCATCCACCTACTACCAAGCTACGTGCTCTACCACTCTCGCTGTTGCCTGAAACATCTTGCCCACTTTCCTTCCCATCTCCTCAAGCCTGTGATATCACTAGCCCCCATGTAGCCACTGCACCTGCTTCCTCACATACTCAGGACACCTCCCCCCTCCACCTGCAGTGGCAGTAATAGCTGTGCCACTTTCATCTCCCACCTTCACAGAGGACAGCAGCCAACAACAGGGCTTGAAAGATGGGCCATGGGCTACCTGTCATTTGGCTTCCCACCCCTCATGAGGAGAGGATCCTGACTCTGACTTACTGTGCCAGGATATAATGAGTAAAGGCTATCACCCTTGACTGGACTGAGGCCTGCTGGCAACTGTAACAAACTTCCTGTCTTTGAACTTGCACTACGTGGCTCGGTAGGACAGAGATAATATGATTCTGGATTAGTGGTGCTGGAAGAGCACAGCAGTTCAGGCAGCATCCAAGGAGCTTCGAAATCGATGTTTCGGGCAAAAGCCCTTCATCTGATGAAGGGCTTTTGCCCGAAACGTCGATTTCGAAGCTCCTTGGATGCTGCCTGAACTGCTGTGCTCTTCCAGCACCACTAATCCAGAATCTGGTTTCCAGCATCTGCAGTCATTGTTTTTACCTCAGAGATAATATGAGGCTGGTATCTTTGGCTGAGGGGGCAAATTACAAAAAGGCAAAGCAAGGCAATGCATGGACGTTGCAACAATCCAGCTAAGTTCAGTGTGAGAGTGAATGCTATGAGACTGTGCAAGGACCCAGAGTCCAGTCCATTAGCTGGGCATGTGCCTGAACACAGTGTTCTTGTAGCAGCATTACAATGGTAGTCGTCAGTGCAGCACTGAAGTGCAGAAGCCTCCTGTAAGTGAGATGGAGATGCACCATGATGGTTTTTAGAGGCTGGCAAGCATCAGATGCCAATGTCTGTGGAAGTGGTGTGCACGTGGCCTGTGCGTATGGAGGGTGCCCAAGATATTGGTACCTGAATTTCAAGATAGAGATTGTTTGGGGTGAGCAGTGAGCTAAAGCTGTGAAAATCTCATTCTGGTATTGCTTTCAAACTTTCCTGATGGTTAGTTTGTATACTGAGATTGATAAGATCACAACCAGAATACTAATGTGATGTGTTGGGCTGTTAACAGTGTTTAATAAACAATAATGTGCATTGTTTGGGAACTCGTTGCTGCCTAACATGATGGGCCTGGCTCAACATGTCACCTAATTCAGCCACGCATCTCGCCATAGTCCACATTGATCAGAATCTGATAGGAGAAGAGGCTTTTGAGGACTCCTGTGGCACTGTCCGAACTGCTGTAGAGATGAATTATGGCATGTCTGAACAGATTGATTAAAATTATCTGAGGAGACCTGTAAATATGGATTTTCATTCCATCATGTTTCGAACAGCCTATATAATGATCTGCCTTATTTCCAGCCAAGCCAGTGACTTTAATGGTGGAATATTCCATGCAGTTAGATCATGCCAGACCCCTCATGGCAGGATTCATGCAGAAATCACCTTTTGAGCTTGAAGCTTATCAGGTAATGCTCAGCATTTGATGTCCTTGGGGTCCTGCAGGAAAAGGAAAGGGCAGATCCTGTTGGTTCAATGAGCAGACTGTAAAAATAACTTGGCAGAATTTATAAATACACACCATGATAGTAACTGGCTGGTATTGAGAGAGGCCCTTCCTATCAGTCCTTCCTACCTGCCCAGAATATCTTTGTTGTTGAAACATTATCCTCTTCCTTGTGGGATTCATATATATAATCCCCACCGTGTAAAAGCAGGTCATTCGGCCTATCAATACCCCACCAACCCTCCAAAGAGCATCTTGTGCAGACCCACTCCCTACCTTATCCTTGCATTTCCTATGGCTAGTTCACCTAACCTATACATCTCTGTGCCTTTATAAAGAAGGGCTGGATAGAGATGCTATGCAGTAGCCTGTGCTCTACAAGTTGTTTCCCAAGCCTGCACATTAGGACAAGGATCATCTGTGCCTGGAGGACCAGCAACTCTGTGGAAGGCATTCCTTTTTGGTCTGCCCAAAATTTGCTAGTCTACCAATGCAAGGAGTTGTTGTCAATTCATTGTTCTAGACCAGCATATTCTAAAGCCCTGGACTTCGTGCTGAGCGTCAGATTAGAGCATGTGTTTAGGGCAACTACCACATTGGTGTCATGGGGAAAGGTTGCTGTCCAGGCCTTTCAGTTATAGTACACCAATGACACTTTCAAGTCCTGTATATAGCCCTGTAAGGCTGTTTGCCTTACAAAGAATGCAATAGTGAACATTAAGAGTTTTGAAGTTGTCTTGAGACACCTGAAGATTGAAACAAGATTCATAAAGATGTTTATTTCTCTTTCACTTTCTAAAAAAATTAAAATTCATTTTGAAATGTTTTGCCTTCAGGTTGCATACCTTCTAGTATGTAATGTATGTTGTAAGTAATGAAGCTATAAGACAAATTGAATTTTGTTGTAAATTCTGTAATTTTCAAGTGGAAACAGTTCATAATGTTTTTAGAGGTTTTATGAATAAAGTATATTTTCGGTAAAAAAATACGTTAGAGATTACATTAAGCTCCACCCATTGTTGTATAAGGTAACGGTTCTGAGGGGATTAATGTTCATGTTACATTGTCTCCTTCCACAGACTGAGACAGGGAGTTTTACGCTAGCTTTCAGAGCAGATCTAGCAGTACCAATTCCCTAAGGTCCTCATAATTATGTCCAAACAAATGAAGTTGTACTTATTGCTATCAGAAGATAAACCTTCTAAATCCTCCTCTATAGATATGGTGATGTGCCCTCTACTATTATTCGCTGCATACTGCAAAGACAAAAGAGCATTGTGGACAGTGAATTACCTCAAACAGCGCTTACTCAGTAATACAAACTAGGTGCGGTCGTATATATCACAAAGTTCCAAGAATGATCATCTAGGGAAAATATCCCATTCACCACAAATAGAAAATTATATTTACAATATTTTTCTTTTGTGTCTCTCTGTCTGTCTGTCTGTCTCTCCCTCTCTCTCTCTCTCTCTTTCCTCCCAGCACCCACCCCCGCCCGTTTCTGTGTCTGTTCAGCTGTCTACATTGCCAGAAGATCAAAAATCATGTTCAAAGTGTAAAAGGAAAGCATATTCTGAGAGCAGAGCTAAAGGTTTTGTATTGTGACTGATACCCATTCATTGAAAGAACTTTGCAAACAAATAATTTTATGTTGGGACTTTTGGCTTGATAAAGGAGGAGCTGAAAAATGTGTTGCTGGAAAAGCGCAGCAGGTCAGGCAGCATCCAAGGAGCAGGAGAATCAACGTTTCAGGCATATGCCCTTCTTCAGGAATGAGGAGGGTGTACCAAGCAGGCTAAGATAAAAGGTAGGGAGGAGGGACTTGGGGGAGGGGCGTTGGAAATGTGATAGGTGGAAGGAGGTTAAGGTGAGGGTGATAGGCCGGAGAGGGGGTGGGGGCAGAGGGGTCGGGAAGAAGATTGCAGGTCAAGAAGGCGGTGCTGAGTCAGAGGGTTGGGACTGAGATAAGGTGGGGGGAGGGGAAATGAGGAAGCTGGAGAAATCTGCATTCATCCCTTGTGGTTGGAGGGTTCCTAGGCGGAAGATGAGGCACTCTTCCTCCAGGCGTCGTGTTGCCATGATCTGGCAATGGAGGAGGCCAAGGACCTGCATGTCCTTGGCAGAGTGGGAGGGGGAGTTAAAGTGGTAAAAACAGTGACTGCAGATGCTGGAAAACAGATTCTGAATTAGTGGTGCTGGAAGAGCACAGCAGTTCAGGCAGCATCCAAGTAGCTTCGAAATAGACGTTTCGGGCAAAAGCCCTTCATCAGGAACAAAGGCAGTGAGCCTGAAGCGTGGAGAGATAAGCTAGAGGAGGGTGGGGGTGGGGAGAAAGTAGCATAGAGTACAATGGGTGAGTGGGGGAGGGGATGAAGGTGATAGGTCAGGGAGGAGAGGGTGGAGTGGATATGTGGAAAAGGAGATAGGCAGGTAGGACAAGTCCAGACAAGTCATGGGGACAGTGCTGAGCTGGAAGTTTAGAACTAGGGTGAGGTGGAGTTAAAGTGTTCAGCCACAGGGTTGGTTGGTGCGGGTGTCGCAGAGGAAACGTTCCGCAAGTAGGCGGCCTGTCTCCCTAGTGCAGAGAAGGCCACATTGGGTGCAGCAGATGCAGTAAATCATGTGTGTGGAGGTGCAGGTGAATTTGTGACGGATATGGAAGGATCCCTTGGGGTCTTGGAGGGAAGTGAGGGGGGAGGTGTGGGCACAAGTTTTGCATTTCTTGTGTTTGCAGGGGAAGGTGCCGGGATTGGAGGTTGGGTTGGTGGGGTGTGTGGACCTGACGAGGGAGTCGCGGAGGGTGTGGTATTTCCGGAACGCTGATAGGGGAGGGGAGGGAAATATATCCTTGGTGGTGGGGTCTGTTTGGCGATGGCGGAAATGAAGGATAATACGATGTATCTGGAGGTTGGTGGGGTGGTAGGTGAGGACCAGTGGAGTTCTGTCCTGGTGGCGATTGGAAGGGCAGGATTCAAGGGCGGAGTTGCGGGAAGTGGAGAAGATGCGGTGGAGAACATCGTCAACCACGTCTGAGGGGAAATTGCGGTCTTTGAAGAAGGAGGCCATCTGGGTTGTTCGGTATTGGAATTGGTCCTCCTGGGAGCAGATGTGGCGGAGGCGAAGGAATTAGGAATATGGGATGATGTTTTTACAGGGGGCAGGGTGGGAGGAGGTGTAGTCTAGGTAGCTGTGGGAGTCGGTTGGTTTATAGTAAATGTCTGTGTTGAGTCAGTCACCCGACATAGAAATGGAAAGGTCTAGGAAGGGGAGGGAGGAGTCTGAGCTGGTCCAGGTAAATTTGAGGTCGGGGTGGAAGGTGTTAGTAAAGTGGATGAACTGTTCAACCTCCTCGTGGGAGCACGAGGTAGCGCCGATACAATCATCGATGTAGCGGAGGAAAAGGTGGGGAGTGGTACCAGTGTAGCTGCGGAAAATGGACTGTTCCACATATCTGGCGAAGAGGCAGGCATAGGTGGGGCCCATGCGGGTGCCCAGGGCTACTCCTTTGGTTTGGAGGGAGTGGGTGGATTGGAAAGAGAAGTTGTTCAGGGTGAGGACCAGTTCAGTCAGTCGAAGGAGGGTGTCAGTGGAAGGGTACTGGTTGGTACGGTGGGAAAGGAAGAAGCGGAGGTCTTTGAGTCCTTCGTGATGGGGGATGGAGGTGTACAGGGACTGGATGTCCATTGTGAAGATAAGGCGTTGGGAACCAGGGAAGCAAAAATCATAGAGGAGGTGGAGGGCGTGGGTGGTGTCCCGAACGTTGGTGGGAGTTCTTGGACTAAGGGGGACAGGACCGTGTCAAGGTATATAGAGATGGGTTCGGTGGGGCAGGAGCAGGCTGAGACAATGGGTCGACCAGGGCAGTCAGGTTTGTGGATTTTGGGCAGAGGTAGAAACGGGCGGTGCGGGGTTGTTGGACAATGAGGTTGGAGGCAGTGGATGGGAGATCCCCTGAGGTGATGAGGTTATGGATGGTCTGGGAGATGATGGTTTGGTGGTGGGACATGGGGTCATGGTCAAGGGGGCAGTAGGAGGAGGTGTCCATGAGCTGGCGTTTAGCCTCAGCAATGTAAAGATCGGTGCACCAAACTACCACCGCGCCTTCCTTGTCTGCCGATTTGATAGTGAGGTTGGGGTTGGAGTGGAGGGAGTGGAGGGCTGTACGTTGCAAGGGTGAGAGGTTGGAGTGGGTAAGGGGGTGGACAGGTTGAGGCGGTTAATGTTGCGGTGCCAGTTGGCTATGAAGAGATCGAGGGCAGTAAGAGGCCAGCACAGGGTGTCCAGGTGGATGGGGTGTATTGGAGGCAGGAGAAGGGGTCGTCAGAGAGTGAGCAAGATTCCTGGCTGAAGAAGTAGGCACGGAGGCGAAGGCGGCGAAGAATTGTTCGATGTCACGCCGCGTGTTGAACTCGTTAATCTGGGAGTGTAGGGGGATGAAGATGAGGCCTCTGCTTGATTGTCATTTGTATTACCATGGCCTATTCTCTCAGTACTATAAATGTTTCTCCAGCCCAAGGTCCAACTGGTCTGTTTCAAACTTGAACAAAGTAGGGCTGACAACGTCAAACCAGAAACAAAGAGAGACTTTGTGTATTATAGAAATGTCCAATCTGTCTCGGTGACATAGATTTCTTGTGTGTTGTGTCATAAAAATGAAAGAATGTTGACTGCCCTGCAGCTTGCATTAAGGTAAGCATGTGACCAGCTGCAACTTCCCCTCTAATTCTTTGCTTTTATATGTCAAAGATCTACTTTCAGACTGTTGAGTTGTTGGCATTTTCAAAGATATTTCTGTTGACCAGGCTACTTATCATTTTTCTTGGTTAATATGTTTACATCAATTGCCCTTACCCAAGGCCTGAAGTAAAGGACTGCTCCATGTTGTGTTCAACTTTATTTGTGATGCAGGAAGGTGAGCACTCTGGCCTGAAGGGTGTAAAGAGGCTCGAGTAGTGTGCTGACTACTCGGCTCTACGCTGATAACTGGCTTCTGCAACCACTTCTACCTCCTTTTCATGACCATGCTGGGAAATAGTACTACTTCCTGCACTTCTATCTCCACGAATTCAAATGTATCAGCATAGGTGTTAGTGCTTTGTGCAAGTGCATATGGTGATGTTGGGTACTATGCTGTTAAATGTTTCATTGGTAAGGCTACACTTTGCTTCTCAGTCCCATAACCTGGGTAATAAGTACAAGTACTTTAAAACACTTTTTTTCTAATTCATCATTGCCCTTTTAAGTAATGGAATAGAAAACCCAAGTTCTTGATAGGACGACATTGAGTAATTAATTATTCTGGAGGCTAAGGCATGTTGGCATGAATTTGGCATGTACAAGCTGGCTGACAACTTGACCTCTTATGTAGGATTGTGCTGTCTGTCTCCCTGTCAGTGTAGGCCAGCATAATTTGTTCACTGGTTGCCAGGGCTTTTTGTGTTTCTGTTTGCCCCTGCCGTTCCCTGTCTCTGTTAAAATGACATGCAAACATGACAAGCTAGAAATGAACTGTTACACTATAGACATTTCAAATATACGAGACCCCTCAAATTGAAAACAAAATTCTTTGCTGTGATATGTTCACCCAATTGGCTATTGGTGTAGGCTAAGTGCACCTCAGTTGTGGAATAGGTTATAAGAGAAGGGTGTTTATTGTTAGAGATTTACAAAACTTTGGTTCAGCCACAGCTGTAGGACTGTGTGGAGTTCTGGGCACCACAGTACAGGAAGGATGTAACTGTATTGAAGGGGCTGCAGAGGAGGTTCACTAGGATGTTGCCTGGGTTGGAGGATTTCAGCTAAGAAGGAAGGCTGCATAGGTTTGGTTTGTTTTCTTTGAAGCAGAGAAAGCCCAAGGACATGACTGAGGTGTATAAGATTGAGGAGCCTGGACAGAGTAGATAGGAAGCAGCTGTTCCCTTGGCTGAAGGGCCAATAACTTGGGGCATAATTTTATCATGAAGAGCAAGAGGTTTGGAGGGGATTTGAGAAAGAGTTTTTTTTCCACACAGGCTGGTGAGAATTTGGATGGCACAGCCTGAGAGAGTAGCAGTGACAGGAAATCTCAATCTTTAAAAGGTAGGTGGATGAATACTTGAAACGATATAACAGTCTCGTCCTTGGCATATTGCTGGAATGTGGGATTAGTGTAGATAGGTTGGTGCATACTGGAAGAGCCAAAAGGCCTCTTCTGTGCTGTATGATTCTGACTTGTAAAAATACATTACAATAAAAGGTTTCCACTGAATTTTCTTTTCGATTCTGTAATTTAACTTGTACCTATATGGCATATTCCATTCTGGCATCTCGATAGAAATGCAATTGTCATAATACTAATATATATTCTATGCCAGGTGTTTTGAGAGCAAAACATTTCAAGTGGAAATTGCAGAAAATGTAATAGACGCAAACATTTCTCGAAACGTCAGCTTTCTCTGAGATGCCTCAGTAAAATTTCAATATTCTTAATTGTCACAATGTAAGTTTTTTTTTGTAAGGCACACAACCCAAGATATTTGTCAGTTTTCAGCCCTGCAGTTTTCCAAAACTGAAAAGACTTGGACAGTAAACTTTCTCCAGTGAGCCTCTGCAGAAGTTGCTCCAAGCTGTAGTAGTTCAGGGTGAAAGGGAAGGCTGGTAGATAGAGGGAATGCTGGATGACTAAAGAAATTGAGGGTTTGGTTAAGAAAAAGAAGGAAGCATATGTCAGGTATAGACAGGATAGATCGAGTGAATCCTTAGAGTATAAAGGAAGTAGGAGTATACTTAAAGGGAAATCAGGAGGGCACAAAGGGGACATGACATAGCATTGGCAAATAGAATTAAGGAGAATCCAAAGGGTTTTTACAAATTTATTAAGGACAAAAGGGTAACTAGGGAGAGAATAGGGCCCCTCAAAGATCAGCAAAGCGGCCTTTGTATGAAGGCACAGGAAATGCGGGAGATACTAAATGAATATTTTGCATCAACATTTACTGTTGAAAAGGATATGGATGATATAGACTGTAGAGAAATAGATGGTGACATCTTGCAAAATGTCCAGATTACAGAGGAGGAAGTGCTGGATGTTTTGAAATAGTTAAAGGTGGATATATCCCCAGGACCTGATCAGGTGTACCCAAGAACTCTGTGGGAAGCTAGAGAAGTGATTGCTGGACCTCTTGCTGAGATATTTGTATCATCGATAGTAACAGGTGAGGTGCTGGAAGACTGGAGGTTGGCAAACATGGTGCCACTGTTTAAGAAGGGCGGTAAAGACAAGCCAGGGAACTATAGACCGGTGAGCCTGACCTCGGTGGTGGGCAAGTTGTTGGACGGAATCCTGAGGGACAGGATGTACATGTATTTGGAAAGGCAAGGACTGATTAGGGATTGTCAACATGGCTTTGTGCATGGGAAATCATGTCTCACAAACTTGATTGAGTTTTTTGAAGAAGTAACAAAGAAGATTGATGGGGGCAGAGCAGTAGATGTGATCTATATGGACTTCAGTCAGGCGTTCAACAAGGTTCCCCATGGGAGACTGATGAGCAAGGTTAGATCTCATGGAATACAGGGAGAACTAGCCATTTGGATATAGAACTGGCTCAAAGGTAGAAGACAGAGGGTGGTGGTGGAGGGTTGTTTTTCAGACTGGAGGCCTGTGACCAGTGGAGTGCACAAGGATCGGTGCTGGGTCTTCTACTTTTTGTCACTTACATAAATGATTTGGATGCAAGCACAAGAGATACAGGTAGTAAGTTTGCAGATGACACCAAAATTGGAGGTGTAGTGGACAGCGTAGAGGGTTACCTCAGATTACAACAGGATCTAGACCGGATGGGCCAATGGGCTGAGAAGTGGCAGATGGAGTTTAATTCAGATATATGCGAGGTGCTGCATTTTGGGAAGCAAATCTTAGCAGGACTTATACACTTAATGGTAAGGTCCTGGAGAGTGTTGCTGAACAAAGAGACCTTGGAGTGCAGGTCATGCTCCTTAAAAGTGGAGTTACAGGTAGATAGGATAGTGAAGAAGGCGTTTGGTATGCTTTCCTTTATTGGTTAGAGTATTGAGTACAGGAGTTGGGAAGTCATGTTGCAGCTGTACAGGACATTGGTTCGGCCACTGTTGGAATATTGCGTGCAATTCTGGTCTCCTTCCTATTGGAAAGATGTTGTGAAACTTGAAATGGTTTAGGAAAGATTTATAAGGATGTTGCTAGGGTTGGAGGATTTGAGCTATAGGGAGAGGCTGAACAGGCTGGGGCTGTTTTCCCTGGAGTGTCGGAGGCTGAGGTGTGACCTTATCAAGGTTTACAAAATTATGAGGGGCATAGATAGGATAAATAGACAAAATCTTTTCCCTGGGATCGGGGAGTCCAGAACTAGAGGGCATAGGTTTAGGGTGAGAGGGGAAAGATGTAAAAGAGACCTAAGGAGCAACTTTTGCACGCAGAGAGTGGTACGTGTATGGAATGAGCTGCCAGAGGATGTGGTGGAGGCTGGTACGATTGCAACATTTAAGTGGCATTTGGATGGGTATATGAAAAGGAAGGGTTTGGAGGGATATGGGCCGGGTGCTGGCAGGTGGGACTAGATTGGGTTGGGATATCTGGTTGGCGTGGACAGGTTGGACCAAAGGGTCTGTTTCCATGCTGTACATCTCTATGACTCTATGAATAGTTCCTTGAAGTCGCCTAGAATGTGCCAGTCTGAAAAAGTTTGTCAAAATTAGCTCTTGTACTGGAAGATCAGCAGGTTTCAAGCAGCCCAAAGAGTGTCTTTCACTGAGCTGGTGGTTCTCTCGGCACGGTTAATGTATGTGGGTCAGGTGGATCCCATGGACAACAGAACAGAATCCTGTGTCACAGAGTTCTTGGGAAGAACCTTAACAAAAACCACTGCATTTCTCTCCAGACCTTCCTCATAAAGACACCCTCCATGAGGAGGGAGACAGCAGTCTACTTTCCCCACTCCCACCTCCACAGTCACTTTGAGCCATGCTGTGTCTCAATGCTTGTTTGGAAGGTCTGAAAATGAAGCTTTCTTCCAAATGTCTTTGTCAATCTGCTTGGAGAAACATAGGATCCAACATCTCCTTTTGCTGCAGTCCCTTGAGGACATTACTTCCCTGATGGACTTGTCAACAAAGGTGTTCACATTTCTCTCAGTTTGCCTTGTCAAATTTAAATGACTTCTGTAAGGGATAAATGTTGTCAGTTGTACTTTTGTCCATGTTTTTTCTGTCGCATTTACTATATAACATCGTAGAAATGGTATGGTTAAGAATAAGACCATTTGGCCCATAATTTCTGTGTTAGTGCTCTGAGCATTTTGGCTTTGTGGCAATCTTTTACTTTTTCTCAATAATACTACATATTTAAAATAATCCTTTGCTGCCCTCTTAAATGTTTCAAGCAAACCCACCTTCTCCACATTCCAGACTCTGCCTTCCAGACCTTCCTTACTTGCTGTGCAATAGTCTTCTCCCATTTGCTTCTTTTACAAAACACTTCAATCTATGCTTTCTGGTCCCCAATCATTTTATGAGCAGGAACAGTTTCTCTCTGTCTAATTTGTCCAAACGCCTCATGATTTTGAAAACCCCCATCAGATCTCCTCTCAACAGTTCCTCTCAGCTTTCTCTTCTCCAACACCTCTGATATATTCTCATAGTGGAATGAAATTTCTCATCCTTGGAGCCATTTTTGTAAACCTATTATGCACTTTCTCCAATGCACTCACATCCTTCCTAAGTTGCAGTGCCCAGAACTGTATAAAATACTCCAGCTGAAGTCTAACCAATAATGCACATAGGTTGTAATGAATCTCCCTTCTCCTGAAATCTATGCTCCTGTTTATGAAGCCTAGAATACTGTATGCTTTATTAGTTGCTCTCACTGCTGATCTGCCACATTTAATAACTTATGTACACATTCCTATGTCTCTCTGCTCCTCTGCACCATTATATAAATGATTCTGTCTCAAGGTAGTTCGCTTTCATCTTATGGTAGGCATGCAGGTGCATTTATTTTAATTCTTGCATGTTTATTGCTTAGGAGTGCAGAAAATTGATCAACCAATCATCTTACTTTGTCACACACTTTTTCCCAATTTCTAACAAAGTCAAGCTTTCAAGAATTATGCATTACACAGCACTATTAAATTTACGATTGAACTGTAGTTTAGCTTAGTGCAAATTTATTTAAAGGCCTCAATCAGCATTACTCTTGAGCTTTTCAATTGTAATTAACACACTTGTCTCCAAGACCCTTTTATCCATAATTCTCCAGATGTAGTAATCTGACTTTGTATGGAGTGAAGAATATCCTACAATGCAATACGCCAAATCTTAATCAATTTATAAACACTGTCCCCTCTTACAATAACAGAAATTCATTTTTCAAGATATGAGAGAGCCAGTTAGATAGCTAATGTAAAATCTTAATTCAGTTATAAGTTCACATTCAAGTTATTGTTCACTATTTCAGTATTATTTTGGAGAAGCAGCCTTTGTGCTAATAGCGAATGTTCGCAAATCTCTGTCATAGTGAAAAAGCACAAAGGAATTTATTTTTCTACAAAACGTTGACAACACAGAGCGTTAGCTCGAGGAATTTTATCTGAGCATTAATCTGATAGATTCATTTGCCATTCTCAAGATGCCAGTAAAGAGCTGCAGAGTTAATTTTGAAAGACTTATGAGAATTATAGAAGCAATAGTAATTTTGTTTATATTTAGAAATTGTGAATAATTATTGTTTACAGCAAATGCAATTTAGATTTCTTGACGCAATTTGTAGGCCTCTTTTTTTTTTCCCCCTCCACCCTGTCCCTCGGGAAATTCCAACAAATTTCTACCTTGATCTGATTTCAGCCGTGACAAGGAGCCCCATACAGAGGGATCATACTTTAAAAGGCAGTGGTGTGACCTGAAGCATTCCTTGCTTTGTGCACATCATCTTAACAATGGACATAACAAAGACCTGTACAACTTCAAGCCTGCTGATGAAAGCAGGCACGAGCTTGGGGACAATATCCAGTAGTTTTATTTTAAATTTGTTTGTGCACCTCCTGTGCTATTATATCACACAGTTTGCATGTTACTGTACTCTTTTGAGATGCATGCTTATCATATCATCACCACACCGTAGCATAATTTGAGGGTATACTCCAGTTCAGTTAACAACTCCTGGGCTCGGGTATGCTGGAAAACTGAGCCAAAACCGTTATGTGGAGCTGGGCTGAGATCTCAATGCCAAGCGGACATGAGACTTCCTCACTGGGCCATTTGAAGACCCAAAATCCACCTCTAAAGCAAGTTACCTCCATGCCAAGCTGAGATCTCCATGCTGGGACTAGACCTTCACACCAGGCTGCTGGAATATCCAAAGCCTCCAAAGACTACCTCTACGATGGGACAAGAATGCCACTCTAGGCTGAGACTGCCTTTCCTAGACAAGACCGCCACACCGAGAAACCACGCCTGCACCGGGAGAAAATCCCTTCCACCAAAGTTAATAAAAGATTGGAAATACTTTTTAAAAAAGTATAAGGAGAAAAGTAAAGCAGATGGAATAGAGGAGCTCTGGGCTCCTCGACTGATGAGCCCACATGTTGTACTTCATTACAAATGGTCGTGTAAACATTGCTGCACAAAGTACAATATCTTGCTGGAGACAAAATAAATCACATCACTCCATCCTGTCTGGCACGCACTGAGGGTCATTTTGACTTTGGCTGCTGATGTAAAGTGGGCAATATCGATTCAACTCCCTGTTATACACTATCACCCAATGATCATTTCCATTACGTTCAGCTACTAAGTTACTCCCTAATTGTATCTGAGCTCTCATATTGTCTAATATAAGATTGTATTTCACATTTGAAGAATGCCTTTGGAATGTAGTGGTAAACACACCAGAAAATACAAATAGTCCTCCAACAGTGCAGGTATTCCATTATTGCAGATCTCTGGTACACCTTCAGTGTGGCAAAGCTTTTTAACACCAGAAAGATATTGTCTTGTTGGTCACATCCAGTTTCGGGCCTTGTGCAAAATCAGATGATTTCATTGGGTTAATGTCTATTTTTATTAAAATCTCTATCCAGAGGAAGTGTGGATCATGTTGAAGCTGTGATCAGTGGTGTGCCACAAGAATCGGTGCTGGGTCCACTGCTTTTCATCATTTATATAAATGATTTGGATGTGAACATAGGAGGTATAGTTGGTAAGTTTGCAGATGGCAACAAGATTGAAGGTATAGTGGACAGCGAACAATGTTACCTCAGAGTACAATGGGATTACAATGAGTTTAATTTAGAGCATTGAGTATAGGAGTTAGGAGATCATGTTGTAACTGTACAGGACGTTGGTTAGGCCACCTTTGGAATATGGCATGCAGTTTTGGTCTCCTTCCAATCCTTCAAGTTATGAAACTTGAAAGGATTCTGTAAAGGTTTACAAGGATGTTGCCAGGGTTTAGAGGATTTGACCTATAGGGAGAGGCTGAATAGACTGGGGCTGTTTTCCCTGGAGTGACTGAGGCTGACCTTTATAGAGGTTTATAAAATCATGAGGGGCATGGGTGGGATAAATAGACAAACTCTTTTCCCTGGGGTGGGGGAGTTCAGAAGTAGAGGACATAGGTTTAGGTAGTGAGGGGAAAGCTATAAAAGGGACCTAAGGGGCAACATTTCCACAAGGAGGGTGATGTGTGTATGGAATGACCTGCCAGAGGATGTAGTGGAGCTGGTACAATTATAGCATTTAAAAAGTGGCTGGATGGATATATGAATAGGAAGGGTTTGGAGGGAAATGGGCCATGTGCTGGCAAATGGCACTAGATTAGGTTAGGATAGCTGATCAGCTTGGACAAGTTGGACCGAAGGGTCTGTTTCCGTGCTGTACATCTCTATGACTTTATGTCTCAATAAGCTAAAGCAGCATTCCGTTCCTTGTGGTCACTCTGCAATTGCTATTCAAAAGCAGTGTTCTTGAACAGCCACTAAAATGTACTTGGGAGTTCCTGGCTTCCAGCATCACTCTGAGACAAATGACTGTGTTCGTTATCTGATGTGCTATGGTAGTTTGCAGTTTGTATCAATATGGTAAGCTAATATATGAAAGAATGCACTAAATCTTATCTGGCAGTACTGGCAAGAAATCTGAAGAACACAATGAAAGTAGGAACATTAAAAATGAACTAGCACTTTTGGATGTGAGCTTCAATTATTTGGTGCCTTGCAACAGTTATTGAACAAGGCATTATCTCCTGCAAACAATTGTACAGGGAAAATCATTGCTGTGCTAACGATGGTTTACAGGCATCCATCCCTTCTCTAAATTGGGTTGACAGTTTATTTTTGTTGGATTAGTGGTGCTGGAAGAGCACAGCAGTTCAGGCAGCATCCAACGAGCAGTGAAATCGACGTTTCGGACAAAAGCCCTTCATCAGGAATAATTTATTCCTGATGAAGGGCTTTTGTCCGAAACGTCGATTTTGCTGCTCGTTGGATGCTGCCTGAACTGCTGTGCTCTTCCAGCACCACTAATCCAGTATTTGGTTTTCAGCATCTGCAGTCATTGTTTTTACCCAGTTAATTTTTGTTGACAATATTAACCTATGTATCTTCTCTCTAGCCTCCATGTACTCTGAAAGGCACAGCAATCCCTCGGAGATCAGAAGCCTCATGGCTGAACCTGATTATTTTGATGATAATCCCGAGCTCATCAGGCCCAAGAAGCTTCTCAATCCAGTCAAAGCCTCTAGGAGTCACCAAGAACTGCATCGAGAACTCCTCATGAACCAGAAACGGTGAGGAAACTATGAAGAGTATCACCTTAATTTGATTCTGCACTGCTTTACTAAATTATATTGAGATAATGAATCTTACAGTAGATTTAGAAATCTAACAGGCGATAGGAGACTATTATTTGGAACCAATATTACTCCCTTTTTTTTGAAACAGACAAACAAAGAAATGCATAAAAGTGGATAAATCCCCAGGACCTGATCAGGTGTACCCTAGAACTCTGTGGGAAGGTAGGGAAGTGATTACTAGGCCTCTTACTGAGATATTTGTATCATCGATACATCGATAGTTACAGGTGAGGTGCCGGAAGACTGGAGGTTGGCTAATGCGGTGCCACTGTTTAAGAAAGGTGGTAAGGACAAGCTAGGGAACTATAGACCGGTGAGCCTGACATCGGTGGTGGGCAAGTTGTTGGAGGGAATCCTGAGAGACAGGATGTACATGTATTTGGAAAGGCAAGGACTGATTAGGGATAGTCAACATGGCTTTGTGCATGGGAAATCATGTCTCACAAACTTGATTGAGTTTTTTGAAGAAGGAACAAAAAGGATTGATGAGGGCAGAGTGGTGGGCGTAATCTATATGGACTTCAGTAAGGCATTCGACAATGTTCCCCATGGGAGACTACTTAGCACGGTTAGATCTCCTGGAGTACAGGGAGAACTAGCCATTTGAATATAGAACTGGCTTAAAGGTAGAAGACAGCGGGTAGTGTTGGAGGTTGCTTTTCAGACTGGAGGCCTGTGACCAATGGAGTGCCACAAGGATCGGTGCTGGGTTCACCACTTTTCGGCATTTAGGTAAATGATCTGGATGTGAGCCTAAGAGGTATAGTTAGTAAATCTACAGATGACACCAAAATTGGAGATGTAGTGGACAGCAAAGAAGGTTACCTCCAGATTACAACAGGATCTTGATCAGATGGGCCAATGGGCCGAGAAGTGGCAGATGGAGTTTAATTCAGATAAATGTGAGGTGCTGCATTTTGGAAAGCAAATCTTAGCAGGACATATACACTTAATGGTAAGGTCCTAGGGAGTGTTGCTAAACAGAGACCTTGGAGTGCAGGTTCATAGCTCCTTGAAATTGGAGTCGCAGGTAGATAGGATACTGAAGGAGGTGTTTGGTATGCTTTCCTTTATTGGTTAGAATATTGAGTACAGGAGTTGGGAGGAGAAAGTGAGGACTGCAGATGCTGGAGATCAGAGCTGAAAATGTGTTGCTGGAAAAGCGCAGCAGGTCAGGCAGCATCCAAGGAGCAGGAGAATCAGTGTATTTCTGGTCTCCTTCCTATCGGAAAGATGTTGTGAAACTTGAAAGTGTTCAGAAAAGGTTTACAAAGATGTTACAAGGGTTGGAGGCTTTGAGCTATAGGGAGAGATTGAATATTCTGGTAGTTTTCCCTGGAATGTCATGATATTATAGAGGTTTACAAAATCATGAGGGGTATGGTTGAATGAATAGACAAAGTCTCTTCCCTGGGGTGTGGGTGGGGTCCAGAACCAGGGGACATAGGTTTAAGGTGAGAGGGGAAAGATAAAAAAGAGACCGAAGGGGCAACGTTTTCATGCAGAGGATGGTACATGTATGGAATGAGCTGCCAGTGGAAGTGGTAGAGGCTGGTACAACTGCACCATTTAAAAAAACCTCTGGATGGCTTTATGAATAGGAAGGGTTTGGAGGGATATGGGCCAGCTGCTCGCAAGTGGGACTAGATTGCGTTAGGATATCTGGTCGGCATGGACAAGTTGGACCGAAGGGTCTGTTTCCGTGCTGTACATCTCTATGACTCTGACTCTAATCAAAGTTGGAGATGTGCCCAGCAACCTGTGTAATTCTATAGCAAACCATTCAGTGTAAATTTTACCAGATACAATATGTGGAGTTTGTGCTCTTCAATTTGGAAAGTGAAGATGTAAAATGAAGAAATGCTGTTAGTCAGTGCTCAACCTGTGACCTTTGATTTCTTTCATTTACTTATAGGATTTGGAATTAAAGTATTAAAAACCAAAGGAACAAAATGTTTTGATTACCTTAATATAAAAAGAATAGCAAGTTATGTAATGAATTGTATTTTATGTAATACCACAAGGAAAAATTGGGATTATTTAAAATATTTATTTTTGCCTTACCTGATTTTCTGATTTATTGTGCCGTATACACATACCTTCTAAAAAGATTCTTTTGATAGGATATGACCACCCCACTTGCCGTCAAGATGATAATGAGCTGTTATCTTCACTTGCTGCCGTAGATGTCCTTTTGGTTCATCCAGAGGGGAAAGGATCTCCCGGGTTTTTGATCCAGCAACTTTGCAGGAATGGCAATATAGTTCCAAGTCAGGCTGGTATAAGGTTTGGAGTATAGCTTGCAGGTGGTGATATTCCCATGCATCTGCTGCACTTATCCTTTTAGATGGTAGAGATTGCGGGTTTGGAAGGTGCCGCTTAAAAGGCCTCGTGATTGCAGTGCATCTTGTATCTAATTGGGTGCTGCCACTGTGCATTGGTGTTGGATTTTGGGAATGGGGTGTCAATCAATCAAGCTGTGTAATCCCAAAAGGTTTGAAAAATGTGGTGCTGGAAAAGCACAGCAAGCCAGGCAGCATCCCGAGGAGCAGGAGAATTGACTTTTCAGGCATAAGCCATTCCTGAAGAATGGCCAGCTGTGTTTTTCCAGCACCACATTTTTCAACTCTGGTACTCCAGCATCTGCGGTCCTCACTTTCTCCGAATCCCAAAAGGTGCCAAGCTTTGAGTGTTGGTGGAGCTGGACTTAACCAGGTGGTGGATAGTATTCCACCAGAATATTCAGATCAAACTTCTGAATTATGGCTAGTTGATTTTGCAGGGTTTGGGAAGCTTGGACTTCGTCACTTTACAATTCCTAGCCTCTGTCTATAGTCGACATTTAATCTTATAAACATAGTATTTATATAGCTGATCTAGTTCAATTTCTAGTCAATGGTAACCCCCAGGATGATATTAGTGGGAGGGGGGCGGGTGGGTGGTGTTCAATGATATCTATGCAGTTGAATGTCAAGAGGAGAGTGTTTCTTGGAGATGGTCATTGCCTATCAATTATGAGATAAAGTCTAAATGTTGTCTGGGCTTTGCTGTGGTTGGTATGGACTACTTCGTTATCTGAGGAATGGTGAATGATGCTGAACATTGTACAATATAAGCAAAATTTCCCACCTTTGGTCTTATAATAGTGGGAAGGACATTGAAGCACCTGCAAATGTTTGGGTGAAAGATACACCTCAAATGAATTGCAGCAATGTCCTGTGTTTGTAGTAATTGTTCTCTATAGCCATCTTTCATTGTATGAGGTATGAATTCAATTCAGATGGGTTTTCCCTCTGATTTATATCAACTTCAGTTTTTCTGGGGCTCCTTGGCACCATACTTGAATCAAATGCCAATTATTGAAGCCTCCATCTGACCCATGATATTGTGAGGAGAATCTTGTGATGCAGTCCTTCCTTTCTGGGTTCCTGTCCAATCCATTGTGAGCAATTTTGGGCCTCATCCTTTAGGAAGAATGTTCTGGCCCTGGAGCGGGTGCAAAGGCGGTTCACAAGAATGATCACAGGAATGAAAGGCTTAACATATGAGGAACATTTAAAGGCTCTAGGTCTATACTCAATGGAGTTTAGAAGGATGAGGGGGGAATCTGATTGAAACTTTCATAATACTGAACTGAATGGACATTGGGAAGATGTTTTCATTGGCAGGAGAGGTGAAGACCCAAGGGCACAGCCTTAGAGTAAAGGAAAGACCTTTTAGAACAGAGATAAGGAGAAACTTCTTCAGCCAGAGAATGGTGAATCTATGAAATTCATTGCCACTGATGGCTGTGGAGGACAGGCCATTGAGTATATTTAAAACAGAGAAAGATATGTTTTTGATTGCCAAGGGGGAGAAATAGGGTTGAAAAACCTATCAGAGCTTAAAAATGTGTTGCTGGAAAAGCGCAGCAGGTCAGGCAGCATCCAAGGAGCAGGAGAATCGACGTTTCAGGCATAAGCCCTTCTTCAGGAATGGGCTGAAGAAGGGTTTATGCCTGAAACGTCGATTCTCCTGCTCCTTGGATGCTGCCTGACCTGCTGTGCTTTTCCAGCAACACATTGTTAAGCTCTGATCTCCAGTATCTGCAGTCCTCACTTTCTCCTTGAAAAACCTATCAGCCATGATTGAATGGAAGAGCAGACTCAAGGGACTAATGGCCTAATTTTCACTCCTGTGTTTTACAGATTGGGTTCTAGCTTTGTGCCTGGATCAGTAAGTCAGTGGGAATTAAATGAGTTCCCTGGTGGATCAGCTGGTAGAAAGTATGTTTCCCATTGGTGCATAATAAAGGGTCATCACACTCTCCTCTCTCCCTCAAGTGCAGTTGTTTTGTCCATTATTGGACAAAGACTATAATGGGGTTGGAAGTCAAATGACTCTAAAAGAACCCTAATTGGGCTTCAGTGAGCAAATTATTGCTTGATGGCACTGTCAAAACCCTTTCCATCAGTAGTAGACTGATGCGGTGGCCGAGTCTGATTTGCCCTGCTTTTTTTGCAGACATAGTTAGATGATTTTCCATATTGTCATGTAGATGCTTGTGTTCGAGCTGTATGAAAACAGTTTGGCTGGGGGGGAGGGTGACAGGTTGTGGAGCACCATTCTTCAGTACTGCTGTATCAGTTGTAATACAGCTGAGCTGTTGTCAGGGTCCATAACCTTAGCAGTATCCAGTGCCCTCAGCTGTTCCTGGATGTCATGTGCAGTGAATTAAATTGACTGAAGGCTGGCATCTGAGATACTCTAGACCTAGAGGCCAAGATGAATCATCCAATTGGTACATCTGTCTGAAGATTATTGTAAATGCTTCAGCTTTGTCTTTTGCACTGATGTGCTGGGCTCCGCCATTGTTGTGGGTGAGGACATTTGTAGAGCTTTCTCCTCCAGCTCCATCACCATTCACAACTGGATATATCAAGTCTACAGAGGTTAGGTCAGACTCACTGGTTGTGAAATTGTTTAGATCTATTTGTCTCTTGCTGCTTATGGTGTTTAGCATATAAATAGTCCTAATTTGTTACTTAATCAATACTTCAGTTTTAGGTATGTATGGTGCTGCTCCCTCTTACATTTCTCAGTGAGGCAGGGTTTATCTTGTATTTTGATGATAATGGTAGACTAGGGTCTACTCCAGGTCATACGGTTACATTGTGGTTGAATACCATCTATTGGCTCACAGCACCTCGTAGGGGTCCAGTCTTAAACTGCTAGGTTTGTTATTCATCTCATTTGACATGGTGGCAATATCATATAAGACAGTAGTCAATGAAAAGATGAGTTTCCACAAGGACTACATAGTGATCACTGTATGACATACAGATCAATAAGAATAATGCTTAGTAGGTTACACTCTTGTTGCCTCCTTCACCACTTGCCACATACCCAGTCTAGCAGCTTGTCCTCTTAAGAGCTAGGTCATTGATGTGCACCCAAACTACTCTTGGTGATGGACATTGAAATCCCCACACAATGTGTACACTGTGCTCTTACCACCCTCAGTGCTTTTTCCAATTGGTATTCAATACAATGGAGTATTGATTCATCAGCTGAGGTGGTGGAGGAGAGGGGAGTAGGCTGAGGAGGAAGATTGTAATCAGCAGGAGGTTTCTTTACCCATGTTTAGCCTGGTGCCATGAGACTTTGTGGAATGCAGAGTGCACTTTGAGAGCTCTCAGAAACCTCTGCAAGTCATTGTTAGTTCTAAAAGGATTTTAGTTCTCAGTCCTCAGTCCTCACAGTTGGACAGAACACCCTCCAAGAAGATCACGGCAATGAACATTGCCGATTGCATCATGTTCACCCTATCATAGTTTATCAGGCTATTGCTTGACTTGCCTGTAATCCAGCTGTTTTCAATTTTGGCAGACACCTCCAGATACAAGTACAAAAAATGTCATGAGGTGAATACAATGGGTATGCCCTTCATGTTTCTTGTGGGTGCTACATATATTCAGTCTGGTTTTATTGTTTTGTTACTTTCTTGTAGCAGTTTAGTACAACTAAGTGATTTGCTAGGACATTTGAGAGTCAACCACTGCAGTGTGGGTCTGAAATCACATGTAGAACAGGCTAACAAAGCACAGTGGATTCCCTTCCATAAGGACCTCCGTGAAAAAGATCTTTGTTCTTTATGACAACCAATAATAGTTTTGTGGTGTCATTACTGAGAATAGCTTTCAAATCCAGACATTTTTTTGAATGAATGGATTAATTAGTTAATTGAATTTGGATTCCGTCGCTGATGTGGTAGGATCTTAACCCATACCTCCAGGGCATTGACCATAGTCCAGGGACTATGCCTAACCCTAATCTATCTCCCCAAATGAAATGATTTAGAATGCACATTTTTTTTGTCTAGTATAAATAAGACCTGGTACTGTAAGTAAGTGTTGAATAAGAAATGTTATTTGAGCTGAGCTATCTCTAGTAAATAGTCAATCAAATGCATTGCAACTGGCACAATGGGGTCAAATGCTTGTAACTAAAATCCTTTTAGAACTAACAATGACTGTATTTTTTTTAATGCAAGAGAATTTTCTGTACAAATAGTAAGTGAAGTTTTCAAGAGAAGTGAATATTCTTAGTTTTCTGTTCCCCAGATTAGATTCTAACAGATGAAGACTAAGATAGGAAATCAAACCATATTGAAATGAATGGCCAAGGAGGTTGGGGATTTGGCTGAAATTTGCCAACAAATAAGAGCTCAGGATAGAGGTAAAGCAAATTGGGACTTTCCCCTTTTGTGGAGGGAAAGCATTTTACTGCTGCATGGTGTATCATTATTACAAAAACTATGATACCTTTCACTTTCAACTAATTATAGAGTCCTAGAGATGTACAGCTTGGAAACAGACCCTTCAGTCCAACTCATCCATGTCAACCAGAAATCCTAACCTAATCTAGTCCCATCTGCCATCATCTACTCAGATAATTTACAGTGAGTTGCAGAATGTAATAGAAATGCCAGTGAAATATTGGCCTTTGTGTGGGGATTTAAAATATCAAAGGAAAGATGCTTTCCTACAGTTTTGTAAAGCCGAGATTAAACGATGCCTGGTGTATAGTTCCAAACAATATACTGAAGAAAATATTATATTGGCCTTGGAAGGAGTACAGGGCAAATGAAAGTTAGAGTCAGGCTATTCAAGAGAGAATTGGAAAACCATTCTTTCATTTGGTGGGAGATGTTTGAAAGTCTGTGGCACAGAAATCAGTATTTGTTGACTTTATCACTTTAAATCTGAAATCAATAATTCTTTTACAGGACAAGGTATGAAAGGATAAGAAATCAAGGATTTATTGAATTGGGAAACACATTTGTCATAATGGCTTTGTGTGGTTGAATGGCCTTTCTCAGGGCTGAATGCCCCACTGTTAATCCTCTCATTCTGTCCTTTGTCTTTATTGTTCAATTCTTGGTTAATTCTCACTTACCTGTACATCCTGCCTTTCGATCCCATACATCAACTTGGACATCCGCGGTTTATCTGTGCTGCACGTTCAAGTGCTTTTCCTATGGCTATTCTTCCACATTGAAACAGGTTGTAAATATTAGATGTTGTGACCACACAGCACAGCCCTATATTGTCTGATGCTGCTAGTGTTTTGGTAAAGCAGAAATGCTGCACTGTATTGCTTTCACCTATTGGATTTCAAGATCCTGGGGATCCATGTTTTCCTATAACATCCAGCCACTCCACTGATCAATTCCAATTTATAGACCAACCAATACCAGAGACATTTAGCGAACATGAGGAACTTATCCAGGACAAAATGAAAAATTCAAAGGAGAAACCTCTCCATAACTCTCCATGATTCTAAGATGATCCCCAGCTTTGATCTCCCTTGGAGACTTGAGGTCTGGCAAGAGACTGAAGGATTTTCCCACCAATAAAAACAAGAAGTAAATATTCTAGTATCAATGAGCAAGAGGTATGTGCGATAAGTTCTTGCCGGTGTGCTGCAGAGATTGGTGCTGGGTCCACTGGTTTTTGTCATATCTAAATGATTTGGAGGTGAATACAAGAGGTAAATCGGAGGTGTAGTGTACAGAAAAGAAGGTTACCTCAGCGGACAATAGGACCTTGGTTAGATGAGCTGATGGGTCAAGGACTTGCAGATGGATTTTAATATAGATAAATGTGAGATGCTGCATCTTGGTAGGGCAAATCAGGGCAGGACTTGTACACTTAAATAGTAGGCCCTGGGGAGCATTGCCGAACAAATAGACTTTGAAGAGCAGGTTCATATTTCCTTGAAAGTGGAGTTCCAGATAGACAGGGTAGTAAAGGAGGTGTTTGGTTTGCTTGCCTTTATTGATCAGTGCATTGAGTTTAGCAGTTGGGAGGTCGTGCTGCAGCCATGTAGGACATTGGTTGGCCACTATGGAATACTGTTTGCAATTCTGCTGTACCAGCTATAGAAAGGATGTTGGTTCAGAAAAGAGTTACAAGGACATTGCCTGGGTGGAGAGTTTGAGCTATAGAGAGAGGCTGACTAGGCTGGGGCTATTTTCTCTGGACTGTTGGAGGCAGAGGGGTGACCTTAGAGGTTTATACAATCATAAGGGGCAATCATAAATAGGGTGAATAGTCAAAGTCTTTTCCCCAGTTTGGGGTAGTCCAAAACTAGAGGATGTAGGTTTGAAAGGAGAGGGGAAAGAGTTAAACAGAACCTAAGGGGCAACATTTTCACGTAGAGGATGGTACATGTGTGGAATGAGCTGCCAGAGGAAATGATGGAGGCTGGTACAATTACAACATTTAAAAGGCATCTGGATGGGTACATGAATAGGAAGGGTTTTGAGGGATATGAGCCAAATCTGGCAAATGGATTAGATTAATTTAGGATATCTGGACAGGTTGGACTGAAGGTTCTGTTTCTGTGGTGTACATCTCTATGGCTGTATGACTGTCAGCCAGCTCAATTGGTTGGCAGCTCTCTGTGAGAGTCTTGCTGACAGTGGAGGATGCAGGTCCCTGCAGAAGTTTGTTTAATGCATCCACAACCCAATACAGTGGATCTATAACTGGCCAGTTGGTTGACTGTGGACTTCTCTTCTGGGGTTGGGGGAGAGAAGGCACAAGCCATAGAATATAGAACATTACAGCGCAGTACAGGCCCTTCTGCCCTCAGTGTTGCACCGAACTATGAAACCAATCTGAAGCCCATCTAACCTACATTATCCCATTCTCGTCCATATGCCTATCCAATGATTTCAACGCCTTTAAAGTTAATGAGTCTACAACTGTTGCTGGCAGTGTGTTCCATTCCCCTACTATTCTCTGAGTAAAGAAACCATCTCTGACATCTGACCTATATCTATCATCCCTCAATTTAAAGCTACGTCCCCTCATGCTAGCCATCGCCATCCGAGGAGAAAGGCTCTCACTGTCCAACCTATCTAACCCTCTGATTATCTTATATGTCTCAATTAAGTCACCTCTCAACCTCCTTCTCTCTAACAAAAACAGCCTCAAGTCCCTCAGCCTTTCCTCGTAAGTTCTTCCCTCCATACCAGACAACATCCTAGAAAATCTCCTCTGAACCCTTTCCAAAGCTTCCACATCCTTCCTATAATGTGGTGACCAGAACTGTATGTGATATTCCAAATGTGGCCGCACCAGAGTTTTGTAAGCTGCAGCATGTCCTCATGGCTCCGAAACGCAATCCCTTTACTAATAAAAGTTAACACACACCATATGCCTTCTCAACAATCCTATCAACCTGGGTGGCAACTTTCAAGGATCTGTGTACCTGGACACTCAGATCTTTCTGCTCATCTACACTACCAAGAATCTTACTATTAGCCCAGTACTCTGCATTCCTGTTACTCCTTCCAAAGTGAATCACCTCACACTTTTCTGCAATAAAGCCCATTTGCCACCTCCTCAATCCAGCTCTGCAACTTATCTATGTCCCTCTGTAACCTGCAACATTCTTCGTCACTAACTACAACTCTACCGACCTTGGTGTCATCTGCAAATTTAATAACCCATCCTTCTACACCCTCATCCAGGTTGTTTATAAAAATGACAAACAACAGTGGACCCAAAACATATCCTTGTGATAAACCACTAGTAACTGAACTCCAGGATGAATATTTCCTATCAACCGCCACCCTCTATCTTCTTTCAGCTAGCCGATTTCTGATCCAAACCACTAAATCACTCTCAATCCCATGCCTCCGTATTTTGTGCAATAGCCTACCATGGGGAACCTTATCAAAGGCCTTAGTGAAATCCATATACACCACATCAGCTGCTTTACCCTCATCCACCTGTTTGGTCGCCTTCTCAAAGGACTCAATAAGTTTTGTAAGGCACAACCTACCCTTCACAAAACCGTGTTGACTATCCCTAATCAATGTATTCCTTTCTGGATGATTATAAATCCCATTTCTTATAATCCTTTCCAATGCTTTGCCCACAACTGCAGTAAGGCTAACAGGTCTATAATTTCCAGGGTTGTCTCTACTCCCCTTCTTGAACAAGGGGACATTTGGTATCCTCCAGTCTTCTGGTACTATTCCTGTCGACAATGACGACATAAGGTTCAAAGCCAAAGGCTCGGCAATCTCCTCCCTGGCTTCCCAAAGACTCCTCGGATAAATCCTATCCGCTCCAGGGGACTTATCTATTTGTACACTTGCCAGAATTGCTAACACCTCCTCCTCATGCACCTCAATCCTATCTAGTCTAGTATCCTGTATCTCAGTATTCTCCTCAAGCACATTGCCTTTTTCTTGTGTGAATACCGATGAAAAATATTCATTTCGTGCTTCCCCTATCTCCTCTGATGCCACGTACAACTTCCCACTACTAGGCTTGATTGGCCCTAATCTTACTCTAGTCATTCTTTTATTCCTGATATACCTATAGAAAGCCTTAGGGTTTTCCTTGATCCTATCTGCCAAAAACTTTTCATGTTGCTCTTCTTACTCTCTCTTTAGGATCCATCCCTCTAAACTTTGGTAAGAGTAGTCAGATCATGTCACCTTAATCTTAACCTTCTCTTTGGCCAGAAATATATTTTATGAAACAGTGAACTGGCAGAATGCTTAGGTGCATGAGTTACTTAATAAGACCTCTGTATGCTTCATTGTGTGCTGGCACCAAAATAAATAGCCAGTCACGTTAACTATTGAGCAACAATTAATTGAGTTAGTTGATTAGAAATCCCTCCATATAATTAAACAAAACACAAGAGTAGGTGTGGACTGCAGAGGCAGCTGGAAATAAGATTGGCAGATTGTTAAATAACAATTAATTTAAAAATACAACTTTCAAGTGATAAATGGCTTGAACAGTCAAAGTTTCATCTTTGGTCAAGTTGCCACAAAGTTATTTGTTTCCCATTGTTCTAAGGAATGAAAGAAGTTAAAAGTTTATTTTTGTTTTAAAAATCCTGGTAGTGGCCTTTATTGAATATGTTTCTGGTTTTGCAGTGACATGTACTTTGTATCTTCACCTTGTTAATATTGCCCTTTTACCTTGGAGTTTTGGTTTGATAATTAACAGGAACCCAGGGAAAAGAGTAAAAATGCACAGGGTTCTCTTATTTATCTTCAGAATAAACCTCTGTACTGAGCAGATGGTGAGCATGAAACCTTGGGCCAGATTTTCAAGGAGTGGCAATCTCACTCAGGTTACCCCTCTGCTGCTTTTTCGCATTAAGCAAGAGCTCTGCAGTTCTGACAGGAACAGGTTCATTCAGAAATGTGGAGCTGTGTTTTAAATCTGACAGGTCCTTTTAGTGTAGGGTAGCCTTTATTTAACTGCAGCGATTTCCTCCGAATTCTCTGATTTAGATGGATACTTTCAGAGGTTCCAGGGTTAGGGGAATTGCAAGTAGAATCTTCAATTCCTCAGAGAATGTCTGTAAGTAACTAAACTAAAGAAGGAAAGGGGAAAACCATCTCCACGTTGAGTTCAGTAAGACACTGCCTTGTTTTTCTGGACATTATAATTTGTTGAAAGTTTTGGTGGACCAATCAATTCCCTAAGGCATTTATGGTATTTGTTGCCACTGCTCTCACAAAAATGTTCTCTATATTTTCAAGACATTCATTGATTTTGTCAGAGCTGACGACAGCCTCAAGCAAACTCTTTGATTGGCACAGCCAACACTGGGTAAATTAAATAGAGGTCAAAAACATCAACATGGTTAAAAATCAATCTGACTTAAAGGCGGCCCTATGTTTTAATCCAACTCTACTCTTCTATTGCTGTTGATATGGTTGCTGCTTTGTTTACCATCAGATTAATGGATGCATCAGAAATCACACTGAGGAGAAACATCATAGGCTGCATTATGTTGACCCAGTGCAGAAGCAGAAAATCCTTCAGGTTGTAAGTTTGCTCGCTGAGCTGGAAGATTTATTTTCAGACAATTCATCGCCATACTAGGTAACTTCATCAGTAAGCCTCTGGTAAAGTGTTGGCGTTATGTCCCGCTTTCTATTTGTGTCTTGGTCCCTTAAGGGGTGTGATATCATTTCTCAGAGGTTGGCAAATGGGATCCAAATCAATGTGTTTATTGATGAAGTTCTGGTTTGAATGTCAGGCCTCTAGGAATTCCCATGCGTGTCTTTCTTTCGCCTATCCTGGGATGGATGTGTGTTGTCCCAGTCAAAGTGGTGCCCTTCTTTCAAATTCTATTTTCAGTTGCCCAGTTCTGTTCACTGTGCATTTACATTCACACAATTTAACCCTACCCCATATTTCTTTCTTGCCCATTGGAAGGCAACTATTTATTTGTTCACTGTCAACATTCAAGCCTTCCATTGCTTTCTTTTCCCCATTTCTCAACTCTCTTTTGCCCTCTCTAGCACTTCCAATACTAAGCCCATTAGTCACCCCAACCCCTGGTGCTTTCTTCAACTGTCTTACATGGATTGATCACTCTCACATGGATTGGTAAGTAGCATAGGTTTAATTTGTTGATAAATCTCGAACCAGTTTTCTTAACAGATAAACTGATCATTTTTAGTAATGGAGCAAATTCTATATAAGTCATTGGTCTAGCATGCTGCCAGTTATATAGTGTCATCTTGGTCTTGACTCATTATTGTACTCTGCTGTTAAAGGCATACCATCACATGTGAGATGCAGGAAAGGTTAACTTGGAGAAAGGAAAGCTGGGATAGATTATATTTTCATAGTAGAACTCTCTGACTCTGTAGCATCAGCAGTCCTCACTTTCTCTCAGCAGATGAAATTTTATGCAGGCAAGTTCTGAAGTACTCCAGATTGGCAGATAAAATAAATGACTATATGAACTGAACTGAAATAGTTCTGATTGGAATTTAGAAAGACTCTAGAACTTAAAATTTGACGTGACAACACAGAACCACAATGAACAAAGGCAATGGAATAGAGGAACTATATAACCAAAAGAATGGAATGCAAGAGCAAGCTTGATCAAACTGTGTATCCCTGCTGTGGTAGGATCGAAAGGAATCTCAGAAATAGGGGAGTATCAGAAACAACATGGGTAATCTGAGGAGTAATCTTTGTGATCTGAGCAGTCAGTATTGACCTCACACAACTGACCGTGTAGCATACTCCTCAATGCAGTAGAACATAGAGAATTCTTAACAAGGGAGACTAGGGAATGCCTGGATGTTGGACATCGTGGATCTTATTTCAATTTATGCAGTACAATCCACATCATGCACATAAAGGAGAGATTGTAAATTCAGTGGGATTACTGAAATCTGTCTTCACCTCCCAGTAATACTCAAGAAAGATAGCATCGCATATGAGAGCATGTAGGTGAATGCTTACAGTTCAAGATGAATGGAATGAAACTCCTTGTTCCGGTGCAGCCAGAACTGTCTTTGTGAGTTGTGGCCCACAGGTGATACTTGTAAAGTTACCAGTGATTAAATAATTGTGGTCAATCTGTAATGACTAAAGACATGGTCAAGATTAATGGTGGCCAGGATTTGTACCCTGCAGTGTTGGACA
Organism: Chiloscyllium punctatum; assembly: GCF_047496795.1. NCBI lineage: Eukaryota > Metazoa > Chordata > Chondrichthyes > Orectolobiformes > Hemiscylliidae > Chiloscyllium > Chiloscyllium punctatum. Next base: position 37,727,161 of record NC_092750.1, on the reverse strand, counting down.
CTGGGTATGCAGTTCACATGCAGAACAATACGACTATAGACAAAAACAGAAATTGCTGGAGAAACTCAGCAGGTCCAGCAGCACTTGTGGGGAAAACAAAAGAAAACAGAGTTCACATTTTGAGTCTGGGGGCACTACGTGAGAACATTTTATTTTGTATCTTTATAGATGTCTACACCCTGTTCTGTGTAAAGGCCTGATTAATGCAGTTCTCCGTGAAGAGATATCACTCACAAGTGGAGCGCATGTGCTGAGACAGAAAAAAAATACTTAGCCCACCCATTCCAGGTGTGTTTGCAGCCATTGTCCATTTCCATCCATACATTTATAAATTGGACAAGGATGGAAGATGACTTCATTGAGTGAGTCACAGACATATCCTTGCAATCTGGCCACAAACCTTCATGTCACTTCCTCCCCTGCACTCCCTGTTAACTACATCAGTACAATGCTTGTGTACACTCTTGCAGCGCGTTCTTGGTAAGCTCTAATATTCACATCTTCATCTCCCAATATTACCTCATGAACCCCAGCTCTACAGCTTAGACATGCTAACTATGGTGCTTCACTGTTTCCCCACACTCCATCAAAAGCATGGTGGTGGTGACTATCAATTTGCCACTTCTCACCTACAGTAACCCATGTCATTATTGTCTCCCACCCTTATATGGTCTGTTTCATGGATTGAAGCAAAGTGCATCTGAGGACTCCTTGCTTGGTCTCTTAGCACTAATTCACTTTATGTCTATTTGAATGCTCCCAGTGTCTCCGCCTTGCCTTGAAATGTCTCGTTCAGAATGCACAGGCTCACTATACTTCTGTGTTGTCTTATCTTTTAGTTCAGACACAAAACCAAGCAGCTTGTCATGGTTGTCAGCAAAAGAGCAGAAGCTGCTGTGTATCACTGTTGCATCAATCTTACACTTAAAGCATGTGCCAGAACTCATGTGACAAACAAACTGAAGGTGTGTCATGCAAGTGGCCCTGTCTCAAAGGCTAAAGCAAGTAGTCCTCACTCATATTAAGGAGGGAGAGCAGTCGTCACTTGAGGGGTGTCACCACAGTCTGTTAGGGGCAGCGTGTGATCTCACTCCAGGAGCATGGCCATGGTCAGTCAGCTGTTGAGACAGTCTGGGTCAGTGGTCCCATATCAATGTAGGTGACTGGGTCCCAGTCTTTCCTGCAGGTACGTTGCATCCAGGCCTGAGATTCTTGGTAAGTCAGTCAGGGAGCTGCACAGAAATTAGTCAGGATTCAGTCACTCATATACATATGTCAGTCAGTGTACCAATTACAGAGGAACTTCAATTATCCAGCTGGGCAGGGAGTATTTGATTCGGATAATCAAATGCCGGATAATTGAGGTTTCTCTGTAATAGCTTTCAGAGGTCTGTGCAGCAGTGATTAACATTACTGGAAAATTGGTGTCATGGTGTGATGCTGATGTATTCTCAGTGCTGACCTCTGTGGACAAAGGGTGCAAGTGGTTGTACGCCCTGAGATATAGGGGACCACCTGGAGGTACCCACTCTAATTTTCATATCATGTATTGTCACTGTCTAGTTTCTTGTACCATGTGGGGAAAAAAGGAAATTAATAGATTTTAGGTGAGTTTGGGTACTAAGGAGATGCAAACTCCATTGGCCTGCATGTTGTGCTTCTGCTCCATTGTTGTGTTTCTATTGACTAATGTTTAATAGTTTTAGGTGCCATGTGACCAATTCAGAGCGGAGTAATAGAGTCATAGAGATGTACAGCATGGAAACAGACCCTTCAGTCCAACCCGTCTATGCCGACCAGATATCCCAACCTAATCTAGTCCCACCTGCCAGCACCCGGCCCATATCCCTCCAAACCCTTCCTATTCATAGACCCATCCAAATTCCTCTTAAATGTTGCAATTGTACCAGCCTCCAGTTTAGCCTTTCTTTATCTTTGCTGTTCAGTTAAGGATTTATAAACACCAGGGAGCCTGATGCCCAAGCTGGGGTGAATAACTTGATTGCTGGCAAAGTGAATGAAGTAGTAACTCTCTGGCAGACATACAATCTCGTGGCACTCCATAAAATTTGCTCTATGAAATAAGAATCAAGTTTATTAAGAAATGAAATTCAAATACTTTCATTGATAACATTGGTCTAATTTAACTTGTCTGTTCTGAAAATATTAATTTAAAAACTTCTCACATTCTAAAATAGTGTTTGACAATGAGTTTGTAAATAAAATCGATAATGTTGCCTTTACCTTCCAGCATAACAGCTGTATAACAAAGCAGGTAATTGCAAAACAAACATTGTGGGAAACATCAATATATGGTCAGATAATGACAAAAGCAGATCTAATACAATATCTTTACAATCAAGACAAACTATACTGCAACAGAGGTGATTCACTTTTAACAAAGTTAAAATGATATGCATTCTGAAAGTCTGAAATAAATAAAAACAGAAAATGTTGTTAATGATCAACAAGTGCAGCAATACATGCAGAAAGAAAAAAGTTGGGTAAACATTTTGGGTCAACTACCTTTTCATCAGAACTGGAAAGATCAAAGAATGTAACTGACTTTAGGAATGTACCAACAGTGGGGAAAATGGTTGTGAAGGGGAAATGAGAATGAAGGAGAAAGGTTACTAATTGGGTGGAAAGCAGGTGAGATTAAATAAGCAAAGCAATGTTGATGAAAGGCAGTAAACAGGGGTAATTGGCCAAGTACAAAGATGAGTTTAGCGGAGACAAACAGTTATAGAAAATAGCACAAAAGGGAGAGGGAATGGGAAATCTGAGGAAAAGGCTACTATGGTCTTGAATTGTGACAGATGAAATAAGATAGACCCCAGGTGGTGAACTGGAGTGTGTTCATAACACAGGAGCTAGCTCTCTACTGTGAAGCATGGCAGATGCACACTCAACACCAGTAACAGGAGGAGAATTTTAACAGGCATTCATGTTGATGTTAATCCATTTCCAAATCACAACTGCATCAGGCTAAACAGAAGCTGATGGGCTACTAAATTACTATGCACATTTTAGGAGTAGCAGGACAAAAATGGCAGCTCCTGAAGGGAAATCTGAGTGGATAAATTACAGGAAAGTACACAGTGTCTATTAAAACAAAGTAGAAATGATCCATCAAAATTCCAAACACGGGTCAGCATTTTGAAGACTACTTCCAAGGGCTTCTCCTAGATATACTTGTGTTTCTTTGGCTCTGGCAACCTTTTATACATTTGTTTAAAATACACAACTCTTGCTGCAGGATTCAAGTTTCAAAGCAACATTTGATATCGTGTATGTGCAATGGCACTCCACTGATTGGTACAGCCATCCTCTGTTATTAACATGGTCAATAGAAAACTGATGGGTTGAAGAAGTTGTAAAACTGTTAAATTCAGTCAAAACAGTGCCCAGGACAGTTTTTCCTGCTTTTTTTTTGTTGCTTTCCTCTCCTTTCCCACCACCAGCCCCGTCTGGTAAACTGGGTATTTTACAAATCTTTGATTCAATTATAACTAAAGTGGCAGAAAGGAAATGTGTTGGGAACGTCACAGACTTAGCTTTTGCTTTATGTTGAGCTTATGGAGGTAAAAGTAATAGAGTTGTACAGCACGAAGCAGAACCCTCAGTCCAACTCGTCCACACTAAGTAGACATCCCAATCTGACCAAGTCACATTTGGTCCTTATCCCTCTAAACCCTTCTTATTCATATACCCATATCTCCAATTTGTTTTGAGGTGTTATAAAACAAGAGACAAGATATTAATCGGGGTACTGCACTTCACCCTTCAGCAGGGATTTCAACATACTGATCATGGGCGACGATGGTTTCAATGCTTAAGTGATGCCCAACCAAGGTCAAATGGTCTCTTGACATGTGCAGCTTCATGTAAAGAAAACTAATAAGTTGGGAAAAGGTAACAGGCAAACATTAAGTATTTTCCTTCTGCAGAGGATCAATCATGTATCACATTTAGAGAAATGAATGCTGCATTCAAATTTTAAACATTCGTTGTTTTTGATGCATGCACCTGAAACAATCTTGGGAACAAATCTCATAAGTATAATGAAACTATTTATCACAAAATACAAATTTACATTAAGTTACATCCAAGACAATTGGTAATCAGCGATCTACATGATACCAAAATATGTTATAATGTGACTCCTCTTTCAAACCCTTTCAGCTTACATTCCAAATGTACGTGGAGAAAGAGATGACTGCAGATGCTGCAGATTAGTCAAAAAAAGTGGCACCGGAAAAGCACAGCCGGTCAGGCAGCATCCGAGGAGCAGGAGAATCGATGTTTCAAGCATAAGCTTTTTGTCAGGACCGAGCTGACGAAGAGCTTATGCTCGAAATGTCAACTCTCCTGCTCCTCAGATGTTGCCTGAACGGCTGTGCTTTTCCAGATGTACCTTTTGATTGCAGATGTACATGTTGAGTTGTTGGTTAACTGCTACTTATAGGAGTTTCCTGTTGGCATGTTTGCCTTTGAGGTTTGTTTGAATGCCTTAATGAGTCAGATTGGATTTTTTCCGAGATTTTCCTGAATGTTCAGTATTTTTGGTTGTGTATTTTTTCCCTCCATGGTAGAAGGAAGGACCAGTGGATGATCTTTTTGTGCACTTCATTTCTCTTTATTTTTGTAATCCAGATATATATTAGCTGTAATTTAAGAACATAAAAAGTATTATCTTGTAAATTGAGGAGGTACCTCTTTATTTACTCAATTATTCTGACTTGCATGTTTCTGAAGTGTCAGGAGCTCCAGATCCACATCAGTGTGACACCAGCAAAACCAGTAGAAGCAAAATTTGACTTTGATTTTCCATGGACAAAGCCACCAGAGATTTCAGTTAACATTTTTTGTTGCAGAGGTTTGGGTTCTGAAAACAAGCCAGAGCTACAGAGGGTGCTGGAATACAGGCGGAGAGATCAGCTGATTCGACAGAGAAAGGAGGAAGAGGAGGCACGGAAAATAAAATCTCCTTTTGAACTTCAGCTTCAAAAAAGACAGCAAAGATTAGAGCAGGTTTGTGTTGTATGTGCACCTTGCCTTTGAGAGAATTCATCTTTTTAAGAGCTCCTGGGCTTTTTGTATTGAATGACTGCCTGACATTGGCCTGCAATGTTTGCAAGCTGTTTGGTTTGCTTGAATAACTTGAATGCTTTACTCTTTTAAGTAAACTAACTGACAATTAAGTAAAGCTCATAATTAATTGACAATTAGATCATTATTATTAACATCTGTTTGAACAAACAGATATTCTACAGAATTCTCAATGTTTGTGTTGTGATTATCCTATTTTGCTCTAGTTACTTGGAATTTATCAGCTTTTTAGGCGCAATCTTCTCCATAGTTGGCAATCTCAAAGGATACCTGATGTAACTCCAAAAAGATTCCTAGGCTCTGTCCCCAGGGTGTTCTAAGACTATGTCTGAAGGGATAGGCCTGCTATCTAAAAGAACTATGCTGTGAAAGACCTGCTGTTAGCTGGTCCAATCTCTACATTCGGACTCCCAGGAAATCCCAAATCTGATTTTCAGAGTGCTGACAATTAGAAAATTAAATGGCCAAGGATTGCATGTCCATGAACTAAGCATCCCATTGCAATCCTAGTGGGACTTGGGATTCCTGGTATCCGCTGACTTTTTTTTTGTCATAACAGAGATGTCCACCTCCTGACAAGAACCTAGGCTGTTGTGTTTTTCAAGCACCGTGCATTAGTTACTTCTGCTATCAACAATTGAGTCATGACAGTTTGAAGATGAAGCCAAGTGGATTATTTTCTTAAAATTGATTCCTTCCCTTTCTGATGTTGACAGTTTAGTAACTGTACAGTTCATCTGTATAGCTTCATCTATGATGGCATTAACCAAACCAACCTTACTGATGAACATTGTGTTCCTCAATGTTTTGTATCCATGGTTCCTTTAATGATTTCTGAAAGTGATATTCAACATTGGGGAGTTATGCTTTATCAGCATTACTGAAACATTAATTGAGATGAGTGGGACAGGAGAATCTGCACAAAGTTCCAGCGTCAGCTTCCAAAATTGTCAGAGCCATTCCTACCTGACTGGTTATCATTGTAAGCCCATCTCTATTACATATATCTCCCTGGTGGGAGCAGGACATATCCATGATAATGGTAGAACAGTTTGGAAAGTTGTCCCCGAGTTGCACCCATGGCAGTCTGTAGCAATGCTGATTAGTCTGTGTGACTGCTTGCCCAACTTGGTTGCTGGTCTCCCTATGTTGTGCTGAAACTGCTTAATGGCACAGCACCTTTACAACATTTTACAAAATGTTATTGTAAGGGGTAGAAATAAACTTTGTAATTGTTATGGAATCTGAGATGGGATGAATGGGATTTGTAAAGAAAGCTTTACAATCTTCAGAATAGCAATAGGATAATTCAGTAAATCTTGATGATCAGTGAGTACTAAATCAAGAACAGACAGTCATTAATCTAATATGTTATGTAGGGACCTGATCAATTGCACATAATGCTTCACAACATGTGTGGGTCACTTGAAGCAAGTTCAAGTCAAAATCTATGCAAGAACCCATTATAATATTAATATGTTGTAAATGTTGTCTTGCAGTTGGAACAAGAACAAGAGAGGAGTGGAGAAGAACAAGAGAATGCTCCTGAATTTATCAAAGTCAAAGAAAATTTACGGAAAACCTCCACTTTCAGTACAGAACAGAAAGCTGGTTAATGCTGCGCCTTCCTGCCTCAACTGAATTTAACTGGTTGGTTAAACTTGGCACCAGTTCTACTTGACTGATTTGCTATGCGATCATTGTAGAGTTCATTTAATGTTCTTGTCTTACTTCAGAGAATAATGAAATATGAAATGTTTATTCTGCTGCGAATGGATGGCCAGCCTTTTTGGATATAAAGAATGTTGTTTCCATTGACTCACCAAATCTGGTTATTTGGTGAACACACTAGAGTACTGTCTATGGTGAAGATAGCAGTTTGAAGAAAGACAAAGTTAGGGTCCACTGGCACTGGATGAAGCTGGAAGGTGATATGCTAAAGCAGAGTTTGAGTGATCCATCAACACTATAAATCCATTACACACTGCTAAAACTGATGATATGATCTGCATTGAGTTAATTATGTTCTCGCAAACATTGCATAATTTTTATGCAAAGGTCCTTCCATCTAAATAACATCAACTGAATTTTTGCAGTAGTGATTCTTAACTGTTTAATGAGAACATAATAGAGTGTTCCCTTTGACAGGATGGCATGGTGAGACATATTACAATATTGGGTTTTGTATCATCAAAACAAGTTTTTTGTGCCTGCATTTGACCAGATTTTAAATGACTCATGTGTCTTGGTTTCTTGATACAATTATATTTGAATTAAAAGGTTGTGACTAGAAGATTACATCATTGTAAATGCTGCATATATATTTTACTATTAATCTTGAGTTCCTGATCAACAGTAAGGTAAATGGTAGGTAGTAGTATTTTATGGATAAATCCTTGTATAGATACACACATGTACAGCCTTCAGCTAAATTCACAAGAATCTGCCGGGAAGATTCAGAGCTGTAAGCTGCTGATTTTTAGCAATTGAATTTAGATAAAAGAACACCTTGTATTTTGGAAATATATACCATGTTTCTCAGTGGGATAATTGTCTATACACATGGGTTGAGTAATGACTGGGGTCTGCACAATTATAAATTTTACAGCAAACAGAGTAACAATTGACCTAAACACTTTAGAAATCTGTAAGTATCTTCCAGACAATATTTTAAATTCTGTACTAATTTTATTAAGACATTACTGTAGTAAGTTATTAGCTTGGTACTTTTCTTTAATGCTTCATTACTTTATTCAGTCTTCAGAAATCATGAAAAGTAGCATGACAGAATGTGTAGAATTTCATGGACATGGCACAAGAAATAAAGTGACTACTGGTTTAAGGTCAAACTTATTTTTTTAAGAAGTGCTCATGTGGTTAATTGGTGCAGTATTTTTATATATTTCATGTTATTTCTCATATATTTCACAATACTAATATATAAGTTTTGGTATTTAGTCTTGAGGTCATGGATACAATGCTTACTGTAAAAAAAAAACCTTAATTGGTTATGAATGTAACTCTGAAATCACTTAAAGTATATTTGAATTTGGGCTGCTGTTAGGTTTGCTTTCTGTGTATTAGATTCACAGTATATAAATTTAAAATGTTTTCTTGCATTTTACTTGAACACGGTTGTGAAAAAGTACAGTTTGGCTAACACTGTTTAAATGACAGTTAGTATTGTTTATAATGGTAACAGTTATCTGTATATGTTTGCAAATATTGCCTTTGAGGTGTTACTGAATAGGTATTGACTGTTGGGTAAGTTTTATACCTATCACATCACTACACTAAACCATAGTCTGATAAAATATATCAAGCAGCACTAATTATGGAATGGAGTTTATTTTTCTCACTGCTCCTTTTTTGGGGATTTATTACTTTTCTGTGTATAAAATGTGTATCAAATTCACATCACCATGAATGTGATTATAGTTACTCAGTTCAATTAATAATTACAGGAAGAAAACTGTTATATTCAGCTGTACTGACACCATCTCTGTTTGTGTCATTGTACCTTATAACTTTGAAATAAAATAGATGCTTATTTTACTTTGTGGAAATAGATGGTTTAATTAGGTTTATATTTTTTGCTTCAAGAATTGCAATTACCATAATATTACAATATTTTATACCTTCCATATAAATTGTTACTTCTACTTACAGACAACTATTGGCATTTTACAAGACCTAGAGCTGAGGAGGAAGATTTTCCATCACAGGCACCCAATCATGACCTCATTTGGTTTAGATTGACCTATCAACGAATGAATTACATTTTGAAATGTAATTATTGTTCATGCTGTAGCCAGGATACACATAGCAAGATACCAAAAACAGCAAATAACCAACGAATCAATCATGAAGGACTCTGTTCTACCAAGTGTCATGGGGGCATTTACATTGCCCTAAAGAGGCAGACAGTGTATTGCCTTAACATCTTCACTAATAGAAGGGTCCTTGATAATGCAGAATTCCTTCCAGACTGAAGTATTATTATGTATTGAAATCTGACTAAGATGATATGTACATTTCAAAGCAATATGTCTTATCATCCAGTTTATATAATTTTGTTGCTAAGTGAGCTAAACTCTTAATTCCATTAATATACTTACATCTAACATATTCAAGAACATGAATATATATCATAAAATACTTCAAAGTAGATGCAAATTTTTTTTTTGTAACAATCTTCGGTGCATTTCTTTTTACTTGGCAGTTTTCCATGGACTTCGAGTACAGATATTTCTATCTGCTGATGTTGAATTACGTAAATATAAGTTGTCTGGAAGATCCTCAAGGCTAACCAGAGTTAACAGTGTGGACGCTGGAAGATAATCCATGGCGAATGTTTTGATTATAGGACACCAGGGTAAAGTCCAAAGGATTTATTTGAAATTGCAAGCTTTCAGAGCGCTGCTCCTTCCTCAGGCGTGGTATGATAGGGAGGTATTAGACAGTATTTAAAGCAAGATTTTAACAACTTTAAAACTAGCTGCCCTTGTTGAATCCTTTAATCAGTTAGGAGATAGCCTGTTGATTAAAGGTATCTGGATTTTGCATTTTAAAGTCTTTGTCCCTAGATAATTAGAGCTGCTGGGCAGGACATGGTGCTATTCCCGTGGGATGCACACCCAGACACACACCGATTGTGCCTGGAGGACCATCAACTCGGTGAAAGATGCTCTTTGGTCAGCCTGAAACTTGGTCTTTGACTGATTGTTAGGGCTGGCACATTCCAAGGTCCAAGACTACATGCTAAGAGACAAACTAAGGGGGTGGCACAGTGTTTCGCACTGCTGCCTCGCAGCACCAGAGACCTGGGTTCAATTCCCACTTCGGGCAACTATCTGTGTGGAGTTTGCACGTTCTCCCCGTGTCTGCGTGGGTTTCCTCCAGGTGCTCCGGTTTTCTCCCACAGTCCAAAAAATGTGCAGGTTGGGTGAATTGGCCATGTTGAATTGCCCGTAGTGTTAGGTGAAGCGGTAAATGTAGGGAAATGGGTCTGGGTGGGTTGCTCTTTGGAGGGTCGGTGTGGACTTGTTGGGCCAAAGGGCCTGTTTCCACACTGTAAGTAATCTAATCTAATCTAATCTCAGGCTTTGGACATTTGCTGCGAAAGTTCAGTGGGGAAAGACCACTGTATGAGGTCTCCCTGCTGACGTTAAATGGGGGTCCTCCGCGTGTCCTCCAATCTTCAGGTCAGCGTCCTCGAAGGCGAACTTTGCTATCAGCTTCTGCTCGATGATTTTGCGTTGTCGCATATCTCAAAGTTCCATACCCATGAAGATAGTCTCAACCGAGATCTTGGATTCATGTCACACTACAGGTAACTATATACTATATACTCACTCTCACACACACGCACACTTATACAGAACCTCTCCCACATACAAACACACTCACGTTCACTCGCTCTCGCTCACCCATATATACACACGCACACAGACACGGAGGAATTATTTCATTCGAGATTCTTTTCGGTCAAAGAAAAAGGACCTTAGCTTAAAACATAGATTCAGTTTGGGTCCCCACACCTAAAGTGCGTTGTCTAAACTAAGATATCACCCCTTGTTGTACAGTGATAAAATCTTGCTCCAGATTGCAGATTGTGATGGTGAAAACAACAAATGCTCGAGATCCCAGCGGGTCAGGCAACATGTATGGAGAGAGAGAGCAAGGTAACGTGTTCTGTGATTTAATCAAAACAAAGAACTGCAGACGCTGAAAGTCAGAAACAGAAGTTGCTAGAAAGCTGAGCAAGTCTGGTAGTATCTGACAGAATCAGTGTTAATGTTTCGCATCCAGACCTGCAATCACTACAGTGCCTGTTACCTGGTGTCTGTGTAACAGCAACTTGTCAGCTATCCCATTGGACAAAAACAGGTTGATCGACGTTGTGTTGACCCAATCCACGGAGGGATATGGCGGGTTGCACCAATAGGAGGCGGTATGGGCAGGGCTCGGCTGGTGACAGATGCCCGGTACAGGTCATTGCCGAGCCTGCAGTTGGAGGGGAATGGCGGCGGTGGGGGCAGCAGCAAAGGGCCCGTACAAAGTACAGTCCGCTATCAACCCGGACATTGCGAGCGAGAGGACGGCTCCGGGATTCCCGCTGGAGAAGTTAGTGAACCTGTTAGATGGCGGCGCGGAGCGCACTCGGATCCGGAGAGCGGTCGGTGAGTAACAGGCGGAACGGGGGACACAGTGCCTGACCCCCCTCGGGGAAAGGGTGGGGGGAGAGGGGGACAGTGCCTGACCCCTCGGGGAGGGGGGTGGGGGGGGACAGTGCCTGACCCCCCCTCGGGGAGGGGGGGGGGAGAGGGGGACAGTGCCTGACCCCCCCTCGGGGAGGGGGGGGGAGAGGGGGACAGTGCCTGACCCCCCCCCCGGGGAGGGGGGGGAGAGGGGGACAGTGCCTGACCCCCCCCCCCGGGGAGGGGGGGGGAGAGGGGGACAGTGCCTGACCCCCCCCCCCGGGGAGGGGGGGGGAGAGGGGGACAGTGCCTGACCCCCCCCCGGGGAGGGGGGGGGAGAGGGGGACAGTGCCTGACCCCTCGGGGAGGGGGGTGGGGGGGGACAGTGCCTGACCCCTCGGGGAGGGGGGTGGGGGGTGGGGGGAGAGGGGGACAGTGCTAGGGCCTTTCGCTTTCGGGAGGGGTGGGGGAGCTGTGCCTGTCGTATCGGGAGGGTGGGGGTGGAGCAGAAAGGGGTGACCGTGACTGTCGTATTGGGGCGGTAGTGAGTGATAGTGCCCACTACAGTATGGGAGGGGGTTGGGGAGGCTGTGGATGGTGACAGTGTCGTCCAATCGGGGGGTGGTGGTGGGGAGGAACAAGTCAGGAGCTCAGAAGGGAATTCAATAAACAATGAAGTGTGAGTCGTGTTTTAGATCCTCAACTTTGATTAATTTAACATTAGTTTTGAATTGGTTCAATTTAAGTTATATTAAATGTTTTAATTTCACATTTATTTTCTTTCTTTTATTAGAACATGTCGTTAATGGTGATACTGTATTTAGTCGAGAAAATGAATATTTCTTGACACCGACTGAGCAGTATGAGTTAGCTGTGAAAAGAGCAGTACACCTGTGGCAGAAAATGAAGGAATTGGGATGGATGGATGATGGACCTGAGTTGCAGTTTGCTTATAGGTATATTTTATAACTTGTTTGTAAGAGTTCACACTCCCTCCTCAGGTATCAAACACAGTAAGAGATCTACTATCAGTTTTGTTCCAGTGATGTCCCAAGAAAGTACATGTGTGGTCTGAACTCAAGTCTTCATTTCCTTCTGTGGAAATATTCCAGTCAAACACTGCTCCACAGTGTTTTAACTAGAGTCAATAATAGACATGGAGTCAAAGGCATTTATCAACACTAAAGCATAGTTGCTATGCCATTTTGTGTCAAACAGAGAATATTGGCTGTAGTATAAATTTTGTTTTTAAGAACACTGATGCATTCACAAGCAAAATATAATTATGCAAGGCATGATCTCAAATAAGATACCTTTGCTGTAAAATTATCTCTTTCAAGTTACTTAAGCTCAGTCTTGTGACGTGCATCTAAATTCTTGTTGTAGTATGTTTGATTTCTATGTCCTGTTTTCTTGATTTCAGAAAACCTTTTGTGTTTGCATATCTAGCATGGTGGCATTACCTAATTACTCCTTGTTCACATTCACTATTACATTCTGAACTGATGTAAAGAAGTCTTTTTGGTGAATGAAACTGACTCAACTTTCTCTCCACATTTTACCAACCTTTCTACAAACCAAAAGTCACACATCCCTGTCAAGATATTTCTAATCACTCTCTGTTCAGAGATGTGACCTACCTAGGACCAGATAGGATTTTAACTATGGCTTCTGATCCAAAGGTAGGAGCACTACCATTACCCTGCAAGAGTCCTCCAAACAAATTCCTCTTATCTCAAGTCCACAAACCTGCTTTTAACTACCAGAACCATTCACAAGGAGTTTTGAAAGTGTCCTCTTGTGGTGCAGTAGTACTATATCTAACCCTGAATTGAGAGACCTGGGTTCAAAACCCACCTGCTCCAGAAGTGTGCAATAACATCTCTGAACAGGTTGATTGGGGGGGGAAAAAAAGGACAAAGAGGTATGAGGGCTCTTGTAGTTCAGTAGTATTGTCTTATCTCTGAGCTAGGTGAGCTGAGTTCATGTTCCACCTGCTAACATCTGTGAATATGTCAAGTAGAAAACTGTCAATAAAGGCTTTTAAGGTTTACAGAATACAGCTGGATGAGTAGGTAAGGACCAAGATACTCAGTCTACATTATGTGCCATTCATTTGAAATACTGGAATTTCTGTGAATTGTTATTGTGCTCATCCCTGTTCTTGTGCTTGGCTTTTTACTTGAGGAAAGCATTTTTGTTATTGAGTCCTTCAGTATTTCCTTTGTCATCCATACTAGTCTCCCATTTTTCTCTCACTTGTTAGTCTATAGTTACAAGCTGTTAACAGACGTGGAAATTTTCCATCTTCCTCCTTCCGCTTTCAAAATTGTGGTCCACTTTGGTGCTCCTAGCATAAACGTGATGCTAAACTCTACTGCATTTTGGTCACTATTTGCAAAACACTCATACTTCAGCTGTGGGTTCAATGCAACCAGGTTCATTAATTGCTTAGCAAAGCCGTTCTTGCCTGGTCTGGCCGACATATGACTTCAGACCCTCAGTTTGATACTTAACTGCCTTTTCATATGGACTTGTAACTGTTCTAGTCAAGGGCACTTGGGGATGGGCTAACCCCATATATCCTGTTCATTATAGCCAGAAATCTGATTTCTCACCTCTTACACTCATTGAAATCTTCCAAACTTACCTTGAATAAACTGAAGATTTAATGAAATGAAGCCAGATATTAATTTTTAAGCTGTCTCATTTCATGGATTGTAAGACAGTGTCCAAAGTAATCGTGGAAAGCATGAGTTCTGAAGAAAAACATAAGTTCTGAAACTTTAACACTCTCTCTCCCCCCACAGATGCTACTAGACCTGCTCAGTTTCTCCAGCATTTTTCTTTTGTTCATTTTGTAATCAAACTAAGAACCCTTTCTACTCAAAAACAAATAGGGTACTTTATTCCTAAGGCGGGCTGGCTTATTTTTACCATTATATTTCTTTCTTCTAACTTGAAACTGTTGCCAGATTTCAACTCTTATTCTAAACCACAAATTTATATCTTATAGTCCTCTTTACAGAAGCAGAGGATACTTTCCAGTACAGGGCTTTGTCAGTAAGGGGGATTTAGTGAGGTGATGACATAGTGGTAACCCTACTACTAGTCGCCCAAGGGCCTGGGCTCAAATTCAACTATTGTGAAATTTTAAATTGAATTTAAATCTGGAATAAAAAATTAGCCACATTAATTGTAACCATGATACTTATGCCATAAGAATCCACTTGGTTTATTGATGCTCTCTTAGGGGAGGAAATCTGCCATCCTGACCTAGTCTGGCCTACATGTGACTGCAGACCCACAGATTGATTCTTAACTGCCTTTTTATAAAGACTGGTAACCATTGCAGTCAACGGCACTTGGGGATGGGCTGGCCCCACAACCCTTGTGAAAGAATAAAGAAAAGAAAACCTTTAGAATATTGGAGATGAGTTCTTCACCTCAGAATTTCAAGCTTCTGATCCTGTGCTTTCTCCTGGCTTTAGAATCATGGGAGGAAATTTGGCTTTTGGAGTACACAACGGAGTCTTTATACCAACCATCACAGAACTGGGAACAGATGCACAAATTGCTAAGTGGGTTCCACTGGCTAAGGATTATCAAATTATTGGAACCTATGCTCAAACCGAACTAGGCCATGGTAAGAGGACAAATTGACAAGCTAATATTTGCGCACTTTTTCCAGCACAATTATATTGTACCAGTTGATTTATGCTTCATAATTTTACAGAATCAAACTCCGATAAGTTAGGCTTTTAGAATTTACAAAAGTCAGCTTCTAAGTGGAATATTGGTGCTTAATGTACTATGGCCCAAATCAGAGGGAAGTGTTTCTATTGTGAACCAGACAAATAAATTCTGATCTTGGTTGTGCAACCATTCAGTCAAATTCACAATGGCTCCTTTCTGAAAATAATTTAATGACAATCAATTTTAGATCAAGTTGTAGATCAGTTTAATACTACTCTGTTCCAGTAACTGATATCTGGCTGTTTAGCAAACTTTCTTTATATAATTGAGGTAGTTGAATAGATATGCTATTTCAGTTAGGTACATATAGCAATCGGTTTAGAATATTTGTATGATTGGAACCCCTGAACAATACTTTACTAAAGTCAACAATGCAGCCAAACCTGGCTCAAACACATCAGCTGAACCTGAGATAAGTGACAACCAGAAAGAATAGTAGTCTCTTGACGGTAAATAAATCAACTTTTCGTTTCCATCTGTAATCTCTAACTTTCCATTTATCCCAGTCTTAATCAGTATGCTTGCTGTTCATTTTAAGGCACCTATCTTCGAGGACTAGAAACAACTGCATCCTTTGATCCTTCCAACCAGGATTTCATCCTCAACACACCAAAACCATCATCAATAAAGTGGTGGCCTGGTGACTGTAAGCCTCAAAACCTTTCACTCACTAGACTTAAAAGTCATTCATTTCTGCCTGTCACTGACCATATAGTTGTTTTGAATGAAAATGGATTTCTAACTCAAGAAAATCTATGTACATTGTACTCCACTAATTCAAGACTATAACATTACAGGTGCTATCTAAATGCATGTTATTGAAGTATAATGGCCTGGGCCTTGCTGGAATCAAGTGTATCGTGGTGTATGTCCTTAGCTAGATCTTTTCTGAATGCTTCATTTCATTGAATTGCTCCACCATTTCTTGCTGGAAGTGAGAGCTTATAATGGTGAGATGATGGAATGAATCCTTTTGAACCTGAGTGAATGACAGAATCAACAGTGTTTTTAACAAATAAAATTTGAGGATGGAGAAAGAAACCATAACAATGGAGAAAGAAGGTTAATTGGGGTCAAATCAAGTGCTAAAGAAAGATCGAGAGATGGGAAATTGAGAAAGTAAAGACAGTTAAAACCTGTCAACAACAATTCAATACATGAAGGGATGAGACTGAATTAATTGGGATTGTATTGTCAATTATTTAAAATTGTTTAAAAGATAGAATATTGTGCCTAACTGTTAAAAGTGTAAACTATGACACAATTCACAGGCAATTAGTGTGTAAATCGAGCATTCTTAACAATACCAGGAAGGCTATTAACACAATGCCTTTTGTTTGAAACAAACAGAATATTGTAAATTGACCAACAAGTTGGGGGACAAGCATTAATATAATCTATTGCATTTTTTTTAAAGAGGTCTTAATAAAATGTATTTACTGCTGTCAGTGGGTAGGTCGGCAAATCATGCTGTGGTTTTGGCGCAGCTGTATACCCAGGAGAAGTGCCATGGGATGCATGCTTTCATTGTTCAGATTCGCAGTCTGCTGGACCATTCTGCTTTGCCAGGTAACATTCTGCTTGTTTTATTTTTCTGACAGTTTGGAAGTCTTTTTAGCAATAAAGTCTGCCTTGTCTTATTCTGACAATGGATGAGTTATAATAAAGTACTGTTTTCATTGTTATGCTAATAAATTACACAGCTATGTTGCCTCTGATTAATAACTCTGAACTTACCCAAGTGTCCTGTTATAACTTCTTTAATGAGAGCTTCTAATCATTTCTCTCTGATAAATGTTAAGCTAACTGGCCTGTAGTTTTTTGCTTTTTGTCTTCCTCTTTGAATAAATATGCCATCTTCCAATCTGAGGGCATTTCCTCCAAATAGAGGAAATTGGAAAATAACCAATACATCAACTATTTTACTAGCCGCTTCTTTTAAGACCCAGGATGAAGTTGATCCGGATCTAGGCACTTGTCTGCCAACAGTTTAAATAAGTTACTAAGTATCACTTCTTATCGGGGAAGGGTGCACGGTCAGGTGATTTTGATTTTTCTGAATTTCTCCATGCATTGAACATCCTGACTTTTTGTTGCTTCTGAAATTTTGCTTGTATCTTTTATATTGAAGATTGATGCCAAATTCCTGTTCAATTGATCTGAATTTCCTTGGTTTCCATTATTAATTGTCCAATTTCACTTGCTGTGGGACCAATGTTCACTTAGCTAACTCTTTCTCTTTAAATATTTGTAGAATCTCTTGTTATCTGTTTTTATATTTCTGGTTAGCTTTGGCTGAAACTCGAATTTTTCCATCCTTATTTTTGAGTCCTTCTTTTCAGATCTTGGGTTTCCTGAACTTGGATTGAACTTCTCTGTTGTGCTAATGCCATAATTAACCAGGAAAACCACCTCTCCAACTTTTCCTAGGATCCTATCGTTGCTAAATGCCCTGTGTTCTTCAAGGCTCAATCCATGTCATCCTGGTAGCCATGTCGCTGTAATGATTACTATGTTATACTTACTCGATTCTATTTGGACACTCTGTTATTTTGTTTTGGCTACTATATATGTTGAGATGCAGAGCCTTTAGTTTTATTTTTGTGCTGTCATTATAAATTTTAGTCTTATCTGTAAGTTAACTGTTAGATTTATACTCTTTGTCCCTTTCAGTCGTGGCCTCATTATCCTTTCCCATATTGATATCGTTCTCTTTGGCCTTAAATCTGCCCTTTGATTTT
Source organism: Chiloscyllium punctatum (assembly GCF_047496795.1). Taxonomy (NCBI): domain Eukaryota; kingdom Metazoa; phylum Chordata; class Chondrichthyes; order Orectolobiformes; family Hemiscylliidae; genus Chiloscyllium; species Chiloscyllium punctatum. Next base: position 37,709,352 of record NC_092750.1, on the reverse strand, counting down.
CCACGTTTTCCCACGTTGTGATTCCTTGCTGCCATTATTTAGTCTAAACTCTTCTCTACTTAGGGTACACAGTGTTAAGGATTGAGGAATTTCAACTGTGAATTATGTCTAGCTCTAATCTGGTTTCACTTGTTCAAACCTGAAATACTGGAAGCTGGGCTTCCGACAAACCTGACCATGTCCCTGATTGTAATGGTGATTAATTCAGGTTTCTGCTAATTGCGTCTGTTTGCAGCCGTTTGAGAAGACTCTTAAAATTAGGGTTTATTTCTAGAAAACAGATATCCTTTAGATATCAAGAAATACTGTATTAAAACTGACTATGCCAGTGAAACTCATAAATGTATCTATTATTTCTTGAGATAATTTTCAATGTTTTAAAATTGGATTACAAAAGGTGGTGGACTAGAAACTCTGTTGCAAATTGCTTATTTTGTTTACCATTATTAAACCTATCAAGGCATAGCTGTATTAGTGAAAAAGAAAATATATAGTCTTGCTAATTTTGCAGTTTTAAGAAAGATTCTGTGCACGGGTTCCTACCCCCTGTCAAAAATGGGAAATAATTAGGCAAGTTAGCCTTGGAAAGAAACTCCTTGTTCCCCAACTCTATAGTTAAGTGCTGGCCAAGAAGGCCTACCAGCAACCTCCTGAGTTAATGTTCTTACCCACCCTACAAGAAAAAGAAAAAAAATCCCTTCTCTTTACTGGATCCTCCGAACTGTGGGTTCTGACCAATGGACTTCAGAACTAGAAGTTGCCAGACCCTGATTTAGCCAAAAGCATGTGGTAACCAGGTCACCAAGACTGAGTTTTGTCTGTCAGATGTTAATGAGCTAATTGATGAATGATCAGGTGAGTTAGCTGGCCAATGAAAATGGCGTGTTTGTCACTGCCTAATGTATTAGTTTCCACATTTAGAAATAATATGTTAAATTTTCACCCTCCAAAAACAGAGGACACAGGAAAGAGGAACAGGAATGAGCTATTCAGCCCATTGAGCCTACTTTCCCATTAAATTATATTCAGACAGTTGTCTTCCATAATTTGATGCTGGAGAGAAGTCCACAGTCTCTCACCTTCTGAACTAAGAAATTTCTCCTCTGTCATAAGTGACCTCCTGCATTTCCTGAGAATGTGATGTATTGTTCTAGAGCCCAGCTCAGCAAAATATCATCCTACATCCAGTCCGTCTGGTTTGTCATGTTATACATTTCATTGAGATCTCTGCTCTTCTAAATTCAAAGAATACAGGCCTGATTGACCCACTATCTCCTCCCTAAAACAATGCTGCCATCTTCAGTACCAAACTAGTGAGCCTTCATTGCACTTGTTCAGTGGAAAGTATCTCTTGGGTAGAAAATCTCTCTGAAAATCCAAAAGCATTCAGAAACTTCTGGTACTTCCTTCTCAACTCGACTAGTTTCATCTTCAAAAAGGTCCAGTAGGTTTGCTAAACTTGCTTTTCCCTTTCATAAATCCACGTTGACTTTGTCTATCCCTTGGATGACAATAGGATGATCAATGCATTCACTAATTTGCATATACCTTGGCATCCTGGAATGTAGATCATCAAGCCCCTGGGGATTTATCAGCTTTCAGCCCCATTAATTTCTCTAGGGCTTTTTAAAAAGTCTAATACTAGATTAGATTCGATTCCCTACAGTGTGGAAACAGGCCCTTTGGCCCAACAAGTCCACATCGACCTTCCGAAGAGTAATGCACCTCTGACTAATGCACCTAACACTATGGGCAATTTAGCATGGCCATTTAGCATGGCCAATCCACCTGACCTGCACATCTTTGGAGTGTGGGAGGAAACCCATGCAAACACGGGAAGAATGTGCTCCACACAGACAGTCTGCCCGAGGCTAGAATTGAACCTGGGACCCTGGTGCTGTGAGGCAGCAGTGCTAACCACTGAGCCACCGTGCTGCCCCAATTTCCTCTACTAATTTCCTCTTATTTCTCCTTACTAGAACCTTGGTTCCCTAACATTTCTAGAAATGTTTATATTTGTTTTCTTGCATGAAGACAGAACTAAAGTTATTTAATTGCTCTGCCATTTCCTTATTATCAACTGTCCTGTTTCAGAATGTGAGGTACCTTCATTTCTCTTCATTAATATTTTTCTTTTTACACACTTACAAAAGCTTTTACAGTCCACTCAGTTTGATGCGAGAAAAATGCAAATTAAATAAAATCTTGAGCAAATAAAAAGTTATCTAAAAAGCAGTACGAAGTTTGGTGGCTCTGTCCGGGATTGAAATTTGGTGTTGTCCTCTGATGGAGGAGACATCTTCTCACTACAGGTCCTGAATTAATTTGTCAATATGTGGTGGAGGACAGAGTAAAAATGTGATTCTGTCTTCACTTTAGGCCTTGACTTTATCTTTGATGTAGATTTTGTGGAGGAACTGACTTAAGCCTTTCACCTCTTAGTGAAGCTCATCCTGTTTTTGTGAATACACCCTCTTTTTAACTGTTTGTAAAGGGGACATTGTGATAAAGTTCAATTCTTTGCACATCTAAAAAGTATTACCTGAGAAAGGGGATGGAGGGGAAAGTTTCTCAATTTTCCCATTACCTGCATAGATTCAAGCATAACACAATGGTTGATGTGAGAGCACCAAGATTTTGTTCAGCTGACTTTATGATAGATTCCATTTTCTTAAATAACACGGGAAGGATTATTAGAGTTATGGAACATGAATGGTTCTGTAATCTTTGTCAGTTTGTTGAATATGGGAATTTCCATCCCTGGGAGAACTTAAATTCAGTACGGGGGTCCCTGATTTGAGTGTCAAATTTACAAACATGATCCTATACGTGGTTTTTAAAATTTAAATACCCAACATATGAATATTTCCTACACAATCAGCTGCTTTCCATTGTCCTGAATTGTGTTCCAAGTCGAACAAATTGACTTGCCAAAGGACTGTAGAATAGGACCCATTTGTAACCCAGGGACTGCCTGTAAATTTAGTAAAATCTGGAATAAAAACTTAATATCACTGGTGATCATGAAACCGCTGGATTTCCAGTTTTAAAAAACCCCATCTGGTTAGGCAATGACCTTCATGAAAACGAGTCTGCTATATGGAGACAGCCTGGCTTCCATGCAACTGCCTTCTGAAGATAGCCAAGTGCGCTACTCATTGCACTCAGGAAGATGGCTGTTCACCACCACTACAAATTAATTGGGGATATACAATAAATGCCAGTCTTGCTAATGATGTCGTCATCCCAGGAAAATTTAACAAGAAATGGACAATAATGCTAATGCATTTTGTTAATGTAACTCCAGGTGTCAAGATTGGAGATATCGGTCCAAAGATGGCCTTTGAACATGTTGACAATGGATATTTAATATTACAAAATGTCCGTATTCCCAAGGAGAATATGCTGAACAGACATAGTGAGGTATTTAATTAAATTTCTTCACGTAATTCTTAAGCTGGAATTTTCAATTTTAAAAAAAAACTTGGGATATTGAAGTCATTCACAAGGCAACATTTATAGCCCTTAGTTGCTCTTGAGAAGATTGTACAGGCCATTTCGCTAGGAGAATAAATGAATGCAGAACATCTCCCAAAAAAAACTGAATCAATCTCATTCCATTGCTTTGGAATTTGGAAGTTTTAAAAGCTAATTTTTGTGATGGTGGTATGCTTTCTGAAACCACTGTTTCTGTGCTAAAGGTGAGGAGCTAAAATTTGAATTTAGGCAACAAGTATATGTAGATTTTTTTAAGCACAAAATAGTTTTTCAATTTAAAAGAATACTATAAAATGGCTGTGAGAATACTGATTGAACCCTGTGAATCTGTATTGCTGATTTGTAGAATTAAGTTTAAAATCAAAGTTAAGAGGGCAACAAGAGTTTGCATAAAATGAATACTAATACGTTAAATGACCATTTGAACTAACCTTGAACTGATACATGGCTTGACAATTTACGTAAAAAAGATTTATTTTCCAAGGAATACCATTAGATTAGCCTGTTGTCAATTGTGTCACCATATTACAGTTGATTGGACTTTTCTTGTAATTAAGAACCCTTTCCCAGGAAATATCATTGGATTAACTTGCTGTAAATCATGTTACCTTATTATATGTGTTTAGTCTTTCTTGTAATGAAGGCTGTACTGTCTCTTTAAAAAAAACATAATGAGTAATTTTCAAATGTAATTGTGCAAATTCACCATGGAACACAGAAGCCTTAACTTCTGTGTTGCTGGATAGAATTGCATCAAGGTACCTTAATTCAATAAACTAATGACCCTTACTTTTTGAACAGACTATTCGTTGATTCTTTTGACTGATCTCGAACGAAGAGGCCCCTCTTGAGGGGTCATAAATCTTCAAAGGTGCTTTTGCAAGTCTGTTAGATAAAGAATATTTCAAATTTTGACCCAGCAACAATTAAGGAATGGTAATATATGTTGAAGTCAGATTGAGTGACCTGGAGGGACTGCTTACGGCCCTTTATGTTGATGGTATAGAAATTTTGTGAAACTGTAGATGTTGAGTATCATGGAAATAGGTTAAATTTTGTTTTGTGAAAAACAAAATGATGAGGACCACAACCCACATTGAGTGTACATATGACAAAAGCTACATTGCTACATTCTCTAAATATTGCTGTGCTGATGATATGCCAGTCTTGCCTTGTAGAATGTGAATAGCTTATGTTATGATACATGGTAAACCCTCCTGCTTAATTTAAAACCAGGAACACCAAAAAGATTTATCGCATGCAGTAATCTGTAAAAATCGAGTGGCCAAGAACTACTTAAAGTAAAAATTAACAACTTTATTCCTTAAAATATAATAGAGAATAATGAACTAACCATTATAGACAATTTCTTTCTCTAAATTATCTTTTAGCTTCCCTTCTATAATACTAGTCTGATATAACTCCCAATTAAAATTTACAAAACAACACTATTTATCTCAAAACCAGGCAGTTGTAGGTTCTTGTCTTCAGATCTTCCACTGTCATCTTTTCTCCTTGTTAGGAATTTCTGCGTTATAGGTTACTGGGCGGCACGGTGGCACAGTGGTTAGCACTGCTGCCTCACAGCGCCAGAGACCCGGGTTCAATTCCTGCCTCAGGGGAACTCCACTGTGTGGAGTTTGCACATTCTCCCCGTGTCTGCATGGGTTTCCTCCGGGTGCTCCGGTTTCCTCCCACAGTCCAAAGATGTGCAGGGCAGGTGAATTGGCCATGCTAAATTGTCCGTAGCGTTAGGTAAGGGGTAGATGTAGGGGTATGGGTGGGTTGCGCTTCGGCGGGGCGGTGTGGACTTGTTGGGCTGAAGGGCCTGTTTCTACACTGTAAGTAATCTAATCTAATCTAATCTAATCTTTGAAAAAAAGGTACTTTTTAAGAGATTTTTTTTTGAAGCAGTCTCTTACTTGCTAGGACATGGCAGGTCTCCTCTCAATTGTTCAATTTTCCCCAGTCTTAAACTCCAGAGCATCGGTTTGTGTCATTGGTGTTTAAGATTGTCAATATATTCAATTCAAACTTGATTGGAGTTTTGTGTGTTCTGAGTATAATTCAAACTGATTGGCAGAATTGAAATTTGTCTTTGTCTCTGGGCCACTCAGCGAGTGCTGTTACTTTGTAAATTCTCCAGCACTCTGTGTACTTGCTAAGCCCTTCTCTCTCTGAAAGATACACCCACATCTTCATAATGCTAATAAATTTCATATGCCAGTCTTGCAGATTATAATTCATGCACAGAATAAAGTTCTATATTAATTACTCCTTGTTCTGTTAGAAATACCAATTTTACATTAATCCCTTCTGCCATTCTAGGTTACTTCAGATGGCCGCTACATTAAAAAATCGTTCGACAAAATCAATTACATTGCTATGGTATTAACTCGAGTGAAGGTAATAGCTTCAGAAATGGTGATTCCTCTTTCCAAAGCCTGTGTTATTGCTCTTCGATATTCTGTGGTGAGACGCCAATCAGAGTTAAAGCCTGGGTATGTTGGAATTCTGTCACTTAATAAATATTTGTCTGGAGTGAGTGTTTGCTTACATGTTAACTGTACATTTAAGTGTGTTTTTTTTATTTTTGCTGCAAATTTTACTTCCAAAGTAAAAGCAGCTTTACTCGAAGGAATTTTCAGATGTTTAATCTGAAAACTATTTTTATGGAAATATACAATAAATTTCTCACCAGTACATTTAGGTTCTGATTGCAACATAAGAATTTTAAAATTTTCAAGACCAGCAAATGTCTGTAGATTCAACAAATTTGGATGATAGCCTATTTGCATATTCTTGATATAATCCTTGATATGAAGGAAATGTACCGAATAATGGATATTTAATGTTGTAAAATGTTCGTATTCCAAGGTCAGTACACTGAACAGATATAGTGAGGTATTTAATTAAAGTTCTTCTTGGAATTCTTAAACTGGAGTTTATTTCTGAACTATACCTTTATTGTCTTGATGCAGTTACTGTTTGCTTAAGAACTTCTACTGGTAGAGTGTAGCGCAGGAAAAGCACAGCATCCAAGGAGCAGGAGAATCAACGTTTCTGGCAAAAGCCCTTCATGAGGAATGATTTCTAATGAAGAGCTTTTGCCCAGAACATCGATTCTCCTGCTCCTCAGATGCTGCCCAACCTTGCTGTGCTTTTCCTGCACCACACTCTCAACTCTAATCTCCAGCATCTGCAGTCCTCACTTTCGCCTAACTTCTACTGATAGCTAATTAGGCAGGTTTGTTACCCAACATGTAACATAGAATTCTACCTCGCATTCTTTCTTGCCCCTAAGTTATAAATTTTTATCTATGCATTGTTGTATCTGAACCCATAATCAGACTGAACATTCTGCCTTCTTCATTTTTGACAGTCATCTCAATAATATAGAGAACTCTAAATATGTTTACGCACAATATCCTCTTTCTCAAAGAAAGTAAACCTAGTTTTTCTAACCATTCTTAATATATTCTGATACCTGCAGTCATCTTGGGTGCCCTTCTTTGTCCTCTTCCATGTACAATAAAATCCTACAATCCAATGATAACTGACCAGAGTATGACAGTTAGGATGAAACCAAATGTTGTACATTAATAACCCTGTAGTATAACCTGTTTACATTACTCTTCATTCCTTTCCTAATAGTTATATTTTTCACTGAAACCAAGTTTGATTTCATAGTTTTCAGTAGTGATTCCATTAATAATGTATCTATTAACTGAATTGTTGCAAATGAACAAAGAAAATGGTAGTTCCAGTCGAGAAAATGTTTAACACAAAAATTACATTATGTCAAAGATTACCATTAAAAAAGGACAGATAATATCTGTCTGGTTAACATCTTCATTCAGCATTCAGAGGAGAAAATGAGGACTGCAGATGCTGGAGCTCAGAGTCGAGAGTGTCTTGCTGGAAAAGCACAGCAGGTCAGGCAACATCCAAGGAGCAGGTGAATCCAAGTTTCGGGCATAACCCTTCTTCATGATTCCTGAGGAATGGCTAATGCCCAGAATGTCGATTCTCCTGCTCCTCGGATGCTGCCTGACCTGCTGTGCTTTTCCAGCAAGATGCTCTCAACTCATTCAACATTCAGCTTTGTGATTCATGATTTTGAAGTTGTGATCTGCCCTCAGTGAAATGGAAGCAAAAATTCTTGATTATCAGACCCAGCAACAGAAGCTTCTTCCCCAGCTGGCAACAACATTTGCCTTTCATTTCATGTCCTCATCATTGGAGACCTTCTGCAACCAAGTGAAAGTACAGATCAAAAGCAAGGGAGATGCCTCATCATTGCCTGAAGTAAGAAAATAAGATAATTTGTCTTAATGCTAATTTTGGGAATGTACAGACAGAGCAACATGCAATCTGTACAATAATCAGGATTAAAACCATTGCATCTGCAGCCCAGACCTTTTAAAATGATTGATAGGAAACATGCAAGTCATATCACTGCTTATTAGCTGCCAATTTCTTAAGGTGCAACATACCAGCAGTGCTAGTGGGTAGTAGTGATTTAAAATAAGTGAAATAGCATATTTACATGCAAGTATTAGTGGAGGGTTAGTTTTGTTTTAAAGTAATCCTGATATGGAGCTTGGAATTAATGACTTTCTGACACAGAGGCAAAACTGATGCCATCGAACAAAGCTGACGTTACCTGCAAAAATGTGAGAAAATATCAGAAAATTATGCATAATGTGTTAACTTTAGGCATGCTAAGTATCAGCATTTTTGAGGAAAGTAAAGCAGTCTTAAATTTGCCTATGATTTATTAACCGGTATATTTCTGTTCCGAATGAGGTTTTACAAAGTTAGTCATTTTGCTTTATGGATTCGAGCTCCGATCCCTAAATGTGATGTAATTGATGCACTTTGTGCAATGTGTTCTCAGAAAAAGCTTAGTATCTGAAAGTGTTTAATATGAGTAAGTTTCCATCTCCCAATATGATGAACAGCGTGTGGAACTGACTGACTGACTGACAAACTGTATGATATGAATCAGTTCAATGTGACCATCGGTCAGTGGTTTAATAAATATTTTAGACATATTATTAAATTCAAGATGTGAAAAGATTATTTGCAATTTTAATTTTAGAATGTTATGACATGTAGATCTAATCTGTCTCATTTTTATTTCTTTGTCAGTTTTTTTCTTTCAACTTCATCTCAGAATCTTTTAAAGATTCTTGAGACCTGACAAAAATATGCCTTGAACATTTTAATTGAGTAAATCTATTTGAGATGTACTCTAAAAATCATAGGCAAAGCTTTCCTATAGGATAAAATCAACTGAAGAAGTTGAGGTCAGTGTCAGAAACTGAACCATCTCTCTCTATAAAAATGGTTAGTAATTGTCGAATTTTGTGTGTCCCAGACTAAGCTGCTACTTTCGTAGATTTAATTGAATCATCTACCCAAAAGAACCTAGATTAAGAGCAACAATAAGTAAAATACATAAAAGTACCTGGGGAGAAAGCAGGAACAGGATACTAAGTTGGAGGCTGACATTCAATAGTCCAAATGGGCCTAATCGTCCTATTTCTATGTTTCAGTAAATGCATTTGTTCTGTGGCCATTCAGATGAGAAAAGCTTCACTGAGTTTTCAAACTAAATTCAGGAAAATATGGCAGATAATTGTGATTTTGTATGCAAACTTGCCAGTAAATTTTGTCCTGCTAACAGTGGAGAACTTTACACTCCAGCAGATCTGAACTTTACAGACTTCACAAATTATTTAGAAAAACAGACGCTGGAGATATTCAAAATAATGGGTCAAGTCAAATTTGATGTGGAGAGACCACTCCAATTGGTGGAAAGATTGAGTACCCAGAGCGTATATACTTAACATGAATGACATAAAAAACAGAAGTGACACAAGACAAAACCTTTTTTTTAACACAGTGTGCTATTAGAATCTGAATTCTCAGAATAAGGGGCCTCGCATTTGAGAGAGAGATGAGAGGAGAAATCTCTTGTCTGAGGGTGATGAATTCATGGAATTCTTTACCACAAAAGACTGTCATCTTTTTGGCTTGCTGAGATATACAGATGTTTCATCTGTAAGGGAATCAAGGGTTATGGGGGTAGGAGGAAAGTGGAGTTGAGGGTGATTTAGATCAGCCATGATCTAATTGAATGGCAGAACAGACTTGATGGGCTAAATGGCCTACGTTTGCTCCTATATGTTATGGGCTTAAAAGGTCATGGCTGATCTGCCCCTGGCCTCAAATCCTCTTGCATGCCAGCTCATCATGACCCTGAATTCCTGATATTTCACAAATCGATCCTCCGCTTGTTTCCCATACTGTAGGGAATCTAATCTAATGTAAACTTCTAGATATTTTAGTAGTCTAGCCTCCACAACTCTCTCGGGTAGAGTATTTCAGATATTTGCTACCATTTGAGATATGAAATTCCTTTGTATCTCCGTTTTAAATGAAATGGCCCCTTGTTCTGTAACTCTGTCCCTTAGTTTGAGATTACCCCACCAGTGAAACAGCATCTCAGCACCTAATCTGTCAAGTCCTGCCCCTTTGAGAATCTTGTAGGTTTCAAAAAGATCGCTCTGATTCTTCTAAACTAATGAATGAAAAATTAATCTTTTTAGCTATTCTTGATGAGGTAACCCTTTATCCCAGGAATCAGCCTAATGCCAGAATACCCTTTTTTTTAAATGTGGGAACAAAAGCTACACAGTACTCCAGCCTCAACAACACCCTGCACCATTGAAACAAGACTTTTCTATTCTTAATAAACTCCAAACTCAAGCAATAAAATTTCATTTGCCGCCTTATTTACTTGCTGCATCTGTATGCTAACGTTTTGTTTCATGCACAAGGTTGCACAGGTCCCTCGGTGCTGCACATTTTTGTAGTCTGTCTCTATTTAAAAGCATAACCGAAAAGCATGATCTTACTTTTTTCTTACATTAAACCCCACCTGCCAATTTTTGCCCATTCACTCAACTTATCTGTATGCCTTTGCAGATTCCTTATGCCCGCATCACAACGTATCTTGCCACATGATTTAATTATATCAGCAAATTTAGATGCACTGTTCCTTTTCTAACTCATTAATATAGATAGTAAATAATTGAGACCCAAGGACTGAGGCATGTGGCTGCCACATTACTTATTTCTTTACGTGACTACACTTGGGAAAAACATTTCATGAACTGTGATCCGTTGGTAAAGAAATAAATACTGGCCAATAAAATACTTTCTTGAAGAAAAAGAGAAAATGACAACCTTCTGATATTTCTTAATAGAGAATTGGTCAATACTTGTCCAACTTTTTATTTCTCTGCAGCTCCATGCCTTGTCAGCAGGTCTGAAAGCTTTGATATCAGATGCCTGCAGTGCTGGAGTCGAAGTGTGTCGCAGAGCTTGTGGTGGCCATGGTTACTCAAAACTGAGTGGTTTACCCTCTCTTTACACTCGGGTGGTAGCCTCCTGTACATATGAAGGGGAAAACACTGTATTGCAATTGCAGACTGCACGGTATGATAGAAATGTCTTTAAAGAGCAATCTTATAATATTTAAAGTCTGTTTCAAGTCTAGTACTTAGAGTTATAGTTATAAAGCTCAGAAACAAACCCTTCAATCCGATTTATCCATACCAACCAGATATCCTAATCTGACCTAGTCCCATTTGCCAGTATTTGTCCCATATCCCTCTAGACCCCTCCTGTTCATATACCCATCTAGATGCCTTTTAAATGTTGTAATTGTACCTATTTCCACCAGTTCTTCTGGCAGCTTGTTCCATACATGCACCACCCTGTGCATGATAAAGTAGTCCCTCAGGTCCCTTTTAAATCTTTCGCCTTTTACCTTAAACCTATGCTGCTCAGTTTTGGAACCCCACCCTGGAAAAAAAAGACCTTAGCTCGTCACCCCATCCATATCTTAATGATTTTATAAGCCTCTATAAGATCACCCATCAGCCTTTGATGCTCCAGGGAAAATTACCCCAGCCTCTCCCAATAGCTGCTTTGCGTCATTCTTCATAAGTGTCGAAAAGCCTATAAATCCTTTGGGAAATATATTACATGTTCAAATAACAGCACTGCTGCTATCCCAGTGTGCTGTACTACATTTGGATACACACCAACCTTTCCTCATTGTTGACAAACCCTGACCTGCAGGAATAAAGCTGCCCACCTTCCATATTTCACTGCCTAAGATCTGGACTAGATGATTCTGTATTTACAACACAATCCATACACAAGTTCTGCTGCTAGCTTCTGTGTCAGACTAGCATTCAGGACATCCGAGGACTTGATGTTGCAAACTCAGTAATAATCCAAACTCCAAATTGCCTCTGTTGAGACCATTACCTCAGACCAGCTCCTGGAGCAGTGCCTTCAGTCCAACTTTAGCTGTTTTGACTCAACTTGCAACATCAGACAGAGTTAGACTTTTGAATCTAGCTTGCCCTCCACACAAATTAAAATAAATTATAGGAAATGGTAGACTTTCCAAATTGCTGTCTAATGATGTTAACTTGCTGCTAGTGTAAATATTTAATGATGAAAGCAGTTTCTAGACTATATTTCAAATGTTTTTGGTAGTGTAGCATTCTTTATTTTAAAGTAGATGAGGATTTTGTACAGCTTTGTAAAATGAAATATGTAAAATTATTATAAAATGGAATTTGCATGGTATCTATTTAAATAGCTTAGCTTTGTAATGAAAATGGTTTACTATCAAAAATTTCTATGTAATTGGTACAATATTTGTTAAATTTTGCTTGCATTCCAACGTTGAGCCATAATTAACTTGCCATAAAGTCCTAACAGAGACCTGGACACACAAATCAACTTTAGAGCTGTATTGAACAGTGAATGATTACAAGCAAGCACATACATCAGCTATGTTTGCAAGTAGGATATCCAGTGGGAGTAAGAGTCCTCCGAGCTATGAGAGATTGTAACTTTGAGTGCCAAATGATGCTCAAGTCCATTCCCCTAATTTATATCTTAAGACTCCCCTATTTTGGTCATAATATGATTTAATCACAACACGACATGGTACGCTTTTTGTCTAAGCTGTGAAATATCAGCAGTCCACTTCTGTATTTCAAATGCATGTTCTTGGTATAAAATTATGTTTTTTTTCTGCAATTTTATCCACTCTGTTTTATAACTAAAGCAGCTGTTTTAAACCTCACTGCTCTATTCTCCTCCTCTATGCATTTTACAAGGTTTGTAGTTAATCAGATGCGCCAACTACGTTATGGTAGTCGTTTGTTATGTCAGGTTGTCAACTTAGCATGTTTTATATTTTCAGGGTGGGTAGGGCATGAATTTATATTGACAGCTTGACAGAGAATGGCGATGGCCTAGTGGTATTATCATTCGACTTTTAATCCAGAAACCCAGAATAATGTTCTAGGGACCTGGGTTTGAATCCCGCCATTGTAGAATTTGAATTCAATAATAAAAGTCTGGAATTAACAGTCGACTGATGACCATGAAACCATTGTCGATTGTCAGAAAAACCTATCTGGTTCACTAATGTCCTATAGGGAAGGATATCTGCCATCCTTACCTGGTCTGGCCTACATGTGACAGCAATGACAATAGACAATAGACAATAGATGCAGGAGTAGGCCATTCTGCCCTTCGAGCCTGCACCGCCATACAATATGATCATGGCTGATCATTCCTAATTAGTATCCTGTTCCAGCCTTATCTCCATACCCCTTGACTCCACTATCTTTAAGAGCTCTATCCAATTCTTTCTTAAAAGAATCCAGAGACTGGGCCTCCACTGCCCTCTGGGGCAGAGCATTCCACACAGCCACCACTCTCTGTGTGAAGTAGTTTCTCCTCATCTCTGTCCTAAATGGTCTACCCCGTATTTTTAAGTTGTGTCCTCTGGTTCGGCACTCCCCCATCAACGGAAATATGTTCCCTCCTGCCAGAGTGTCCAGTCCTTTCATAAGCCTATACGTTTCAATCAGATCCCCTCTCAGTCTTCTAAACTCAAGGGTATACAAGCCCAGTCGCTTCAGTCTTTCCGTGTAAGGCAATCCTGCCATTCCAGGAATTGACCTCGTGAACCTACGCTGCACTCCCTCAATAGCCAGAATGTCTTTCCTCAAATTTGGAGACCAGAACTGTACACAGTACTCCAGGTGTGGTCTCACCAGGGCCCTGTACAGCTGCAGAAGCACCTCTTTGCTTCTATACTCAATCCCTCTTGTTATGAAGGCCAGCATGCTATTAGCCTTCTTCACGACCTGCTGTACCTGCATGCTTGCCTTCATTGACTGGTGGACAAGAACACCCAGATCTCTCTGAACAGCCCCTTTACCTAATTTGATACCATTGAGGTAGTAATCTGCCTTCCTGTTCTTGCCACCAAAGTGGATAACCAGACATTTATCCACATTAAACTGCATCTGCCATGCATCTGCCCACTCACCTAACTTGTCCAGGTCACCCTGTAATCCCCTAACATCCTCATCACATTTCACCCTACCACCTAGCTTTGTGTCATCAGCAAATTTGCTAATGTTATTGCTGATACCATCTTCTATATCATTTACATATATTGTAAAAAGCTGCGGTCCCAGCACGGATCCCTGCGGTACCCCACTGGTCACTGCCTGCCATTTCGAAATGGAGCCGTTAATCACTACCCTTTGTTTCCTGTTAGCCAACCAATTCTCTATCCAATCTAGTACTTTGCCCCCAATCCCATGCGCCCTAATTTTACTCACTAACCTCTTGTGTGGGACTTTATCAAAAGCTTTCTGAAAGTCCAGGTACACTACATCCACTGGATCTCCCTCGTCCATCTTCCGAGTTACATCCTCAAAAAATTCAAGAAGATTAGTCAAGCATGATTTCCCCTTCATAAATCCATGCTGACTCTGTCCTATCCTGTTACTATTATCCAGATGTGCCGTAATTTCATCCTTTATAATAGACTCCAGCATCTTTCCCACCACTGAGGTCAGACTAACTGGTCTATAATTTCCTGCTTTCTCCCGCCCACCCTTCTTAAAAAGTGGCACAACATTAGCCGCCCTCCAATCCTCAGGAACCAACCCCGATTCTATTGAACTCTGGAAAATAATCACCAGCGCATCCACGATTTCCCGAGCCACCTCCTTCAGTACCCTGGGATGCAGGCCATCAGGTCCCGGAGACTTATCAACCTTCAGACCTAACAGTCTCTCCAACACCAAATCCTGGCAAATAGAAATTCCCTTAAGTTCAGGTCCTTCAGCCACTGTTACCTCAGGGAGAATGGGGTTGACTCTCACTGCCATTCAGTTGTATCAATCGCTAGAATGTCACAACAAACAAATAAAACCATACGGACCACTTGGCATCGATCTTAGAACTGGAAAAGATAACGGCAAAATCACAAACAGCCCTGTCGACCATGCAAAGTCCTCCTTATCAACATCTGGGGGCTAGTGCCAAAATTGGGGGAGCTGCCTCACGGACTAGTCAAGCAACAGCCTGACGTAGTCATTCTTACGGAATCATACCTTACAGATAACACCCCAGACATCACCATTACCATCCCTGGGTATGGGCAGACCCAGCAGAGGTGGTAATGCAGTGGTATACAGTCAGGAAGGAGTTGCCCTGGGAGTCCTTGACATTGACTCATGATTTCAGGTTAAACATGGGCAAGGAAACCTCTTACTGGTTACTATGTACTGTTCTCCTTTGGCTGATGATTCAGTACTCCCCCATTTTGAACAATACCTAGAGGGTGGCAAGGGCGTAAAATGTCCTCTGGGTGGGGTTTTCAATATCCATCACCCAGAGTGGCTCGGCAGCAGCATTACTGATCGAGCTGGTTGGGTTCTAAAGGATATAACTGCTAAACTGGGTCTGCGACAGGTGGTTTGAATCAACAAGAGGAAAAAACATACTTGACCTCATCCTTACTAATCAGCTGACTGCAGAAGCATCTGTCCATGACAGTTTAGTGAGCACTGCACTGTCCTTGTGGAGATGAAGTCCTGCCTGGAGAATAACCTCCATTGTGTTGCCATGCACTATCACCGTGCAAAATGGGACAGACTTGAGGGGACATGAAAGGTCCTTAGTTGGTAGGATTAGGGAAAACTCTAAGGCTTTCTATAGGTATGTTAGGAATAAAAGAATGACTAGGGTAGGAATAGGTCCAATCAAGGATAGTAATGGGAAGTTGCGTGTGGAAGCTGAAGAGATTGGGGAGGCACTGAATGAATACTTTTCATCAGTATTCACTCAGGAACAGGACATTGTTGTCGATATGAATACTGAGGCACGAATCAGTAGAATGGATGGCTTTGAGATATGTAGAGAAGAGGTGTTGGAAATTCTGGCAAGGGTGAAAATAGATAAGTCCCCTGGGCCTGATGGCATTTATCCAGGGATTCTCTGGGAAGCAAGGGAGGAGATTGCAGAGCCATTGGCCTTGATTTTTGTGTCCTCTTTGTCTACAGGAGTAGTGCCAGAGGACTGGAGGCTAGCAAACGTGGTTCCCTTGTTCAAGAAGGGGAGTAGGGATAATCCTAGTAACTATAGGCCAGTGAGTCTCACTTCTGTTGTGGGCAAAGTCTTAGAGAGAATTGTAAGGGATAGGATTTATGCACATCTGGATAAGAATGATGTGATCAAGGATAGTCAGCATGGTTTTGTGAAGGGCAGGTCGTGCCTCACAAACCTTATTGAATTCTTTGAGAAGGTGACTAAGGAGGTAGATGAGGGGAAAGCGGTAGATGTGGTATATATGGATTTTAGTAAGGCGTTTGATAAGGTCCCCCATGGTAGGCTACTGCAGAAAATACAGAGATATGGCATTGAGGGTGAGTTGGAGGTTTGGATTAGGAATTGGCTGGCTGAAAGAAGACAGAGGGTAGTAGTTGATGGTAAAGGTTCATCTTGGAGTGCCGTCACTAGCGGTGTTCCGCAAGGATCTGTTTTGGGACCATTGCTGTTTGTCATTTTTATAAATGACCTGGAGGAAGGGTTAGAAGGTTGGGTGAGCAAGTTTGCGGATGATACGAAAGTCGGAGGGGTTGTAGACAGTGAGGAAGGATGTGGCAGGTTACAGCGGGATATAGAGAAGCTGCAGAGCTGGGCAGAAAGGTGGCAAATGGAGTTCAATGTAGCTGAGTGTGAGGTGATTCACTTTGGTAAGAGTAACAAAAAGATGGGGTACTGGGCTAATGGTCGGATACTTGGAAGTGTGGAAGAGCAGAGGGATCTTGGTGTCCATGTACACAGATCTCTGAAAGTTGCCACCCAGGTAAATAGTGCAGTGAAGAAGGCATATGGC
This sequence comes from Chiloscyllium punctatum, assembly GCF_047496795.1. Lineage (NCBI taxonomy): Eukaryota > Metazoa > Chordata > Chondrichthyes > Orectolobiformes > Hemiscylliidae > Chiloscyllium > Chiloscyllium punctatum. The sequence continues at coordinate 37,692,548 of NC_092750.1, read as the reverse complement.
GTACTGGCTTTTATTGGTAGAGGAATTGAGTTCCGGAGTCCTGAGGTCATGCTGCAGTTGTATAAGACTCTGGTGCGGCCGCCTCTGGAATATTATGTGCAGTTTTGGTCGCCATACTATAGGAAGGATGTGGAGGCTCTGGAACGGGTGCAGAGGAAGTTTACCAGGATGTTGCCTGGTATGGTAGGAAGATCCTATGAGGAAAGGCTGAGGCACTTGGGGTTGTTTTCATTGGAGAAAAGAAGGTTTAGGGGTGACTTGATAGAGGTGTACAAGATGATTAGGGGGTTAGATAGGGTTGACAGTGAGAATCTTTTTCCACGTATGGAGTCAGCTATTACAAGGGGGCATAGCTTTAAATTAAGGGGGGGTAGATATAGGACTGATGTTAGGGGTAGGTTCTTCACTCAGCGAGTCGTAAGTTCATGGAATGCCCTGCCAGTAGCAGTGGTGGACTCTCCCTCTTTATGGGTATTTAAGCGGGCATTGGATAGGTATATGGAGGATAGTGGGTTAGTGTAGGTTAGGTGGGCTTTGATCGGCGCAACATTGAGGGCCAAAGGGCCTGTACTGCGCTGTATTCTTCTATGTCTATGTCTATGTCTATGTCTATGTCTATGACTTTGAACCGATCTAGCAGATCAAGACTAGGCATCCATGAGGCGCTGTGGGCCATCAGTAGCAGTAGAACTGAACTCTAGCACAATCTGCAGTCTCATGGCCTGGCATATCCCCCACTCAACCATTACCATCAAGCTAGGGGATCAACCCTGGTTCAATGGACAGTGCAGGAGGGCATGTCAGGAGCAGCAGCAGGCATACCTAAAAATGAGGTCTCAACCTGGTGAAGCCACCAAACAGCACTACTTGCGTGCCAAACGGCATTAACAGCAAGTGATAGACAGAGTGGGGGGTTCCCACAACCAACAGATCAGACCTAAATTCTGCAGTCATTCCACATCCAGTTGTGAACAATTAAACAACTCTGTAGAGGAGGAGGCTCCACAAATATCCCCATCCTCAATGATAGAGAAGCCAGCACATTAGTGCAAAAGATAAGGCTGATGCATTTGCAACAATCTTCAGTCAGAAGTGCTATGTGGATGATCCGTCTCTGGCTTCTCCAGTGGTCCCCAGCATCACAGGTATCAGTCTCCAGCCAATTTGATTCACTCTACATAATATCAAGAAATGGCTGGAGGCACTGAATACTGCAACGGCAATGGGCCCTGATAACGTTCCGGCAATAGTACTGAGGACGTGTGCTCCAGAACTTGCCACTGCCCTAGCCAGTTCTTCCAGTACAGTTACAACACTGGCATCTACTCAACAATGTGGAAAATTGCCTAGGTATGTTCTGTACACCCAAAAGCAGGACAAATACAATCCTGCCAATTACCACCCAATTGGTCCGCTCTCCGTCGTCAGTAAAGTGATGGAAGGGGTCATCAACAGTGCTGTCAAGCAGCATCTGCTCAGCAACAACCTGCTCAGTGATGCCCAGTTTGGGTTTCGCCAAGGTCACCTCTGCTCCTGATCTCATTACAGTCTTGGTTCAAACATGGACAATAGAGCTGAATTCCAGAGGTGAAAGTGGCAGCCCTTGATATCAAGCTCACATTTGATTGATTGGGTATGGCATTAAGGAGCACTGGCAAAACTGGAATCAGTGGATATTGGGGGCAAACACTCTGCTAGTTAGAGTGTTAGAGTAATACCTGGAACAAAGGAAGATGGTTGTGGAGGGTCAGTCATCTCAGCTGCAGGACATCTCTGCAGGAGGCCCTCAGGGTAGTGTCCTAGGCCCAACAATCTTCAGCTGCTTCATCAACGACCTTCCCTCTGTCATAAGCTCAGAAATGGGGATGGTCGCCGATGATTGCACAGTGTTCAGCACCCATTCAGGACTCCTCAGATATGGAAGCAGTCCATGCTCAAATGCAACAAGATCTGGACAATATCCATGCTTGGGTCGACAAGTGGCAAGTAACATTTGCGCTGCACAAATGCCAGACAAAGACCGTCACCAATAAGAGACATTCTAACCACTGCCCTTTGACATTCAACAGTATTGCCATCACTGAATCCCCCACTGTCAACATTCTTGGGGTGACCATTGACCAGAAACTCAACTGGACTCTTACATAAACACAGTGGCTACAAGAGCAGGTCAAAGGTTAGGGATTCTGCGGTGAGTAACTCACCTCCTGACACCCCGAAGTCTATCCACCATTTACAAGGCATGAGTCAGGAGTGTGATGGAGTACTCCCCACTTGCCTGGATGGGTGCAGCTACAACAACATTCAAGCAGCTTGACACCATCCAGGACACAGCAATCCACTTGATTGGCACCACATCTACAAACATTCAATCCCTCCATCACCAGCCAGTAGCAGCAATGTGTACCATCTACAAGATCCTTAGATAGCACCTTCCAAACCTACGACCATTTCCATCTAAAAGGACAAGGGCAGCAGCAGGTACTTAGGAACACCATCACTTGCAAGTTCCCTCCAAGCCATTCACCACCTTGACTTGGAAATATACAGTCATTCCTTCATAGTCATTGAGTCAAAATCCTCAAATTCCCTCCCTACTGGCATTGTGGGTTAACCCACAGCAAGTGGACTGCAGCAATTCAAGAAGGCAGCTCAGCCCCACTTTCTCAAAGGCAAGTAGGGATGGGTCATCCAGCGATGCCCAAGTCCCACAAATGAATAAAAAAAAGTAAGGGTCATGAGCATCCATACAGGCTGAGTCAGCACTTTTTCAGTAGTTCATTACTTTGTGGTATTTTTAATGTATAGAATTAGGTTACTGGTCAGTCATAGAATAAGAGGAGGCAATGGGCTAGTGGTATTATCACTGGACTATTAATCCAGAGACCCAGGTAATGTTCTCGGACATGTGTTCAAATCCTACCACAACAGATGGTGGAATTTGAATTCAATAAAAACATCTGGAATTAAGAGTCTAATGACCATTTTTGGAAAAAAAAACCCATGTGGTTTACTAATGTCCTTTACGGAAGGAAACTGTCATCTTTACATGGTCTGGCCTACATGTGACCTGAGACCCACCGTAATGTGAATGATTCTTCACTGCCCTCTGGGATATTAGAGATGGACAATAAATGCTGTTCTAGCTAGCAACGCTCTCATCCTGTGAATGAATAAGAAAACAAATGGTTACGAGAAGAAGATGGAGAAGTTTTAAAAGGGTATAAGTTTTAAAAACATAATCTGATACCAAACTGAAATATACTAAATAGGGAAAGGTTCTACAGCAAAGCAGTTTAATAAATTAGTAACTTGTGAAATCTGGACCAAGTAGCCTCTGTGTCAATAATCCTGAGCTAAATTCAGTTTCTTGCAGTCATTGGGTAAGGCCAATCTGCACTTATGAAATTGCCCCTGCTATAAGTTTACATTTTAACCTGCTGGAAGTAATGTAATTTTTCTTCTCTATTTAGGTTTCTAATCAAGTGCCTTAACAAAATAGATTGTGGTGAGCCCCTGCCCCAGTCTGTCTCTTACCTGTATGAACCGGTAACTTCTCATTGTTCTGCAAAGGAAAAAAGTGATTTCCTCAAACCATTCATTTATATAGAGTCCTACAAGCACAGGGCACACAGGTCAGTAACATTACTATTTGGGATTGAAATTTATCAATGACATAGACTCGGAATGAGCAGAAGATTGTGGAACAAACTTTCTAAAAGAACTTTTAAATCATTGTATGTCTTTTAAAATTGACTCAGCAAGTATCCATAGGAAAATAAATTCCCCAAATGTAACGTGCACGTGACATTCGCAGCATGCGAGTGCCAGGCATGTTGCCAACAAGAGATAATTTAACTATCTCCCTTTCAGTTCCTGGCCACCAACTAGAAAGCACAGTCTTTTGTCAGTTGTTGCAGAAATCCATTTGGAATCCTTTAGGTAAGAAATCTACTGTCCTTACCTTGTCTGGCCTACATGTAACTCTAGACTGTCAGCAATGCAGTTGATTCTTAACTGCCCTCTGAAATGGCCAAGCATGTTACACATGTTATGGACCAGGCCAGAACCCCTCAAAGAAAGTAGCCCAGACCCTAACTCCGCTAGTTGGTTTAAGCAGGTGTAAAGCGGATATCCCAGGAGTGATGCAGTTGATCAAGCCACTTAGACTGTTGGGTTTCAGATAGGTTGTTATAACTATCGACTTAATGATGCTGTTCCCAATACTTGCAACAATCCCCTTGACACAAAAGGTAAAATCAAACACTGGGTCTTACAGGAGAGAAGTCAGAGAGAGAGTTTCAACATGGACCTGCTTCTTTGGGACTAGCAGCTTCACAACTGCCTGACTGATTTCAGTGAATAGCCAGACCAAACCAAAGAACAGCTGAACTGGGGGAACTGGCCACTCCCCTTTCATTGTACAGGTTTTTTAAAAAAAACTTAAACGCCTTTTGCCTGAGGCAGTATCTGTTAGCTATAATCAAATTGGGCTTAAAGTCCTTCAAACTTAGACTTTTCAGAGTCTGTGTCTTTTATGACCTCTCTGGAAAAAAAAAAGCCAAGGACACCATAACCTTGTTAAAGGAGCAGCATCATCACACATACTTGAAGGTCAAATAGGAGAGGGCAATAAACTTTGCCCTGACCAGTGATGTCCACATCTCACGAACAGATTGGAAAAGTTTCCCTTTTGTCTACTCCAAAAGAAATGAATTAACTTCAAGTTTACCCCTAGTCAAGTAAGCTGTAAAATTTAGATGCATTATAATAAAGTAAGGTGATGATTCATTTGGCAAGACTACATTAGTTGGATCTTATCATGTGGTAAGCCACAATCTACGCCTGTTTTTGTCCTATATGAGAGCACTTAGGATCTGAAAAACAATCTTGAGTTGCATGTTCAGCCATTGATAGCATAAACAGTAGTTGAAAACACAAACCGGATTGGTGGATGTGGTATTCAACAAAAATAGCATCATTGTGGATTGTGTGAAGCTTCGGGACATTTTAAAAAGTGAATCAGTTGGAATGGGAATCAAAAAGACCAAGCCACACCAATGGATAATGACCTTAATGCAGTATTTTCTCTTAGAATTGGAAGAAAACCAAAACAGTGGTTGTGATTGTACAGTGAGTAACAGCTCATCCACAGGATGGTGAAAGCAGATACACCATATTGACAGCCAGTGAAAGCAATTTGCTAATGACCCATTCAATCATGTAGTGACCTAGTCAAAGTGTCTTCTGAGATTTACCAAATGTAATTCAACACAACATCACTTGTTTCTAATGAATGTAATGTCATGATCAAAATGTTATTCACTTGATACCTTTGATAGGACAAAATTATAGTGAACAGAATAATCAATCATATTGCCAGTACAAGCCTGTAGCAGTAATGTTGAAACAGGACAGTGCTCCATTCAGACCAGAACATAATACAAATTTAGAAGTCAAATAGTGATATTAACATTCGACATAGTGATGATATCTGAGCTGTGGACATGATAGTGAGGCCATCACTTGTTAGTATATTAGGATACCTTTTACCATAAACAATAATGTAATTGGAATTTAATATTCATTAAAAAGAAATAATATTAAATAGCGTAATTTTGTAGTGCAGAATAATCTTTTTCATGTAATGATACCATGCATTCATTTAATTAAGAGTCATTTTGAATCTGATTAATTGTCTTTAAGATTACTCAGTCATGTGTTGTTCTATTTCCTTCAGACTGATTAAGGATGCTGGGATCAAGTTGCAGTCTCTGCTTCAGTCTGGGGTTGAGCAACATGTTGCCTGGAATAGCACTTCTGTACAGCTTGCAAGGGCTGCTGTTGTAAGATTATGGTTTATATGTTCTCATTACTTTAGTCAAAAAGTAAACAATGATTAAACATACATCCATAATTATCTTGCAGTTACATTTTCCCTGAATCTCCAATTTATCATTGCATTAGTGCCGTGATAACCAAATGCAAGTCGAAATAGCTTAACCTGTACACCCAGATCACAAATTAATCCCACCCTGAGAGAGCAAAATGATTTGAAAAAGTCATATTGGGATACGAGAGAGAAAATTGCAAATAAAGAAAGCCTTGATTTGATCAGCAAAAGTATATTTAGATTTCATGCAAGGGATAGGGTCCCACTTGATGACACAGTGAGGAAGATGTGTGAAATTTCAACCCCAAATCCCAGGCCTACTCTCCCATTACAGAGACAGGTGACTGGACGTAGTTTAATCTGAGGATTGTCTCAGGCTAGGGGAGTTGAGAAGGAGAATCCTTCATGGTAACTTCAACTACATATGTATGAATGATTTACTTCCTGAAAATATAGAAGATTTCAGTATAGACTACAAATGTCCACAGCAACATGTTATGTCATCGAGCTCTATCATTTTTTGTCTTCAAATTTCACAACAGTGTCTTCTCATGTCTATTTAATAATTTGCATTAATTTTACATTAGTATGTGGAGGCATTGAGTAAAAATATGTACATTGAAACATGAAAATTAATTCAATTAATCTAACTTGTCAAATGTAAGATCCGTCTGCTCAGATCATTTTCATGTATTTTTGCCTTTGCCAAACCTTCTATAGTTAAGTACAGCCATTCCGGTGTCTGCCTTTTGCAAAGTTGCTTATATGTATAATACTGTAAATTTACTGTTGGCTTATCCATGATCAGATCTACCTTTTCAAAACAGTGTGCAGCACTTACATTTTGCATCACTTCATGTCTTAGATCATGCTAAACAAAAAAAAAATTCCAGGTGTAATAATGCGCACTGCATTTGGTTTTATTCGTTTATTAGAATACCAGCTTCTTAACTGGATTTTTTAGCTTTTGTCTAGTAAAGTGTTTTTATTTACAAATGCCTGGTAACTATGCAATAGTGAAAGAGTTAACTGTGATAGGACTAGTTCACACAACATAATGAATGGGTAATACTCTATTTCCACTCTCCCTACTGACTCCATTATGTAATAAATGAAATATAGTCATAACATTTATTAATTTTGTTCTTAACCTCACTTACTAAAATACTTTTTAGTAAGAATACTTTGTTGAGAGAAGAAGTGTTGTTGAGTTTGGGTTCCATTGAATCTGTATTTTGACATTCCAGGCTCATTGCCATTATATAGTTGTGAAGAACTTTGTTGAGACACTGGAAAAATTAAAGTTTGAGCCTGAAATCCAGCAAGTGGTCAAAATGTTGTGTGATCTTTACGCATTGACTGGCATACTAGACACCACTGGGGATTTCTTATATGATGGCTATCTGACTGGAAAGCAACTAGACTTGATGACTACCTCTCAACAGCGTCTTCTATCCCTTGTCCGGTAAAGTCACTGCTTTGTGTACATTCCATTTCAATGAGAAAAAAACGTATAGATCTAATATATTTTGTAGTCTTCACTTGGTAACCAGATGAAACAAAAAAAACGCTGACTATTGGAGAGTGGATTTCATTACTATCATCAACTCCATTTTATGCAAAATTGACAAGATCTACCTTTCAAAACAATATACAGTGCTTATATTTTGCATCACTTCTCTTAAATCATGCTGAACAAATTGGTGTTTGTGATTTTGGTTCATGTGTAGCTGGGTGGGACTACAGCTACTGCAGTCGTAGACTCAGTACTCTTGTAAATAGTACCAGTGATTTAGTTCTGATATATGTTTCAGACTTGATAAAATCATAAGATGCAAAAGTAAGAAATAGACTTCTGATATAAAATTAGTTCAAATCTTATTAATTACTTATTGTAATGTTTCTTGAAAAACTAACAGTTTTAACTGCAGTTGAGAGTACTGAGTGAAGAATTCATCTGAGGACACACCTCAAAACCAGAAAAGCAAAATGTCAGCATGCTCATTTCAGCAAGAAAACGTTACAGCAAGTTATTACTTTTTTGTATTACTAATGAATACCAGTACTTCCATTAATATTTATATGAATATATTAAAAACATTTCTTAATGAAAAATTCTGTTTTTAGGAAAAAGGCTATCTCCATAGCTGATGCATTGGATTATCCTGACAAACAGCTGAATTCTGCAATTGGTAATTATGATGGCTATGTTTACCAACGCCTCTTTGAATGGGTTCAGAAAGCCCCCACAAATGCAAAGGTACCCTGAGTTTCATTCATTTGAATAACAAATTGTACATGCAGCCCATCCAGTGGTGTTGCCTGGAAGATTTCTTTTGTGCACACATGTCTTATGTCACAACTCACAGGGATAGTGTACTGAAAATCAGTCCGACTATTCCTAGGATTGTCAGAAAAGTTAAAGTTCTTTAAACATACACAATGATTCCCTCAATTTACCGGTCTTCTAGACCCAGTTTTCTATACTTAGCAAGAATGACTAGTTATTACAAGTAATTGGAATCTAACTGCAGGTAAATAGTTATAAACAGCATGGCCTTCTGAGATCTGTTTGAGGCAACTACCAAGGTTAGAGGGGATGTTATTTACTAACTATTGCCATATAACACTAGTAATATTATAAACGCACACACACACACACACATATTAGTCTTTTGTTTCCAAGTGCTTCCATTGGTTTTCAAGAGGCAGAAAGTGGCTGGTTCACTTCATGTTTCTTGACTTATCAATTAAAAGTCACAACTTACAGCAACTGCAGAGGGAAAGATTAACTAGTTTTCTTCAAAGTAAAGTGGGTTTTGACAGTAGAGAACAGAGGAAAAACCTGAGCTGGTGGAGATCTGATCACTTCTCTGGATTTGAATTCAAATCCCATGCTGATCAGTTCCCTGAGAAACATTCACACAGGCAAAAGGCATTGTGGTCACTAGTCCATAGACCTATTAACTACTTGTCACCAAGCAAAGCTCCATCTGAGTACGACAATGCATGGCATTAGTGTTCGATTTCTTGCTTTTCAAAATAGGCTGCAATCCTTGCGAAATACTGGCTTTAAAACAGTTCTTTCTCATTTCAATCCACAATTACAAAAATGCTAAAAGGTTAGTCTATACGCTTTGTTAGAACACACCCACAGTTTTGCTGTAAACAAAGAAATCTGCTTTTCTTGTCAATCTGTCCCCACACTACTGGCCTAACCGATAACATCCAAATCCCATGAAGGATAATAAAACAAAAATTGTCCTTTGATTCTCTGGGTTCATTATTGTTGGAGTTATAACAATAACAGTCAAAGACTGTGAGCTATATAACACTAATGTTATTATAAACTATTCACAGTTATAAGCACATTTCCTTACACTAACTTCTTTCCATGCTACTTTCTTTTTTAATCATGAATTCCGAGTCCATGTCACTTCCTCTTTTGACATCACAGACTATTACGGTTAATCCTTTATAGATCTTAATCCGATATATCAGCAGGCCTGAGTTGCAAACAAATTCCATTCTTGACTCTTTGCAAGTATAAAAAAGCCATTCATAAGTATAGGAAATGTTTGTTTGTCTGATCTTTACAATTATACTGTATATGGGATCCCATTTGTAAGCATAGCCATTCGTAAATTGGGGACCCCCACAAGCCATTATACTACAGATGTTGCATCTATAAAATTGAAAGTATAGTTGATGCGTTTACTGGAAAAGGGGGCCTTTCTATGTTGTAAATGGTAAATGACATTTGGGGTTGTTTACTAAAATATTCATGCAAAAATATGAAATCAAAAATCAACATTCACCTTAAGTTATAGAGTACAACAGTTAACTCAATTTCTATCTTAAAATTTACATTGTCTTGTCGCAGCAGTGATATTTGCTTTGTTTCCTAGATATGACATTCAGGTACATATTTCTTGCATTTTTGGTACCCTATACACATCTAAACATCTAATCTGTTCTATGGACTCAAATAATAACATATTGAAATAATGGATTATTGTAAGGTGGATTGATAAGTTGAAATCACACCAGGTAGTTCATTTCCTTATTCCCATTAACCCCATCAAGACTCCATTTGATCCCAGATCAGACACCATCCTTACAATTAATACTGTATGTGCTTCTTTGTATTTTAGGAGTGTATGAAAGAGAAAGAACTTGAATCCACAGTATCTTATGCTTGAATGTCTTAATGTGTCTATTAATTATTTTGCAGCCTATTTTTTTTAAAGTAGTCTGTTGTTTAATAGGCATATGCAGAGCCAATATACAAAGCAAGTTCTATGAACAGTAAATAAATAGCTAGTCTGTTTTGATTGTGTTTAAGGGCTAGATACTGGCTGATATATTGGCAAACCTTTCCAACTCCTCATTGAAAGTATTGTAGGATCTGTCATATTTGTTTATGTAGTACCTCAAACAATGCATCACTTCCTCAGTACTCCACTGTGGCAGCCTAGTTTATATGCTCAAGTATTCTGACTCAGTCGGATTACCACTGAAATGAAGATAAAAAGAAAATATTTACAGTGCTGTTGGGGGAAGAAAAACTGGTGAGTGAAACTAATTGGATAACTCCTTTATAGATCGGCACATTGGGCTAAATGTCCACCTCTTTTCTGTATCATTCAGTAAGGTTTTGCATCTTGTAACGTTGGTTAACTTCCCTGCTGCTAATGAAATAACACTTTCTGGAGTTTCATTTCCAACATCCTTTTTCTTAATTGTCCTGCATTCTTGTTAGCTAAAGCTGATTATCTTTATGAAAATAAAAATGTAAATGAATAAAGCAACAAATAATATTGAATTGTACCTAGGATCAGTTAGAATGTAGTGATCATAATTTGTCTAACTTAAATGGAAGCAGACCTTTCAGTCCAACTTGTCCATGCCAACCAGTCCCCCAAGAATAGAGATGTGATGGAGGTGTTCAGAATCATGAAGTATCTTGACAGCATGGATAGAGACAAACTGTATCCATTGATTGAGAACCAGAGGACACTTAAGGTGTAGGACAAAAGAAGCAACAATAACATGAGGAAAGTTTTTAATACACACTGAGTGGTTAAAATCTGGAATGTGCTACCCAAGTGTGGTAGAGGCAAATCCATCCAAAACATTGCATTCAAAAGAAAACTGCATTATTATTTGAAGAGAAAAGATTTGCTGAGTGGTTCTAGGAAAGTGAAGGTCGTATGACTAGCTAAGTTGTTCTTGCATGAACATGCTGAACTGAATAGCAGCCTAGGAGAAAGTGAGGACTGCAGATGCTGGAGATCAGAGTCAAAGACTGTGGTGTTGGAAAAGCACAGTAGGTCAAGCAGCACCCGAGGAACAGAAGAGTTGTTTCATCAGGAATCCGCCTCGCTTTCGATTAGAACAGTCCAACATGGAATCAATTTAGGTAAAGGGTGTTCTTGTACACCAGTCAATGAAGGTAAGCATGCAGGTACAGCAGGTAGTGAAGAAGGCTAATAGCATGCTGGCCTTCATAACAAGAGGAATTTAGTATAGAAGCAAAGAGGTTCTTCTGCAACTGTACAGGATCCCTGGTGGGACCACACCTGGAGTATTGTGTGCAGTTCTGGTCTCCAAATTTGAGGAAAGACATTCTGGCTATTGAGGGACTGCAGCGTAGGTTCACAAGGTCAATTCCTGGAATGACGGGATTACCTTACGCTGAAAGACTGGAGCGACTGGGCTTGTATACCCTTGAGTTTAGAAGACTGAGGGGGGGGATCTGATTGAGACATATAAGATTGTTAAAGGATTGGACACTCTGGAGGCAGGAAACATGTTTCTGCTGATGGGGGAGTGCCGAACCAGAGGACACAGCTTAAAAATACGGGGTAGACCATTTAGGACAGAGTTGAGGAGAAACTTCTTCACCCAGAGAGTGGTGGCTGCGTGGAATGCTCTGCCCCAGAGGGCAGTGGAGGCCCAGTCTCTGGATTCATTTAAGAAAGAGTTGGATAGAGCTCTCAAGGATAATGGAATCAAGGGTTATGGAGATAAGGCAGGAACAGGATACTGATTAAGGATGATCAGCCATGATCATATTGAATGGTGGTGCAGGCTCGAAGGGCAGAATGGAATCCTATTGTCCTCCTGCACCTATTGTCTATTGTAACTTTCTGGCTTTGATTTGCTGCTGATTTTAACGGTTAAGACTGTTAACAGTATGAAATACTGATTGTCATAAGTCATTGCAAGACTAATAATGGCCTCCTGTGTAGTAACCATTGATCCTGATTCAAAAGGCTGTTGCAAAAAGAAAAACAGTTGCCAGTCTCCTATTATATCTTCCAGGCACGTAACACCTGATGTGATTTGCCAGCCTAGAACTATCTCAGTAAGAGAATCATAAAACACAGTCCACAATTTTTCAATTACATGCAATATGTTAGGATTAACTCATGGGTCAAAGTACTTTAAGCTTTATTCATACATTTATTGTAAATGTTTGCTGTTGGTTTAGAAAGGTATTGCCAATCTAGAAGGTGTTCAGCTATGAGAGTAGATCTTCCCAAGTGCAGTCAAAGTTCTTACGTATTTAATTCTATAATGTTCTATCAAATTTATATTTTGTCCTTTAGATTATATAATGGAAGTAAATGCATTGGTTATGAAATTCCATTGAAATGCAGGGATATTGTTGCAAAGATGGAGCAATTCTTTGCATTTATTGTTGTCAACGTTTGAAAGTAAATAGTTTACTGGATTTTTGTTTCCACAGGAAAACCCTGCATATGAGAAATATCTGAAGCCTCGCTTTCGATTAGCACAGTCCAAGTTGTAACTTTCTGGCTTTGTTTTGCTGCTGAATTTAATGGTTAAGACTACGTTAACAGCATAGAGTATTGATTATCATAAACAATTGCAAATGGCCACTATGACTCTTGACAGCCAGGTTTATTCACAACATTCAAAAATGTTAGTTGTTGAACTAAAGTTCACTTGATTTCTTTTCAAATTTCTAATGAATATCTACTTGTTTTCAGAAAAATTAAAAATCCTTACTCAGTGCCTGATCTATTATACCAATAATTTCAGAAGGCTCAGGATTTGAATGCATTCTTTTTTATGCTGCTTACAACTATAAAACATATTTCTATATCTATTCATTTTACTACCATTAGCCTTATCAGATTTCATTTAATGTATCATATGTTAACTATTAAATAAACCAGAGAGAGCACTGCTTTATTACAACATTTCTCGTGAGAACCAAATAATATAACATTTGAGGTGTGTGGTCTCCTTTCTCCTACTTCCCCACTAAACTCGCACCTGCAAGTTATGCTAATCATGTAAGCATATACAATTTTTTGAAATAGAGAACTCAAGATTTCCAATGGATTTAACTCTGTTAGGTAAGGGGTAGATGTAGGGATATGGGTGGGTTGCGCTTCGGCGGGGCGGTGTGGACTTGTTGGGCCAAAGGGCCTGTTTCCACACTGTAAGTAATCTAATCTAATCTAATCAAATTTCACTTCAGTTGAAGTGAAATATCAAATTCTGATATTTTGTCAGATTCCTGATCAAAATCTCCAGCTAATATGTGGAAAATGAGCTTTCTTGCACCCAAGACTACCTAAAACTCAATACGCAGTGTAACTGCTATGGTTTGTGATCTTTAATTCAGTCATAAAGACAAAGTAATTGTTGAACCATTTGGTTCATGTAGAGAATTAAAATGTCACCTCAACACTTCTATTTGAACGAATATGCCACTCAAAACACTTTTTCTGAGACTTCCATTCGGTTCCCTATGACCAAACTTGTTAAATAAAATTAGTTTGAGTAATGCTGCTTCATCCACACGGTGATTTTAAAGTAATAAATAGCATCATGCTCAGCAAAATCTTTGATGCTAAAATATATATTCAGCATCTTTGTTAAACTATGGCTATAATCCAAAGATGTTTACACAAATGTAATATACTCTATACATAATATTAAGTATAATATACTTGCTCTGCAGTGCACTGCATTAGATGAACTGGTGCAAAAATTGCCAATTATTGCTTAAAAATAAAACAAGCTAGTTTCTGCTATTGCAGTCATAGCTGGGGTAAGTACACAAGGCTCACTGTGACAAAGGTTTAACAGATCAATGCAAAGAAAATGAAGGAAACATTTCTACATACGGTTGCTGCAGAAATATCAACTCAAATCTGATTTTACATCAGTTAAAGATGAACTGTTCAAATGCTGAAAATCTATGATTTTGCAAGGGTCATAAAGTTACATCATGGAAATTCCCAGATTTAAAAAAAATCAGCTCACATTATATTTATTTAAATACACTTTACTAACCAGTTTAAAACTATGTTGGGCAGAGATTTCACAGACGAAAAATGTACAAAGACAATGTTTTGATCCATTTGAACTATTTATTTCATCCATATATGGAGAGAACAGGGAAAAACTACAATTTCATGTACTTGCTTGAAGAAAACAAATCTAGAATATATTGTTAATAAAACATTTAAAGGAATACGCATCTTACATTTAATACCTTCTCTCAACAGGATCATTTGGTTACACTATGCATAGGGAATACTTTGCTATTGTACAAAAAGTAACCTTTCAATAGAAGAATTGAAGAACATGGTTACCTGGATATTTAGTTACATTGTGTCATATAGCGTGCCATAACTTTTTATTGTGTGGTTATGTCATTTACCACCATAAGGATGGTCAGTCTTCAGTTTTTCGTGCCAGTCTACAAAAAGTCCAGTTGTGTTCCACTGTGTTCTCATTGGCTCTCTCGCTCATGTGATGTACCCTTGTCATTCTGATAGTAAAGCCTTGCTTTGCAATGTACTCCATCAGATGAACACGAAGAGACACCTCCTGATGATAATCACAAGGTCCAAATGTGAAGGACACCTGGAAGTCTCTGGTATCCATCATGTGTTTGTTCCATTTTGTGAAATAGTTTGAAATACCCTCCAGCAGTGAGTGAACTTTAGTAGTGATAGTCAGCTGTGTGATTATAACAGCTACTGGATTTGAATATTTGGAAAGTTTGCGGGTGCTAGACAGTTCCACCACCTCCTCAAAGGTATCTAATGGATAAAGGGGCTTGGGATCATTCAGACAGTGAATCAAAGGCTCTATCTGATAAAAATCTGCCTCTTTTCTCAGGAGGTCAATTTCTTTGAAGCCATGAGGTAGCGTCAAAGCCGCAGTCCTTAAAAAATTCAAGATGTATCTGAAGAGAGGTCCATCTCTGTCAATGAAGTAGTTTCCTTGAGAGTCTTTGGCAGTGGGGAAATCACCCCTAAACATGACTCCCAACATGGAGTCTGGGTATCTGGTTAGTGTGGATATTGATGTTGAATATAAGTGTCCTCCGACGTTAAGGGTGACTGGATCAGCCATCTGTAATGAGAAAAGGAAATGCAGGCCATGAGTTGTTACAACACAAGTTTCTTTACCCATATTACCAAAGTCAGACATATCCATATTACCCAATTTATGTAAAAATATTTTCAGTGGGTGTTTCATTTGTTCAGTGTCCAAGTGATATTTTTGAAAGAATAAAAATCTAATACAAATTACATTTTAGGTAAAACAGTATGCAGTTCATCTTTAACTGATGTAAAATCAGATTTGAGTTGATATTTCAACATAATTTTGAAACTCTAACTATGGAAGGCATCAAATTTAAATTAAGTTATTCATTATGTAGATCCAAACACTCCAGAAAAGAAAAACATACAATTTTATTCAAAGTTCAAATATTGTTGTTGCATGAGTATATTCTCGAGATAATGTATGTATTTTCTAACTGTGAAAGACATCAAGGAGCCTTAGCATAACTAGGGTCAATGGGAATCGGGAAACTTCCTACTAGTCGCAGTTCCTACCTAACACAAAAGGAAATCATGGTAGTTGTGATCAGTTATCTCTGTAGAAATCCCTCAGGATAGTGACTTGGGCCTAATAATCTTAGGCTGCTTCAATGACCTTCCCTGCATCATAATGTCATATGGGAGTTGTGCAATGTTAAACAGAATTCCCAACTCCTCAGATATTACAGCTGACCATGTCAAATGCAGCAAGACCTGGACGATATCCAAGTCGGCTTGGGCTGACAAATGGCAGTAAGATTTACACCATCCAAGTGCCAGACAAACTCCATCTCCAGCAAGAGAGAATCTAACCATTTCCCCATGACACTAGCACAACTGAGTCCCTATCAAAATTCTAGGGGTTACTATTGGCCGGAAATCAAATTGGATTAGCCACATCAATACTGAGGCTGCAAAAGAAGGTCAGAGATCAAGGGTTCTGCGATAAGTAATTCACCTCCAGACTCCTCAAGCCGGTCCAGCATCTACAAGGCAAAGTCAGGAATGTAATGGATCAATTTCTTGGATGTATACTACTCCAAAACTCACGAAGTTTGAAACAAGAGAATACAGTAGCATAACCGATTGGCACCATGTCAACAAACATATTCTCTCCACCACTGACACTTAGTAGTAGCATGCGTACCATCTACAAGACGCACTGCAGAAATTCACGTCTTCCCAGCACCTTCCAAACCCTTGACCATTTCCACAAAGAAGGACAATGGCAAAGGATGCTAACCCTAACCATCACCTGCAATTTCTTCTCTAAGATGCTCATCATCCTGATTTGGAAATATATCACTGGTCCTTGTGTTGCTGAGACAAAATCCTGAAACTTCCTCCCTAATGGTATTATGGAGTGGGGGCACCTGCACTAAATAGATTGCAGACATACTAAAGCTTGTGGAGGTGCTGCCAAGTGTGGAAAGACCACCATCTAAGGTCTTTTGCCGAAGTACAGCAGGCAGGGGTCCATTCAGTTCTTGGATTTTCCCAATGCCTCAGAAATGTCTATAGATTAATTGTAAGAATACAGAAAGACAAACCCCAATGCTTCCTCTCTGTAAGTAAAGACAATATAGATCTGAACAGCTTTCTAACTGTATGCACATAAAGACTTATGAATAAAGTATATTTTTTTCAATAAATCTTTTACTAGTTTAATATCTGATACCTATGAATAGTATTTTTGAGGCCCATTCCTGATGAAGGGTTTTTACCTATCAAACAATCAGGTTCAATGTACTGGTTGACATATTGCCAACTCAGAGTCAAGAGTGTGGTGCTGGAAAAGTACAGCAGGTCAGGCAGCAACCAAGGAGCAGGAGAATCAAACTTTCAGGCATAAGTCCTTCATTAAGGATGAAGGGGTTATGACTGAAACATCAATTCTCCTGCACCTCAGATGCTGCCTGACCTGCTGTGCTTTTCCAGCACCACACTCTTGACTCTATTCTCCAGCATCTGCAGTACTCACTTTCGCCTACAAGGATAGACCAGATCTAAAAGTTGAAGTTCTAAATTGGAGAAAGACCAATTTTGACAGTATTAGGCAAGAACTTTCAAAAGCTGATTGGGGGCAGATGTTCGCAGGTAAAGGGACGGCTGGAAAACAGGAAACCTTCAGAAATGAGATAATGAGAATCTAGGGTGAAAGGAAAGGCTGGTAGGTATAGGGAATGCTGGATGACTAAAGAAATTGAGGGTTTGCTTAAGAAAAAGAAGGAAGCATATTTGAGGTGATGACAGGATAGATCGAGTGAATCCTAAGAAGAGTATAAAGGCAGTAGGAGTACACTCGAGGGAAATCAGGAGGGCAAAAAGGGGATATGAAATAGATTTGGCAAATAGAATTAAGGAGAACCCAAAGGGTTTTTACAAATACATTAAGGATAAAAGGATAACTAGGGACAGAATAGGGCCCCCTCAAAGATCAGCAAGGCGGCCTTTGTGTGGAACTGCAGAAAATGGGGGAGATACTAAATGAGTATTTTGCATCAGTATTTACTGTGGAAAAGGATATAGAAAGTAGCAAAATACATGGTGACACCTTGCAAAATATCTATATTACAGAAGAGGAAGTGCTGGATGTCTTGAAATGCATAAAGGTGGATAAATCCCCAGGACCTGATCAGGTGTACCCTAGAACTCTGTGGAAGCTAGAGAAGTGATTGCTGGGCATCTTGCTGAGATATTTGTATCATCAATAGTCACAGGTAAGGTGACAGAAGACTGGAGGTTGGCTAACGTGGTACCACTCTTTAAGAAGGGTAGTAAGGAAACTATAGATCAGTGAGCCCGACGTCGGTTGTCGGCAAGTTGTTGGAGAGAATCCTGAGGGACAGGGTGTACATGTATTTGGAAAGGCAAGGACTGATTAGGGATAGTCAACATGGTTTTGTGCTTGGGAAATCACGTCTCACAAACTTGATTGAGTTTTCTGAAGAAGTAACAAAGAGGATTGATGAGGGCAGAGCGGTAGATGTGATCTATATGGACTTCAGTAAGACGTTTGACAAGGTTCCCCATGGGAGACTGATTAGCAAGGTTAGATCTCAGGGAATAAAGGGAGAACTAGCCATTTGGATACAGAATTGGCTCAAAGGTAGGAGACAGAGGGTGGTGCTGGAGGGTTGTTTTTCAGTCTGGAGGCCTGTGACCAGTGGAGTGCCACAAGGATCGATGCTGGGTCCTCTACTTTTTTGTCATTTACACAAATGATTTGGATGTGAGCATAAGAGGTACAGTTAGTAAGTTTGCAGATGACACCAAAATTGGAGGTGTAGCGGACAGTGAAAAACGTTACCTCAGATTACAAAAGGATCTTGATCAGATGAGCCAATGGGCCGAGAACTGGCAGATGAAGTTTAATTCAGATAAATGCGAGGTTTTGGGAAAGCAAATCTTAGCAGGACATCTACACTTCATGGTAAGGTTAAAGAGACCTTGGAGTGCAGGTTCATAGCTCCTTGAAAGTGGAGTTGCAGGTAGATAGGATAGTGAAGAAGGCATTTGGTATGCTTTCCTTTATTGGTCAGAGTATTGAGTACAAGAGTTGGGAGGTCATGTTGCAGCTGTACAGGACATTGGTTAAGCACTGTTGGAATATTGCGGGCAATTCTGGTCTCTTTGCTATTGGAAAGATGTTGTGAAGGGTTCAGAAAAGATTTACAAGGATGTTGCCAGGGTTGGAGGATTTGACCTATGGGGAGAGGTTGAACAGGCTGGGGCTATTTTCCCTGGAGCGTCAGAGGTAGAGGGGTGACCTTATAGAGGTTTACAAAGTTATGAGGGGCATGGATAGGATAAATAAACAAAGTCTTTTCCCTGGGGTGGGGGAGTCCAGAACTAGAGGGCATAGGTTTAGGGTGAGAGGGGAAAGATATAAATGGGACCTAAGGGGCAACTTTTTCATACAGAAGGTGGTACGTGTATGGAATGAGCTACCAGAGGAAGTGGTGGAGGCTGGTACAATTGCAACTTTTAAAGGGCATTTGGATGGGTATATGAATAGGAAGGGTTTGGAGGGATATGGGCTGGGTGCTGGCAGGTGGGACTAGATTGGGTTGGGATATCTGGTCAGCATGGACGGGTTGGACCGAAGGGTTTGTTTCCATGCTGTACATCTCTATGACTCTATAAATTGTTTCTAGCCCAAGTAAAAAAAAATCTGCAGATTAGCTGTACGCATTGAGAAAGTCAAAAATCCAATTTTTTTTTCTGTATGCCAACACTGTATAGATCTGAACTGTTTTATTAACTATGTACATTAATATTATTTTCTATTTTTAAAAAAAAATTGCAGTGATTCGAGAAAGCAAATCACTAGTTCAAAAGCAGCCAGGGATGAAAAATAATCGATGGCCAAGCCAGAAGTGCCAAAACCCAGTAAATGAATAAAGTAGTGCCCAGTTAATTTTTCGCCGTCGACGTCATTGTAACCAATCAGAACAGTGCAATATCTTTTAAATAATATAAATTAGGATGACCACCCCCCACAATGTTAAAACAATATGTTCAGGTAAATTCATTAAAATGATTCATGAGCCTTTTTCCTTATTTTAGTTCAACTTTAAATGAGGATGCAATGATATCGAAGCCAACAATAAAAGACGATAGAATACTAATTATGTATTTGCCCGACCAAAAAAGCTAATAGAAAATGAGGACTGGAGATGCTGGAGATAGAGTCGAGAGTGTGGGTGCTGGAAAAGCACAGCAGGTCAAGCAGCATCTAAGGGGCAGGAGAATCAACATTTTGGGCATAAACCCTTCATTTTTAAAAAAACAAAAGTCGCCTGGTTGAGGGTAGGTTGAACTATAGTCAAATCTCCGCTGGTCTGCGATTCCCAACACACACACAACTGTGAGACTGGGCGGCTGCAGCTCCACCGGACAGGCCGGACAGGAGGCTCAGGCAAGGGGCCGGCCGCCACGCAGCAGCAGCAGCAGCTCCGTCCCCAAAGCCAGCCCCTGGCCGACCACACGCACTCGCCGGGGGACACCAACAGCAGGCGCCCTGGTGCCCACACGCGCCTGCTTGCTTTCGCCGGCCAACCTGCCGATTCTTACCGCCTGGCTCCAGTCTCCATTATCCATTCGCTCCGGACGCTTTGATCAAAGCTCAACCGTCCGCGCAGCCACGGCTGAATCCGCGCATGCGTGCACAGACAGGCTGGCAGGCGGCGGGCATGCGTACTAGCTTGTCACCATTGGCGTGTCACTTTGGGCTGGGCACCGCCATCTTTGATAAAGGCAATACGACTTTGATCAAAACGAGGACTTGCTCATGAACGAAGCTGCGGAGACTTCAAGTGGGAAATCCAGAGATACTCAAGGGATTTTCAAGTTATTAAATATATGCTTGGCATTAAAGTTTAAATACTGCCTCGAACCAGTACTCAAATGATTGAGAAGCCAATTCTTAAAGCATTATTCAGATCAATGTAGACCTGGATTAATATTGAGATAACTAAAGGTAATTCGCCTCAAGCAAACCTTTGGAAACGGATTGAAAATCTGGCCTTTGCGCAAGAAATAATAGTAGTAAATTACATCCGGTCTGGACAAACTGCAACAATTTCGTTCCGATATCCAGGCAATTATCTTCACTACATTGTAATAATCCTAAAGTGAATGGCTGCGCCTCAAAACACATCGAGAAGTCTACATCACTGATTGAAAAACGGTTATTTACATTTGACAATAACATGATTTTTAAAATCTTTGCGTTTGTACGTGCCCAAGCTAAAACAAAATAATCTACACGAAACATTTTGCAATTATTATCGGTTAAAGAAAAAAAAAGATGAATTGCTATAATGAACGACTGGAAGCAGAAATATCGCATTACCGTTATTCTATAGTTGTCTGCTCACCAACAGCAGCCAATATGTACAGTGTATCAGCTTCGTGCAACAGAGCAAATGATTTCCTCCCTGTTGCTTTGGTAATCCACTCATCAGAGCGACCAACCAACTAAACCTTAATAAATTATACAATATTATTTCCTAAAGTGTCAAACCCAAGTATGTAATGTATAAAATATTTAAAATGTTGGTAATCCAACATGAAAGGTACTTGTAAATTATGACTTCAAGAATAGGTTTGAATATATTACTGGTGCAAGTGCGGTTCTATGCATGTTTATAACTTGGCTGTTTTTTGTATTCATTGATGGGGTGCATGAGTTGTTGACTAGGGCAGTATTTATTACACATCCTAATTGCCCTGAAGAAGGTGGTAGTGAACTGTCTTCATAAACCACTGCAGTCCATTTGCTGTACTTAGAGTCGAAAAGTGCGGCTGCTGGAAAAGCAGAGCAGGTCAGGCAGGATCCGAGAAACAGGAGAATCCACGTTTCAGGCATAAGCTCTTCAACGGGAATGTGGGTTTGGACGCTGAGAGATAAATACAAGTGTGGGGATGGGGCTGGGGGGAAGATAGCTGGGAAGGTAGATGCAGGTAGGGAAGGTAGTTCGGTGGGGAGGGTGGAGCGAATAGGTGGAAAGGAAGATGGACAGATCAAGAGGGCGTTCTTGCGGTAGGAAGAGCCACCAATGTCGCTATAGAGGACATTTCCAGGACTTAGACTCACCAGTATTGAAGGAACAATAATATATTTCCCAGACAGGAATGTGAGTGGATTGGAAATGAACTTGAAGGTGGTAGTATTCCCATGTATTTGCTCCCCTTAATGGATTGGAAGGTGCTGTGTGAATAGCTGTGAGTTTTGTAGATGATACACACTGCTGCGACTGAGCATCAACAGGAGTGGAGGTGAAGGAAATGAATTTTGTTGGTGCGATGCTAGTAAAGCAGACTGCTTTGTCCTGCCAGGTGTTAAGCTACTTGAGTGTTGTTGGAGCTGTACCAGTCTAAGCAAATAATTAAGGGAGTTACACACTTAATTTGTGCCTTATAGATGGTGAAATGGCTTTGAGGAATCAGAAGCACCTGCAGGATTCTTAGCTTCCAAACTGTGAGTTTTGAGAAGATTTGTAGCTCAGGTTGAGGTTCTGGGTGTAGGCTTGCTCACTGAGCTGGAAGGTTCATTTTCAGATGTTTCATCACCATACTACGTAACACTTTCAGTGAGCCTCTGGATGAAGCACTGTTGATGATTCCTGCTTTCTATTTATATGATTGAGTTTCTTTGAGTTGGTGATGTCATTTCCTGTTCTCGAAAGCCTCTATAAAGTCACCCCTCAGCCTCCAAAGCTCCAGGAAAAATAGCTCCTCCTATAGCTCAAACCTCCAACCCGACAACATTCTTGTTAATCGTTTCCAACTTTTCAGGTTTAACAACATTCTTCCTAAAGCAGACAGACCAGAATTAAACACAATAGTTTGAAAGTGGCCTAACCCATGTTCTGTAAAGTCACAACATGACATCCCAGTTCCTATACTTAATGCACTAACAAAAAAAGGCAAGTGTACCAAATACCTTCTTCACTACCTTGTTTAACTGTGACTCCATCTTTAAAGAACTATGAACCTGCACCACAAGATCTTTTCGTATCATCCTACAATATTGTTACTGCATTCCATAGCAGAGATAAGTGATAGGGAAGGGCCGTGAGATGTGGGGAAGTGAATTGGCAGTGAGGGCTGGGGATGATTTTTGATGGGTTCCCTCTTTCTTAAGTCAGGTATAATCGAGGGATACCTCCCATGACCAATTCCACCCTATCCTACACCATGTCAGCAGCTTGCAAACAACCATAAATGGGGCTGAAGGCTCCAAAGGGCCTCTCACATGCTTCTGTATTCAGTATAAAGAATACAAAAACATTCCATTAGTAGCTAAGAATCAGGATGTGGGAGGACGAGAGGAATTTACAAAAGTAAAGCGCTAAGGAATCAGTACAGAGCATAATGGAGCTGCAGACTAACTAGTCCCCTCATCTTGATGGATTTCATTCCACAGTTTTGAAAGAAGAGGCTAATGACATAGTAGATGTATTGTTGTTAATATTTCAACGTTCACTAGATTCTGGACAGGTTTCAACAAATTAGAAATTACCAAAATATAACCCCTCTCTTCCAGCAAGGAGTGAGGCAATGAAACAGGAAACTGCATGCCAATTAGTTAGATATCTGTCATGGGGAAACAATTTGAATTGATCATTTAGGTGGTTATAGCTGGGCATTTACAAAAAGTCAAGGTAACTAAGAAGAGTCAGCATGGTGTTGTAAAAGGGAAATCCTGTTTAACCAATTTATTGCAGTTCTTTGAAGGAACAACATGTGATGTGGATAAGGGGGAGCCCACTGATATACTGTAATTGGATTTCTAGAATGCATTTGACAAGCTACCACATGAAAGGTTTTTGTGTAAAGTAAAAACATATAGTGTAGGAGTAACATGCGAGCATGGATTGAAGATTAGTTGAGTCACAAAAAACAGGGAATAGGCTTAAATGGAATTTTGTTTCTGATTGGCAGGATGAGATGACTGGAGTACCACAGGGGTACTCCAGCTTCAATGTTTTACAATTTACATCAATTACTTAAGTGAGGAAAACGAAGAAATGGTAGCTAATTTTTTGTTTGTTGTGAGGATGACATCAGAAGGTTGCAGACCAATATAGATAGGTTGAGTGGCAGACCTATGTTAAGTTAACGTAACCTAAATTAAGTCTGGCAAACAGAGAACAATGTGGGAAAATGTTTAATTTTTCAGCTTGGCAGTATTAGAGGTATATATTATTGTTTCAATACTATGCGAAAAATTAGAAGACAAACAACAATTTAGACATATCCTGAATTGAAAAGGGTACTACGTGGTCTTATAAAGAATGAATTCAACAACTCAATATGTGCTGTAAGCTACCTGATGTTTACTGAAAATAAATTTTGGAGAGGCCAAGCAAAGAATTCAAGGAGAAAAAAAATCTGGTTTATGACCCTAGATTACACAAAAACATGATTTTGAAAACAAGGCAGAAGAGTGCCTCTATTATTAATAATTGTCTCATGGCTCTTTCTGTTGTACAGACCGAAAGATCAGTGTTATGACACGGGAGCAAACTCTCCTGCTTACTGTAAATCAGCAACACAGAAAAGATTTTTCCTGTGCAGTAATCTGTGCAAAGTCAAGAGGCCAAGAATGATTTAAGGTAAAAATTAACAACTTTATTTCTTGAAGTATAACAGAAAATAATTAACTAACAACTATTTACAACCCCTCTTTAACCTATCTTTTACCTTCCCTTCTATAATACTAGTCTGGTAAAACTCCCGATGACAATTTACAAAACAAAACTTCTTATCCCAAAACCAGGCAGCTTTCAGTTTTCTCTGTCTTCCGGTCATCTTCTCTTCTTCTTGGGGATTCTGCTTCACAGGTTACTGATCGATAAAGGTACTTTTAAGAGAGTTATTTTTCAGACAGTCTTTACATGCTGGTAGCTTGGCAGTTCTCCTCTCAACTGTCCAATGTTTCCCAGTCTTATACCCCCAAAGTATTGGGTTGTATCATTGGCTTTTAAAATATTCAATATACTAAATTCAAACTGGATTGGAGTTTGGTATTTTTGGGGATATAACTGATTGGCCTAATTCAAATCTGCTTTGTCATTTCTTTGCAACCAGCTCCCCTAGTAGCTGGAGCACATGTTACATTGTACCTTTTTCTGAACAATTGGTGCTGTCAGGTAGCTTATTAATAGCTTTTAACTCTCTTAAAGGTACAGTACACCCATATCTTCATCACATCATTTTCCAAGTAAATGTTACTGGAAACCCGATAAAGTTTCTAAATATAAATATTTCTTATGGCCTTGTGAAATGTGAAAACTGGACTGTGACCACTTTCCAAAGGGTAAGGTTGATTGTAATCAGAACAGAAATCCTCCATCAGCTGTCAGCAATTTGAATTCTTAAATAGAAAACCCAGCTGACCACAAGGTTATCATATTCTATCCTTCATTTTCAACACTTGGCCAACAGGAATGTTCGCCCCTTTTGCATTTAGTTAAGTATCATCTCTGCAGTGACTGTTGTCTTTTTGTGTTCAATATGTCTGTGTAAGGAAGGATGTAAATGCACTGAAGTAATTCAGAGTCAGTTTACTAGAATGATACCTGTTTGTCTAATGAAGATGGGTTGGACAGGTTGGCCTTTTTATCACTGGATTTCAAAACTGCTTGCGGTGACTTGATTGAAGTATGCAAGTTCCTGAACAGTCTTGGCAAGCTAGGAAATCATTAGGAAATCATGGGCAGTATGGCGGCTCAGTGGTTGGGGTTAGCACTGCTGCCTCACAGCACTAGATGCCCGGGTTCGATTCCCACCTCAGGCGACTGTCTGCGTGAAGTTTGCACATTCTCCCTGTGTCTGCGTGGGTTTCCTCCAGGTGCTCTGGTTTCCTCCCACAGTCCAAAGATGTGCAGATCAGGTGAATTGGCCATGAGAAATTGCCCATAGTGTTCGGTACATTTGTCAGAGGAAATATAGGTTAGGGGAATGGGTCGGTGTGGACTTGTTGCGCCAAATGGCCTGTTTCCTCACTGTAGCCAATGTAACCAAACCCTACTTTCAATCCAAATTACCCCCTTGCCTTTTTAAGTATTCTGTGCTGATGATTCCTGAAGCTGGTGGCTCCAGTTACGAATCCAACAACAAAGTGAATTGGCATAGAAGTCACAAAGCAGTCAGTGTGCTATATTTTGAGATTTAGATGTCCAATGGCAGAGTCCACCACTTTGACAACTTCTGTGGCAGAGTAAGTAATAACTGGGGTTGTTTGCCAACCGGGTGAGGGAAATAGGGTGCCAAGAAGGCGAGGTGCCACTTGGGTAGCAGGCCAGGCGGGTAGGGTATCAGATAAGTGAATGAGCGACTGATTCCGGCATTAGGAGGTGGTTCATGGCTCAGCTGCTCAGTTCTGGAGAGGTCAGAGTAACTGGTGTGGTGGTCAGATCCACGGAAGAGGGGAGGCCCAGGGCATGTCAGTTCCGTTCAGGTCGGAAAATGTAAAAAGATCAGTCAGACAGGGAGAGTTGGAGGGAGGGTGTCAGTTCTGGGAGACTTCAGGCTGTGGGCTGTTATCAGTTCAGGTTGGGCAGCACGGTGGCACAGTGGTTAGCACTGCTGCCTCACAGCGCCAGAGACTTGTTTTCAATTCCTGCCTCAGGCAACTGTCTGTGTGGAGTTTGCACATTCTCCCCGTGTCTGCGTGGGTTTCCTCCCACTGTCCAAAAATGTGCAGGTTAGGTGAATTGGCCATGCTAAATTGCCCGTAGCGTTAGGTGATGGGGTAAATGTAGGGGAATGGGTCTGGGTAGGTTGCTGTTCAGAGGGTCGGTATGGACTTGTTGGGCCGAAGGGCCTGTTTCCACACTGTAAGGAATCTAATCTAATGTAAGTAATATAATCTTAATTGTTGGTGTGGTCTAGGAATGAGGGTTGAAAATGTGTTGCTGAAAAAGCGCAGCAGGTCAGGCAGCATCTTCAGGAATTTCTGAAGAAGGGCTCACGCCCGAAACATCGATTCTCCTGCTCCTTGGATGCTGCCTGACCTGCTGCGCTTTTCCAGCAACACATTTTCAGCTCTAATCTCCAGCATCTGCAGTCCTCATTTTCTCCTCCTAGGAATGAGGGTTGTCAAATCTCGAGGCCCTCTGACTGTTGGTGTGGGAAAGGGCCACAGAGGTGTGAAGCTGGTCAGAGTTGGAGGGTTGTTTCAGTTCTGAGGGCCTCTCAGGTACAAGAGGAGGAATGGCCAGTGTCCAGCTGGAAGTGGGAAATGGTCATGTCCAACAGTGGGTGGGCCATGTGGGTGGTGTCTGGGGGAGGGGCAAGGCCAGGAAGACAGTGCCAGGACACAAACAAACTACTGGGTAAAAATTGAAAAGAACAAGTGCTGGAGATCACAGTGGGTCAGGCAGCATCCGTGAAGAGACAGCAAGCTAACATTTCAAGTCTAGATAAGTCTTCTACAGAAGCTGAAGTGAAGTGTGGAGGGGGCAGCATTTAGTCTATAGCTTGGGGAATGTCGGATGCTGGTGGAAAAAAGATGTTGAAAATTCAGATTAAGTGACTGGAATGTGAGAATGGCAGAACAATGTGTCTAACTGCCAGATTTGAAAGGACAGTAACTGCGGGGTGGTGGGGGGGGGGCGGTGTGGCAGTTTGGAGGACACGACAACAAGGTAAAGGAAAGGGAAGTCACGGAATTAGAATTTATAGAATCCCTACAATGTGAAAACAAGCCCTTTGGCCCAACAAGTTCACACCAACCCTCCAAAGAGTAACCCACCCAGACCCATTTCCCCTATCCTATTACTCTACTTTTTCCTTGACTAATGCACATAACCGACACATCCCTGAACACTATGGGCAATTTAGCATGGCCAATTCACCTGCCTGCACATCTTTGGATTGTGGGAGGAACCAGAGCACCTGGAGGAAATCCACGCAAAAACAGGGAGAAGGTGCAAACCTCACGTAGATAATTGACCGGGGCTAGAATCAAACCCAAGTCCCTGTTGTTGTGAGGCAGCAGTGCTAACCATTGAGCCAACATGCTCATGGTTCACAGTTTAAAGATGTTGAACTCAAGATTAAATCCAGAAAGCTGTTGAGTGTCTAGTCTGAAGCTGAGACTAGACACTCTAGTTCCTCCAGTTTGTGATGTGATTCACTGGAGTACTGAAACTCAGTAGGTCTGGCAGCATCAGTGGAGAGAAAACAGAGTTAACGTTTCATGTCCATTGACCCTTCACCAGAACTGATTGTAGCTAGGAAATGTTCAATATAAGAAGGTAAGCATATCAGTTCTCACAGGCTGACTTTACGCATTACTTTGTCTGCCCCACTGTTTTTCTCTCTCTCTCTGGTTTCCATCTTTACCTATCAGTTCTGAGGAAGATTCTGGATTAGTGGTGCTAGAAGAGCACAGCAGTTCAGGCAGCATCCAAGTAGCTTCGAAATCGACGTTTCGGGCAAAAGCCCTTCATCAGGAATAAAGGCAGTGAGCCTGAAGCGTGGAGAGATAAGCTAGAGGAGGGTGGGGGTGGGGAGAAAGTAGCATAGAGTTGAAGAGCTTCAGGGCAGAGGAAATGACCTGGGAGTTGCAGTGGGAGAGGGACTCCCTGAGATTCTTGTAGAGAGAGGAGGAAAACTTCTTCAAGGCAGGCATCCTTGCAAGAGGATTCGCAGTAGGGTTAAAATCAATGAGGTAAAAACAATCCCTCTCCAAGAAGTTTTCCTCCTCTCTCTAGAAGAATCTCAGGGAGTCCCTCTCCCACTGCAACTCCCAGGTCATTTCCTCTGCCCTGAAGCTCTTCAACTCTATGCTACTTTCTCCCCACCCACACCCTCCTCTAGCTTATCTCTCCACGCTTCAGGCTCTCTGCCTTTATTCCTGATGAAGGGCTTTTGCCCGAAACGTCGATTTCGAAGCTACTTGGATGCTGCCTGAACTGCTGTGCTCTTCTAGCACCACTAATCCAGAATCTGGTTTCCAGCATCTGCAGTCATTGTTTTTACCCAGTTCTGAGGAAGAGTCATTTCTCTCCATAAATGCCTCCAGTTCTGCTGAAGTTTCGCAGCAACTTGTTATTTTGTTACTGACATCCAGCATCCGCAGTGCTTCGGTTTATTGAGGACAAGCCTTAACAGTAACGGAGCCTGGAGAGCAGACAAAACGAAGGGTGGAGAGGGCGTGGCTTGGGCGGGGGGCGGGCCGGGGGGGGTGGGGCTTGGCGGGGGGCGGAATTTGAGGAGGAGGTGGACCACGAGGGGAGGCGGAATGGGGCGGGGCCTGAATGGGAGGCGTTGCATGTTGGGGAGGCGGGGCCTGAAGGGCGGGTGTTTCCTGGAGAGGCGGGCCCTGGACGATGGACGGTTCATGTGGTGGAGGGCCTTGCGGTGACGGCTCACGCGGAAGGAGGCGGGGTCAGGCTTTTACCCCTACGGCGGCGGAACGTCACGCCCCCACAATACGCGATGACGTCAAACCGTCTCTATAATACGTATTACAAATGGCCAACGATCAGAGACAGTCTCAGTATCGTGTCTTTTGATTGGTTGATGCTTTTGGTTAGAAAGTCTCCTTGAAGGAGACAAGGAGAAATGGAGGCGTTGAGGAGTTTGTTTCGGGCCGGGAAGGTACGACGGTCCTTTGCAGAAATGCATCGATTAAGTTGCAGCAGTCTCTGGAACTTTTACCTGTGCAGTAACGATGACTTGTCTTTGTTTGTACAGAATGCCTTTGGCGTGTTGTCACGGAAGGAATTCCATCGGTCGGCGGTCGCCGCGGCTCAGGTAAAGCAGGTCACCTCCTGTCAGTGCCTGTGAATGAGAGGAGTTTGTTGTTTTGTCGAGGCTGTGGTGCTTGTTTAGTCAAGAGTAGATGGAATTTCAGCTTCACATTTGTATGAGTTCTGAAGAAGCATTACTGCACTCAAAATATTAGCTCTGTTTCTCTTCACAGATGCTGTCAGACCTGAGTTTTACAAGTTTTGTTTTTGTCTTTATTTTAATTTTCCTGTTTAATAATTTTATTCTTTTTAATATTGTGTCATTAAGTCCAACCTTTGGGAGTCTTCTATTGGACGTCACCACTGAAAAATAAGCCTAATTGATTGAATTCCATGGTTTATATGGACGGTGTACAGATGTTTTTCTATGTTGGACAGTCGAGAACAAAAGGTCATAGATTATAGAATGAGAGAAGGTACTTCTGTTAGAGGGTTGTGAATCTGTGGAACTCTGTCCCAGATTGCAGTCATGGCAGAATCTGTCACCAAGTTCAGGAAAGAAATAGATACTTTTCTAATGAAAAGTGGGATAAAGGGCTATGAGAAGTGTAGTAATTGCAACAACTTCAGCCAGGTAGACCTCATAGAAAATGATTTCCCTGATAGGAGCTGTTAATCTGGTCCAATCAGGGAGCCCTGGCTGAGAGATGTAAACAGGAGTATCACTGTTTCTGTTCAGTATAAGAGCTGGCACTGAGCAAGCCATACTTGTGTCAGGTATTATGTAGGTGTGAATAAAGGGTGACTTTGTGTTGGGATATCAGCATCTGGAGTTATTTCAGTGGTGATGAGAGTGGGATGCAGACCTAGCCATGTTGGTGGGACAGCACATAGAGTGCCATCAAGGACACTAGTTACTGACAGCAGCTCCCCTGTGTTCATGGGAATGGCTGGATAAACTCTGGACTGTTACAAGTCAACTATACAGGTACTTTCATTGGCTTAGTGCTCTTGATCATTGTGAATACTTAAAGTGAATGAAATTTCATAGGTCATTTGTCAAACATTGGGATGATTGAAAAGTTGCAAGCATCTTTTGCAATACATTGGCTCCTGGAAGTGTTGGTCACAGACAATGGGCCATCATGGAGAAAGGGAACGGGTGTTGAAGAGTGAAACTGCAACAGGAGTGCCAATGCCAGACACGAAGACTCTGAGAGACAATTTACTTCTGGGGATGAAGTTTAGTGCTGCTATCATGAAAGTGGCCCTGCATGGGTAAGAGGCATGGTTGATGTGAGTTGGGTCCATGACATACAAAGCTCAGGTATGTGGACTACATGAAATCGGCAATCTCTCAAGAGGCAGGAGCAAAACCTATCTGATTCCTTAGAACATCTGGAAAGGCTTTTAGAACCCATAGGTTCTTTCCCTCCATCTAGCCTTGAAGAAAGCTCAGGAGTCTGAAATCAACACAGCGGATGCCACAGTTTTGATACCTTCACTGTCTGACAAACAGCATGAATTTCTTCCAAGATTTCCAAGCACAAGAGGCACGCTTTGGTCTGGTACATACCGCTCATATCAGAGGTTGAGTTGGAGGAACCGGACCTGGTGTGTAAATGCCCCAGGAGAGGCTACAAGCAAAGGGCAGGCCTATACCACTGGAGGAAGTGGGTGAGGGGTGTAGTGACCACAATGAGGTCAGCTAAGTGGGCATCTTAGAACAGTCTCCTGTTTGGGGCTGTCATAAGTACTATTCATTCTGAAAGCTGGCTCTGAGGAATCTGGATCAATGTCTACTACTGTACATGTGCAAATAAAGGATGACTTGGTGACTGGATACTGGCCTCTCTGAAATTACTTCAGGGAGGAGGCAGGAAAGTGGAGTTAAGACCAGGATAAGATCAGCCATTATCATGTTAAATGGCCAAGCAGACTCAAAGGACTGAATTGTCTACTCCCTCTCCTAGTTGCTTTGTTCTGATGTTTAATGGTGGTTTAAAAAATGTCTGTCTTAATTGCAAAAAAAATTGAAATTTTTATTAAAATGGAATTTGTTAAATTTCATCATTGACCTATAAATACGCAAAAATGTTTGTCCTTTGCTCATTGTATAATTTAGAGAATGATTTTTTTTTAATCTGAGGTATCTGAGTGGAGGACTTGAAGCTGATTTTTTTTTTAAAAAAAAAAGTGACAACTAACTGAAAATCAAAATACCTGTAAAATTTTGAGAATGATCACTGACTAAAAATATTTCCTAATTTTCAAGTGAAAAGCAACCAGCAGAATTTCCAAAACTTGTATTTCTATTTTAATCATTTTTGACTATTCTGTTGATTTTTCATGATAAGTGAAGTAAAAATTCTAGCCTCTTTATTTATTAATCAGATTATTTTCATACTATTCTAGTTGACCTATCGAGATGCTCTTACCCAGGCCTTGGATGAGGAAATTGAGAGAGATGAAACTGTATTTCTACTTGGAGAAGAGGTAGCACAGTATGATGGTGCATACAAGGTAAGCTATTGCTGGTGATATGCCACTTTTCATACATTTAGCACTAAATATGGCTGTAAATATTCCTGGTTTTACTTCTGCAGGTGAGCCGTGGACTGTGGAAGAAGTGGGGAGATAAGCGAATCATAGACACTCCTATTTCAGAGGTATATGTTATTAAGCAACCATTTCATCTCTAATGTGCATTTATTAACTTCAAGTGTAAAATTGTTACACCTTTCTTTCAGATGGGTTTTGCAGGAATTGCAGTTGGTGCTGCCATGGTATGTACTTTCAATTCTTTTTTTAACTGTACCTTATTCAAGGGAATTAATTTTTGGAGCACTGAACTTTTTTTTTTGTTTTATCATCAAAGTTGAGACATTTAGTTTCATAACAGAAAAGAAGATTATATCAATTTTCCTTCGTCATAATGAAACTGTACTCAAAACTTATGTTGACTTAATGTAGAAAACTGTCAGGAATCTACCATGAAAATATTTAAAATTGAGTTACTATTTAAATGTTAAGGATAGTGCATATGAACGTGACTTGTTGTAATATGTTCTTGGAGCAATAAGGTCAGATTCTTAATATTAACTCTTCATTGACTTATTAGGCTGGCTTGAGGCCCATTTGTGAATTCATGACCTTCAATTTCTCACTGCAAGCCATCGACCAAGTTATAAATTCTGCTGCCAAAACATACTACATGTCAGCAGGTGCAGTGCCTGTTCCTGTAGTCTTTAGAGGTCCTAACGGTTCTTCAGCTGGAGTGGCAGCTCAGCATTCACAGTGCTTTGCGGCCTGGTATAGTCACTGCCCTGGCCTAAAAGTGATTAGTCCTTGGAGTGCTGAAGATGCCAAAGGCTTGCTAAAATCTGCTATTAGAGATGATAACCCTGGTAAGTTTTTTGAAAGATTTTATTTTAAGGTTATATTTCAGACGTATATTGTTAGAATGTATCAAAAGACCCACAACTGCCATTCTTGTCAATGAACAAAATATGCTTCAAATGTGGGTATCACTTTGTGATACTACGAAACAGGACTACTTGTATATCAAGCAGCAAGTGTTAGAGCCAAGTCATCCCACAACCAATAGTTTAGGTCTCCGCTTTGCAGTTCTGCCGCATCCAGTCATGACTGTGGTATCACAGCTTCAGGACAAATCTGCAGAAGTTCTTCAGAGTAATGTCTTGGGTTCAACCATTTTCAGCTGCTTCATCAGTGGTCTGGGTCCAGTTTAGAAGTGGGGATGTTCACCAATGATTGCAAATGCTGCTGAATGTTACGCAAAGTGTGACAGACACAGACCGTGTCCAGGCTTTGGTTGAAAAGTGGCAATACATATTTGTACCACACAAATGTCACGATTATCTCCAATAAGAGACAATCTAACCACCACTCCTTGCTATTCAATAGCATTACCAACAACATCCTGGGGGCTACCAACTGGGCTCACCATATAAACTGTGGCTACCAGAACCAGTCAGAAGCTAGGAATACTGCACCAAGCAACTTGCCTCCTGGCTCCCCAAAAGGCACAAGTTAAGAGTGTGATAGAATGCCCCCAGCCAATTTGCCTGGATGAGTGCAGGTACAATAACACTGAACGTTGACAATCCAGGACAAATTGATCTGGTGATTAGCATCGCATCCACAAATATACAATCCTTCCACTGCTGATACTCAGCAGTCAAAATTGCCAAATATCCTTAGATAGGACCTTCCACACCTACAACCACTACTTCCTGCATAGTTTGCACATTGACCAGTGTCGACTTTTGGTTTCCACCGCGTATTCCAGTTGCCCCCCCCCCCCCCCCAGTCCAAAAATGTGCAGGTTAGTTGGATTGGCCATGCTAAATTGCCCAGGGATGAGCAGGCTAGATGGGTTACAGGGATAAGATGGGAAGTGGATCTGGATGGGCTGCTGTTCAGGAGATCAGTGCAGACTTGACAGGCCAAATGGCCGCTCTCTGCATTTGTGGGGATTCTATGATCTCTTCTATGACCTAGAAAGACAAGGGCAGCGAATACATGGTAACCTGTAAAGTGGGCAGCATTGAGAAGTTGGGCCAAAGGGCTTGTTTCCATGCTGAAGAAAATGTTCCCCTCGAAGCCACTGTCAATACCTACTTAGAAATATATTGCCATTCTTTCATTGTTACTCGGTCAAAATCTTGGAATTCCATTCCTAAGGGCATTGTGTGTCTACCTACAGAATACGGGCTGCAGCAATTCAAGAAGAAAGCTCACCATTACCTTCTCGAGGGCAACTAGCGATGGGCAGTAGATGCTAGTACAACCAGTGACAGCTACATCCCACGAGTGAAATTTTCTTTTTTTAAGAAACTTGATTTTTATTGCTTTTCACAGGTTTTGTCCAAGGAAGTCTAGTTGCATATGTTTTTAATGTTGAGAAATAAAGTTTGGAGGCAGTGCTTTTTAAGTTTTTTTACAAAATCTTTAACTGATCTTCACTAACTGATTTGTCAGATATGCAGCTGCAAAGTGAACTGTGACTTGTCATTTATAGTCTTGAATGTTTATTTTAGGCTTGAACATGTTCTGATCCAGATTGAGTTGGTAAACACTAGTAATCACTAGAACTTTTTAGTTCCTTTTTCTCCATTGAACCCTGCAAATAGTTTTTTTTTGAAAGCTAATAGTTCATCACCTTTTAACATTGATCTTTTTTCAAACTTTTATTAAATTTCTCATCACTTGCCCACTTTCCTTTGGAATTTGATGAATATGGTTATTGTTGTAAATATGCAGCATATCTCACAGCATGCACTAACCACTCCTTATCTTGCAGTTGTTTTCTTGGAAAATGAACTGTTGTATGGAGTTCCTTTTGAAGTTTCTGAGGAATTCCAGTCAAAGGACTTTGTTATTCCAATAGGAAAAGCCAAAGTGGAAAAAGAAGGTAAGAATACATTAAAAAAAATACACTTTGAATTTTAACATAAATGTTAAACAAAAAATAATTAGTTCAATAACTTCGTATTCTAATAGTTAATGCTTCTCTTCTCATGTTGGTGTAATGTCCTTTCCTCAGCCATTACATCTGTACTCTTCCTATTCTGGCCCCATTAGTTTAAATGGTGCTGCTATTATGTGATTTTTTTTTTTAACACAGTTCTGTTCTTGTGCAATACAATCATGTTATAGCCGAACTGACTGCCTAAACCTTATCTTTCTTTAAAATAAAGAAAAGTTGTGAAGTGGGTGTTCCAGGTGTGATGCAACTAGTCAAACCACTTGGCCTTAAGCAAAACAGTTTTTTATTTAAAGACTATAGTTGAAACACTAACAGAAGAAAGCGGAATTTAGAATAACTTAACTATTGGAAAACTTAACTGACCCAATACAGCAACTTCACTAAGTAACTGTTCCAATTCAGTAATATCCCGTAAACACACCCCTTGGCAAAAAGTTAAGTTCAAACACCGATTCTTGTAGGCAGGAGAGAACAACATCTAGAGAAATTTCAGAGGAAGTCAGTAAGGAATCATTTCCTGAAGTTTGTAACCCTTCTGGGCTCCAACATCTTGTAATTGCTACAGCTTTTAAAAAAAACTAGGAGAACTGCCACTCCCCTTCCATTGTACAACTTTTTTCTTTCAAAACAAAACACAGGATCCCTAGATTCTTTGGCACCTTTTCAGCCTTTACAACCTCTTTACAAAAACACACAAGAGAAAGTAATTTTTTTTAAATGATAGCATTGTCACATGTGGCTTCATTTTGAAACCCTTAGTCTTACTGTCTTATTACACTGTACTGCGCTGTAATGTTTTCTGTTCTATATACATCGCCTCTAACCCTGTAAGCATTCACTAATGTGTTCTATTTTTTAGGCTATTTACTTCTGCCACTAAATACCTCCGTCTGTCTTCATCTTTAAATTTCTCCAAAAATTTAAATGGGTTATGATCCGTATATACAATTATCTCAAACATTACTGGCAGTATAAAAGTTGGAAATGTTATAACACAACACAATACCAAGCTCAAGTCGTCGTCTCAGTTTTGGAATATTTCCGTTGATGAATGTTCAATTTCCTGGATAAATACCCAATAAGTTTTTCTGTTTTCTCGTCGTTGTCTTGTAAGAATACAGCACTGACACCCATATCACTCTCATTGATAGCCACCTTGAATGGCTTTGTGTAATTAGTTGTGGCTAACACCAGGGCAGTGGTTAACGCCGCTTTCAGACTGTTAAATGCCTTCTGACTATCTGCCATCCACTGAAATTTCTTGCACTACTTCACTTAAGTCAGTGGGTCAGCCACACCACTAAAATTCAATAGCTTTTTTTTCTGATAAAACCCACTAAATCTCAGGAATCATAGTACTGCTGACTTTGTCAGTATGGGAAACTCCCCAATAGCTTGCCTTTTCACATTCCATAGGGCCAATAACATGGCCCAGGAACATGACTTGGGCTTTGGCGAATTCGCTCTTAGCCAGGTTTATCCCCAAATCTGCCTCTTGAAGTTGACCGAATAATTTTGATAAATGCTGCAAACATTCCTTCCATATGTGACTAAAACATTCAGGTCGTCGATGTATACACCACAATTGGGTAATCTAGGAATGACTTTATTGGTTAGTCTTTGAAATGTGGCTGGTGCATTTTTTCATACCAGTGGCATAACTTTAAATTGGTGCGGTCCGTTCGGTGTTGTGGAAGCTAAAATTGTCTTCTGATTCAGATAAGTGTGTGACAGTATCTTCTGAGTAAGTCCAACTTGGAAATATAAGTTGTTTGTCCCACCTTCTCAATAGTCTTCCAAACATGAAATTGAATATAAATCCAACTTTGAAACTGGTTTGACTTTGTGATAGTCTACGCACATTTATCAGGTATCATCTGGTTTTGGCACCATTATTACAGTTTTGCTCCATTCACTGCAACTCACTTCGATTTATGCTGTCTTGGAGTATGCATTCAATCTCTCTTTGAACCTGTACCACTTAGAGGGTTAAATCTGTAAGGATGTTGCTTAATTGGAATAGCATTTCCTATATTTACCTCGTGCACAATTAAATTAATACTTCCCTGCTTATTCCCACATATCTCCCCATGTGATAGTAATAACTCATTCCAGTCATTTTGATTTTCTCTGGAAAGTAATTCAATTTATCCTAATTTTTGAGAACTTCCTCATTGTCCAATCTAATTTTGAGGCATGTCCAGTTCAGAATCCATTGAACTTGGTTCTTCACTCTGTAACCAATAACACATTCTCCTTTTTGTTTTCCTTCCCTATCAAAATACTTTTTTTGAGCCTTTCACATAACAGATTTTTTTTCAATCTGGAGTCCTTATCAAATAATTTATCTCCTTCTCTTCAATCTCTTTGGTTTGATAAGGTACACTAAGCCTTTCCTTTAGAGAATCACCTACCACTGGAAGTAACACAAACACTTTATCTCGGTTAGTAAAATTGTGAATTTTTGATTTCTTGTCTGCTTCTGTCTCATTATGTGCTTTGGTACTTTTTAAATGCACTCTAACCAATTCTCTCACTCCGTTAAATTTTAGGGAATGATTAAACATGGTCGAAATATGTGCTGTCTGAATTCTGACTGACAAACTTCTTTTTAATTAATTTTAATGATCCTCTCACCTCAAGCTGAAAAACTAAATCAAATGGACTGAATTTTGTCAATTCATTTAGTGCATCCCTAATGGCAAAAAGTACAAATAATTCCTTTAGCCCAGTCATCTGGATAGTCTTGACAATAAGCCCTTAACGTGGTCTTTAAAGTTTGATGCCACCGTTCTAATGCTCCCTTGATTCTGGTTGGTTTGCAGTGGATTTGAATTGTTTTATTCATAAACTATCCACAACTTCTCTGAATAATTCTGAAGTAAAATTTGCCCCTTCATCTGATTTTGTATCTGTCTGTATCTAGTGAAAAATTTTAGTAACTTCTCTGTAATTTTTTTTATCTGTGTTGCATAATGGAATGACCTCTGGAAATCCAGTGGACACATCCATTTTTGCTAATCAATACTATTTCTACGTTTTATTTTAGATAGGAGTCTTAGAGATGTACAGCGTGGAAACAGATACTTTGGTTCGACTCATCCATACTGACCAGATATCCTAAATTAATCTAATCTAGTCCCATTTGCCAGTACTTGGCCCACATCCCTCTAAACCTTTCCTACACCCATCCAGATGCCTTCTAAATAATGCAATTGTACCAGCCTCCTCCACTTCCTCTAGCAGCTCATTCCATACATGCAACACCTTTTATATCTTTCCCCTCTCACCCTAAACCTATGCCCTCTAGTTCTGGACGACTCCACCCCAGGTCTGTTTATCCTATCCATTCTTGCTCATGATTTTATAAACCTCTATACAGTCACCCCTCAGCCTCTGATGTTACAGGGAAAACAGCCCCAGCCTGTTCAGCCTCTCCCTATAGCTCCAAATCCTCCAACCCTGACAACATCCTTGTAAATCTTTTCTGAACCCTTTCAAGTTTGATCCAAGGTGGAGGAGACGGAAAGAAAAAGGTCCTACGTGATCAATTAAAACCTATTGTTTTAAAAAAAGTTAATTTCTCTGAACTAAAAACATTCACTTTGTCCTTCACTTATTCTTGTTTTTCTCAACCATCTGATCAAACGTGGTCTCTGTTACAACTGGTGGTTTTGTGACTTTGTTATCCTACAATTGCTGTAATTATCTCCTTTTCTCACCACACAAAGCCAACAGCTTTGCCTTGCCCGTTTCTTGTAAAGCTCCTGAAGTCACTTCTTCCACTCTCCAAACCTTTAGTGACTGCAACAGCCATTGCTACTTTAAAGTACAGTTCAAACCAACCAAATTCAAGCCCTGAAACAAAGACACTAACACTTAGCACTCGCCACCTTTTTGAGTCCAACAACCAAGTTAAATTCAAGTTAGAATTATAGAATTGTCCCAGGTGAGCCCCCAGCCTATTATTATGGGCCAGGTCAGACCCCTGAAAGTATTTTAAGGTGGAAGCCTGGACCTTAGCCTATTTTTTTTTTAAAAAGGTGGATGTGATTTGGGTGTTCCAGATGTGATGCAACTGGTCAAGCCATTGGCTTTAAGCAAAACAGAATGTATTTCAACATCCCAGTTGAAACACAAACAAAAAAAAAATTGAATTTAGAACAACTTAACTATTGGAAAACGTAACCAACCTGATATAGCAATTCAACTAAGTAACTGTTCCAATTCAGTAACATCCCATAAACACACCTTGGCAAAAAAATAAATTCAAACACTGATTCTTGCAGGCAAGAGAAAACAACGTCGAAAGAGATTTCAGAGGAAGTAGGTTAGGAATCCTTTCCTGGAAGCTTGCAACCCTTCTGAGCTCCAACATTTTGTGACTGCTACAACTTTTTTTAAAAACTAGAAAAACCTGATATGGGGAACTGGCCACCCCCCCCTTTCCTTTTTTTTTTAAAAGGAAACCCAAAGTCTCCCTTGACTCTTTGGATCTTTGCAATCTCTGCTCAAAATATCCAGGACAAAATGACCTTTTTAAAGTGACAGCATCATCACAACATCAAGTCAGGGAAAGGAAGAATTGTCAGAGGATGAGGAGATTTCTGTAAGCCACAACTGGGCTTTGATGGGTAATCAAACATCACTCCTAGCAGGGGAATAAGAAGTCTGGTCCAGAGTGGAAAGTCCATATAGGAATGGAAGAAAGGGAAAGATAATTAGGAAAGAGATGGGTAGTTTTGGTAAAATAAAGAAGATAATTTTATAACCAGCACATCTCACTGAAATACTTCCAGTACAATGAGACACCATATACAGTAGCAGAATGTGCTGTGAAGAGTCTGTGCATGCAGAATAATCCTTCATTGTGAGTAACTGGTTCTTGCTTCCAGTGCCAAAGGGACTATCCTATATGGAACATGTGGGCATTCTTGCCTTTTTATGAACTGAGCCTTTTCCAGACAACCTAATCTTTTAAATGATGGCCCCATTAAGTAAATAGGTGTAAAGTGTACGATTGCAGGTACTCTGTATTTTATTATTTGCTTAAGAGAATGTGTCAGCTCGAATACAACTTAGAATTACTTTGAGTGTAAGGTAGCCCAGTCTAAGTATTAAAAAAAAATTAATAAAATTTAAACTTTGGGATTTTACCTATGTTGATTAGTATTGGTTTCTGTTTTTAAAAATGAGAACAAGGATAGATCACTAAGTTGTCAGATCAGTCAGATGAGCAAGTCTTTCTCAACGTTGCACTCGTTGAGAAATAATGACTGAGTTAAAGCAATTTAATTATGTAAAAACACATCATGCAGAAGGAATAATTTGGACTTGGCAATATTAAAAATTGTGGATATTAAATTTGATAGTAAAACTAACACTAATCAAGCATGCAAGGGGATACAAAAATACATGAGCAATCTTTTTTATACTAGGTAGTTAGGAGGCAAATTTTAATGTGAATCGGGGTGAAAGTATGCTAATAAGAAAAATGTAGTTATCACTTGCAATTTAGAAAATAAAAAACTGATCAGGGTAGAAGAATATTGGAATCTAGGGATATAGATCAGAAAATCATTACAAGTTGAACTTCAAGCCAGCAAAGTATTTAGTGACAACAAAGTACTTAGATTTATTTCTAACGGCATAACTTCATTACTATCGAAGGCAATGTTGAACTTGTATAGGACCCGGTTGAGTGCATAATTCCAATTCCAAAACTATACTAGAACTAGGAGAGAACAGCAATCGGGTAAGATCAAACAGTTAGGGTCTTTTTCCTTAGAAAACAGAAGCCTTCAAGACCTGATCGGGATGGTTAAAGGAATGAATGGATTACATAGGGTGAGTGGATTGTTTCTACTTATGGGGAAGTCTAAAACTACAGACCATCTTTTTTTAAAAAGGTAACTGATAAATTAGTAGAGAAATGAGAAATTACTTGGAGCTACAGAAAGTGATTGGAGGCAAATAGATTAATTTTTAAAAATGAAACTAGATGAGTATGTGCAAGAGCAGGGGTTCAAAATATATGAAGAAAGGCTGGGATTAATTAGATGGAATGGGAGGAGATTGTATAAGCACTGGCATAGGCTGGTTGGGCTGAATGGCCTGTGTATGAAGGAAAGACTCGGCAAACAGTTCCAGTATTTTCTTGGTTCATTTGTACTATGGATGTTTGAAGACTGAGCATTTGTTGTCTTCTGGTACCTAGCTGCCAAGTGGCCATTCTTAATGTATGAGCGTAGCTTTTTAACTAGGTATCACAAATATGACTGATCTTGTACTTGAATCTGCACATTTTGCTTTCTAGCATTGTATCTCCCCTTGTGCAGACCTGTTATGATGCTTCTCTACTGCCATCCATATTGAGATTTATTTTATTATCTTTAGTGGTTTCCTCCTATGCAACAAAAATTATTGATGTGCACATTAAACACTATTGCATATCTTGGTTTGAGTAATGATGAAAGTTGACTTAATCTATATTTTAAAAGGTACATTATTTGAGTACTGTTTCAGGGCAGTAACTATAAACAGATGATCAAGCAGATCATCTACACTATTCCCATTGGGAAAATGATCTGTGGACTTGATTGGTAAAGAAGTCTTTGCACTTTTTTCCTTATTGTTTACTCTTCTCCTCCTTCCCCACCTATGGCACTGCTGAGATTAATTCCAACGTGCTTCAGTGAATGCAGCTTAATTCTCATGCAAACAATCTGAGTGTTATCATCCTTGTACTTCCCACTTTTGTGATTAAAGTGACTGGCTGACTACAGTATCCAATACCTCCATGTGTGTATCCATTTGCTAACTTAATGGCTTTATAATTTGTTTCTCTCCTATATGTTGTGCCTGAATTTGAAACTAACTTAATATGTAGTGTTCTTAAATAATAATCATAGTTTTTATTTTGTAGGAACTAATGTCACTTTAGTTGCACACTCCAGAAGTGTGGGGCATTGTCTGGATGCAGCTGTTGCTCTTGCAAAGGAAGGCATTGATTGTGAGGTGGGTGACTGAGAAAGAATAAGACTGGTATGTATAAAGCTGAAATGTAGCAAGTAGAGAAGATGAATGTGAATTATTAAAACTTTTTAAAGTAAATGTTCAAATGTTAACTGATATGCTTCCTCCTCATTTCTTCAATAGCTAATGTCATTTAAGTTGCTCTGTCCAACCAATTGTTCAGGGTGGAATGGTGGCTCATCAGTTCGCACTGCTGCCTCAGTGCCAGGGACCCTCAGGCGAACCGTGTGGAGTTTGCATATTCTCCCATCTGCGTGGGTTTTCTCTAGTGCTTTGGTTTCCTCCCACGATACAAAGATGTGCAGGTTAGATGGATTGGCCATGCTAAATTTCCTATAGTGTCCAAGGATGTGAAGGCTAGTTGGGTTAGCCATGGGAAATGCAGGGTCTCCAGGACAGGGCAGGGGTGTGAGTTTGGGTGGGATGCTCTTCTGATTTTGGTGTGGACTGAATGGGCTAAATAGCTTGCTTCAACACTGTAGGGATTCTATATAAATTCATAACATGTCAAAACTTGATCATTTTGCCTACTTATTCTTGTAATTGTAATTAATAAGATCAGATAGGGAAAAACCTTCAGATTCTTAAAGAATTAACCAAATAAGTGTTGGTCCTGTAGAACATTTGAGTCTGGTGTATTCGTACTGGAGGATAAAGAGGAGGCAGACAAGTTGAACATGTATTTTGTGTCAGTCCTCACTTTTGTGAGGATATAAGTAACATCTCCAATAACTAAATCAGGAATTGGAAGAGTAGTAACTCAAGGTTATAATTATTAGGGAAGTAGTACTGAATAAATTGTTGAAACTGAGAGTTGACAAGTCCCTGGGACCTAGTGTCTTAAAAGTAGATCATGAGAGTTGATGCATTGACTTTTTTTTTAGTCCATTATATTCTGGGATGGTTCCTTTTAAAATGGAAAACCGCTAATGTAACTACTTTATTTAGAAACTATAGCTTAGTTAACATCTGTCATGGGATTAAAGATGTTATAACAAGGCACTTGGATAAGTTTTGAGGTAATCAGCAAAGCTAACATAGTCTTGTCAAAAAGAAATTGTTTAATTTATCAGAGTTCTTCAAAAGAAGTAACTTGTGTTGTAGATTAGAGGGGAACCAATGGATGTATTATACTTGGATATCCAGAACGCATTTGATAATATGCCACATCAAAAGTTGTTGTGGAAAATTCAAGCTCATGGTATAGGTGGTAACACATTGGCACTGATGATTGGTGTGTTAACAGGAAGCAGAGAAAAGGAATAAATGGATCTTTTTCAGGCTGGCAGAGCATTACGAGTGTGCCACAAGGTCAGTGCTGAGGCCCCAACTCTTTGCTTTTAAATGAATAATTTTGAAGGGATTGAAGGCGTCATGTCTAAATTTGTTACATAGGAAAGTGAGTTGTGAAATAGACTTGAGGACCCTTAAGTGCTATGGATAGGTTAAGTGAGTGGGAAAAGATTTGGAAAATGGAGTACTGTGTGGGAAAATGTGAAGCTCTACTTTGAAAGAAAATTAAAAATAA
Organism: Chiloscyllium punctatum; assembly: GCF_047496795.1. Lineage (NCBI taxonomy): Eukaryota > Metazoa > Chordata > Chondrichthyes > Orectolobiformes > Hemiscylliidae > Chiloscyllium > Chiloscyllium punctatum. Next base: position 37,648,987 of record NC_092750.1, on the reverse strand, counting down.
GCATTATTTAAATGGTGAGAGGTCACAGAGCTCTGAAATGCAGAGAGATCTAGGTGTTGTTGTAGTGCACAAATTGTAGAAGGTTAGTATACAGGCACAGCAAAAAATCAAGAAAACTAATTGAATGTTATTTCATTGCAAGGCAAATTGAATGTAAGAGTAAGGAGGTTATGTTTCAATTTATACTGGGCATTAGGGAAACCACATCTGAAGTATTGTATACAGACTGGTCACCAAGCTTGCAGAAGGATGTTAATGCATTGGAAGTAGTTCAGGGAGCTTACTAGAGTCATACCTCGAAAGAGCAAGATGGGTGGACATCAAAAGAATGTCTCAAGAAGAAACAATCTAACATTAAGGGTCAAGGTTAAAAATAAACGGTTGCCCATTTGAAACAAATGAGGAAAGCATTTATCTGAGGGCTTAGTCTTTGGAATTCCCTGCCTCAAAAGGCAGAGCCTTTAAATATTTTAAAGCAGCGGTAGATTCTTGATTACTGAGAATATACAGGAAGATAAGGTTGAGTTTAAAATCAGATCAGCCAGTATCTTATTGAATGATGGAGCAGGCTTGAAGAACTCAATGGCCTACTCTTCCACGTTCATACATGCCAGCCCCTGGTTGTGTCACTGGAAGAACAACAGATTTTGAAAGGAAATTTTAATTTTCTTTTTAAAATGTCAGAACGTTTAACACAAGTACCTGAATACCTCTAGCCACCTCTAGCTTTTGTACAGGATGATTAAACTTGAAAGGTAGCATGTGAGAATTTTGAGTTGAGAGCGCACATCTGAAACAATCTAACGTATTGTGTATTATTGATCAGCTCCCTCCAACTGACCACCTGGTGTCACTAGTATTTATCACCTAAGTTTGGTTTGTTGAATATCTGTAAATCTCAGTTTTTAAAGGGCAGAAACATTTGTTCAGAAGAGTTTTCATGAATATAATGAAAGTAGCTATCATAGAATCATAAAATCCTGACAGTGCGGAAAGCGGCCTAACAAGTCTACATTGATCCTCCAAGGGTATCCTCCCAACCCTATCCCCGTAACCCTGTATTTATCATTATGCAGGTTAGGTGGGTTAACATTTTTTTTGAGGAAACCCATGCAGCTGTGGGGAGAACATTCAAATTCCACCCAGTCACCAAACACTGAAATCTAACCTGGGTCCCTGAGTCACTGTGCTGCCCAAGTCTTATTAAAAGTAAACCCAAAGCTGTTGGCTAAGAAAGTTCGCAGGATCTGGAATTTGTTTTGAAACTGTTTGACAAATATTGTCTTTTAAAAATACAGAAAAATTCTAGCATTTTTGTTTGAAACCTCTTGTGGATGTTGTCCCTGCCTTTTTTTTTCAAAAAGGCCAAAAAAGACAGTCTGAAAAATCTATGGTTGAAGGTTTTAGGACTAATTAGATTACAGGTAACAGGTACTGCCTCAGGCAAATGGCTTTTAAGTTTTAAAGGAAACACTTATACAATGAAAGGCGAGTGGCCAGTTCTCCCAGCTCGCTTTTCTCTGGTTTAGTTTGGTTTTTGCACAGTAGAGTTGAAAAAGTTGCTGGACTGCAAAGAAGCAGGTCCTTCCTTCTCTCCTGTAAGATCCTGTGTTTTGGTTTTTTTAAAACTTTTTTTTTTGTGCCTGGGGGTGTTTTTATGGGGATTGTTACAAGTATTTGAATAGCATCATTTAAGTTGGGATGATCAGATGGGTTTATTCTGTTCTCTTCTTTTTGTTTCCTTGGGTAACTTTGTAAATTGTTTTTAAAACAAAGTGGTTTGACCTCCTGCATCCCTCCTGGAATATGTTACACCTGCTTAATACAACTAGCCACTTTAGGGTCTGGGCTCCTTTCTTGAAATGTTTTGAGAAGCTCTGGCCTGGTCTATAACAGATTGAACACTGGTGGAAATATCAGCCAAACTATATGGCTGGCAATAGTTTCAGTAGATAGGATTCAGTCAAAAGGGCTATCTTGTTAAACCTTTACCAAGGAGGAAATGGAATTTATGATATGTTGCATTAAATGCAAAATTAGAGTACTTATCAACTCTTGTATTATTCCAGGTCATTAATATGCGTACAATTAGACCTCTGGATATTGAAACAATTGAAGCTAGTGTGATGAAGACCAATCACCTGGTGACAGTTGAGGGCGGTTGGCCACAGTTTGGAGTGGGTGCTGAAATTTGTGCCAGAATAATGGAAGGTAAAGTGGTGCAGATTAAATAATATCAATTTGTAAGACATTGGTTTTCCAAATTTATTTGCTTATTTCACTAACAATGTAGACATCTGAAAAAGTGTATGTAATTCTGAAATTTACAATAGTTGTTTGCAATCTTATTGAATCTTAACTTTTTTTTTAATAAAATTAGGACCAGCATTTAACTACCTGGATGCCCCAGCTGTACGTGTCACTGGTGCAGATATTCCTATGCCTTATGCAAAGATCTTGGAAGATAACTCCATACCTCAGATTAAAGATATAATTTTTTCAGTGAAGAAAGTACTCCATGTGTAATTGTACTTACTGTTTTCCCCTGCCACTCCATTTTAAATCCTTTCATTAATGGTGTATAATAGTTGTTGGAAGATCCAAAATATTATGTGCCATGCGCTATTAGAAAAGTATTACTTTAAAAAGGATGTCAACTTTTAACTTGAACTGTGGTAATACTCATTGAATAGTAAGATTTTTGCCTCTTCCCTAATTATATATTGGAGGTAGTGTACAGAACTCCAAAATAATTACCATGGTACCAGTTAGATGTTTAAAGTGTGAAAATAACTTTGGATGTTCAATATGCTGAAAGACTTGGAGAATCTGAATGATAGCATAATCGATCTAGAAAACAAGATTTCTGGACCTAGCAGTTTTGAAAAGGGAGGTTATGACCATTTAATGAAAGGATTGATGATCATCTTTGGGAAACTTAGTACTTAATAATTAATGCAAACATATCCAACTGGCTTTATTTAAATGTTGCCTTGTATCTTTGTTCAGTTGAGTCTTTAATATTCACATTTGTGTCACTTGGGAATTTTGTGAAAAAGTAGCAGCATTAATACACAACTATTTATGATTTTTAAAAAATGCACATTTGATTAGTTTAAAAGTCAACCTCCTTGCTGTATTTTGAGTTGTATGTCAATGTCAATTGTATTTACAAGTTTAATTTTTTTTGAGGGGATTTGGTTGTATTACACCAGTGCAAATTTAAAATCAATTATTTAAAAAACAAGGTTTTTTGAGTGATTTGTCCTCCCAAAAGCCTTTTGGCAACTACATATAGCAGGGTCAAATCTCAAACATTAAGCAGTTTTAATTGCATTTTTGGAAATTCATGATTTTTAAAATTACAGCCAACCAATTGGATTGTGATTTACTTTGTTACTTATTCATTAATGAATAAGGGAGAGTCACTTTAGTTTTGAAATTAGGAATCTACCCAGGCTTGATATCACTAATTCAGTAACACTGTCAGTCAATAAGTATGGGTTCCAAACTGCATTAAGTACCAGTCATAAGGTTGAAACCACAAATGAATTGAATAAAGTCCAAGCTTTGACCACTTAATAAATGAGTTTTAATGACTTTAACTGTTTGCATCTTTTGAAACATGCAAGAGAGGATTGATTGTTGTGATGGTTCAATACCATAAGGAGAGCCAAATCTTGGGAAAAGGCTGGAGACTGACTTACAACTGAAAATTCCCATGTGTTTTACTGATAGTGTGAAATGGAGACAATTGTCAACCTCCAGAAAAAATAATTACTTTTTTCAGCATTTTAAATGAGCTTGTGCAACAGTAAGAATATAGTAATGATCAAGAAAATTGTATTCTTAAAGTTAGTGAAAACAAAATTTTGAATGGCAAAGTGGCTGCAGAGTGTAATTACATGGGAGTATCCCTTCTATTGCTCTGTTAGAAACATATAAAGCTGTTCATTATTGAATTTTCAAAGCAAACAAAATGGTGAACAATTATTAATAAAAATATTAAAACAATATTTTAATTGTTTACAAGAAAATTTGTACAGATAATATACCACCAATCTTTCTGCATAGAAACAGCTGTTTCTTGAAGGTAAAACACAATTGTATCATTAAAGTGCACTTTCTTCAGAATTTCAAGAGTATTAGGTGATTATGGTCAAACTGTAGCTAGTATTTTTAAGATACATCATTACTATGAAACAATCGTTGCTATTTTTGCACTGCTTCAAATAAAATCATTGCAGAACATTTTGGTTCCACAAGCTAAACTTACTGACAACTGCTAAGAGAGAGAGAATCTACTTCAGAAATAGCCATGTCCAGAAGAGGGCACAGCAAGCCCATAAGTAAATCTTTACACGTTTGGCAGCAACACATCTTTAAAAAGCATATGCTTTGAAAAGGAATGATTGTCCTGGACCGAACTCCACTTCACATGCCCATTTTCTTCACTCATCAGGATTTCAAGTTTGGTATTCAAAGCAATCCAGTAACAAAGCCATTTTGTATTATTTGATTGTAGGGACACTGCGGTCATTTGTATCTGTAGGTTTCAAGTGCCCCTTTTTAAAGCTTTGAATTGAACTAAGTAAGGCTGCTCTACCTGCACCATTAGCAGTAGAAATTGATTGTGATGGAAGATCAGTCTCAGACTTTGGAGGTGCAACTGGTGGTGGAGGAACTAGTGAAACTCCTGCAGATTAAGGAGAAAAGAAAAAGTAGTAAGTGTATACATTAGGCAAAAAAAATGTTAATACCTTGGCTATCCCTCTAGAGTAGTGTATAGCCAAAATGTCATGTTTTTGTTGATACTGACAGGTGGTTTATCATTGTGATTTTATTTTTGACAATATTTACAAGCGTCAAAAATGACCTGTATTTTTCTTTAGACATTAGTAATTACACTCCAGTCTAATTTATTCACTGAAAGCATTTTAACTAGAAGTACTCAGTTGGAAAAATTAAAAAAGATGCAAACCAAAACATTTAAACCCACAGCTGGTAGAAAGAGGTTCAACATTAAAGTTTTAAGTTCACGCAGAACAAAAGCAGCAAATTTCAATTGGGTTACTGCAGGGTGCACCATCAAATTCCTGATTGGGATCAGAGGAGAGGCACTCTATTCTTTCTCTGGCAGGGGGGATGGGGAAGAAAAAATGGAATGCTAATACAAACCCTAATAATTAGTTACATTACCAATGATCTGGAAATTGTATGAGATTATTATATCTATTAAGTAATATGACTGGTGCAGGAGATCCAAACATTGTAATGCTACAATCTATGCAACAAACAACATAATAGAATAGCAGCTGTGCAGAACAATAGGAGGTAACACCACTGAGTTGGATGATGGTGATGGAAGCAGTCCCTTTTCCAAATGGAGTACTACTGTAATTTATTATAGACTAGAAGGTAAACAATTTGTATGTAATATTCAGTTAATGTCACACATTTGAAGTAGAGACTGTGTGTGGTGTTGTAATATTACCTGAACGCATCTGATTAGAGCCAAGCAGAAATGGACATAGTTTACTATTCAGTCACTATTGCTGGAAACAGAATCTATATCGCCAATTTGCAATGGACCTAACTTTTTTGTCTCCCTTCCCCCATATCATCCAAAAAAAAGGTTTTTTTTCTTCAAAGTACTTTACCTATTCCATTCCTTATCATCCCTCAGTCCTCTGCATTCCTATTCTCCTGCAAATGTAGCATGGTTGACTAACTCTGTACAAGATTTCTTGCCACTCTCCAACAAACCTACTGTGACACTTTTCACGTTCTCTCCTTTTTGCTGTCTCAAGGAGAATGTGAAAGATGGTAATTCTTTAACAATATCTGGTCACTTTATGTACTTTGCTAATAACGTGATTTAGTTGGTCACAACTGGGCCCTTATTGAAGCCTCTACACTTAAATGCTGCTACCACAGCCCTTGCCAATCTGTCACCTTCCTTTGGACATTCACACAAATCCAACCTCATTTTGTTTCTAGAATCCTTTTCATCTACTGCTCCATTCCAAGTTTCCTTAAGATATTCCTCCCTCCAACAATAGACTCATTGCCTTTGACAGTTTTCATTTCCCCTCTTGCTTTCAAATCAGCAATGCCCTCTTCTTCCACAAATACCTTCCCATCCATATTAACAGCCAACATCCTGAAGCTCTCATTAGTAATCCCCTTTCAAATGCCAAAATCATGATTAACAAAATCAAATTACATCCTTGAATCACTCATTACTGACAACATTTCCCCTATTTAAAAACTACTTCAGATCTGCCCTTTAAGAAAGCATTTCCTCCAAATCACAAACTGTCAGCAGCTTTTGGCTTTCTACTTAATGTGATTATAACTGCAGATCAGAGTTTCACCAAAATCTGAGCAAAACCACAATTGCCTAAGGGCAAAAAACCTATCCATTCCTAAATTGGTTGGCCACATTAGTCTCCCTACCAAGTTACATTATCATCTGCCAAAATCTCTCAGCAGTCCAGCATCATGCTAGATTACAGTTAACCAAGGGCTCCTTTTCTTGCCATGAATGATAATTCTTGGAGGTTGAACCCAAGCTGACTTTCTAACCATATCCCCTCCATTAGCTATTTCTAGTTCTTCAGTATGATCAAACTCTGGTCATCCCTCCACTCACATCGCTGAAACCCTCATTCATGTCTTTGACACCTTCATATTTAATGAATCTAATATTCTTCAGGCTGCATTTTAATCCTCCAGTCTCTAAACTAAAGCTCACCCAAACTTTAGCAACATGCAACTTTCTCTGACATTTTTAACCAAACAGGACTTGATGTAATGTAGGAAATCACTTTGGGGAGCACTGTATTTAAATCAAATTACATCCTTGAATCACTCATTACTGACATTTCCCCTATTTAAAAACTACTTCAGATCTGCCCATATAGAAAGCATTTCCTCCAAATGTTATAAATGAAATAGCTAATGGAGGGGATAGGGTTAGAAAGTCAGCTTGGGTTCAACCTCCAAGAATTATCATTCATGGTTTTGGTTAGGGCTGGTTTGGTGCTGTGACAAGAGATGGTAAGCTGTTTTCAGGTCTTCACATAGAAGCTTCAGCACAGTCATGACAGTGGTTTCCTTGAGAGAAAAGGAAAGCTGGCAATTCTTATTTACAAGATGGAGGGTTTGTGTTTTAAGGGGATGAGTGATGATATTAGTTTAAAAAGTATCAATTACTACTAACAGTAAGACTGCGAGAATGATGCCTAGCCTAGAACACTTGGGACCACTGTATTTTAATCTTTCATTAATGTCATAATTACCTCCAGCCTACAAAACCTTTAAAACACACTTTGATTCTTGCATCTTGTGCATATTGTGGTTTGGGGTTCAGATACTAAGGCATCACACTAGGAAATTCCCTCCATAAACACAATCCCTTTCTCCTCAAATAAACCCTCAAATAAAGCATTTTGGGCAAGGAATCCATTTTGTCGTTGCACTCTGAGACAGATTTGTGTTAAAGGCACCTACTGCAAGATTGTTGAACAATGGCAAAATGCTTATCAATGTTGAAAATAATGAACGGAAACATTGGAGAAGCTCAGGTCTAGCAGTATCTGTGAGAGAAACAGAGTTAAATGGTTCAAGTCTGGTATGACTTCTTGAGAACAGAAGACTCCTACCAGACTTGAAACATTTACTCTTTCTCTCTCCACAGATGCTGACAGACCTCCTGGGCTTATTGGAAGTTACTGTTGTTTGCATAGTATGCACTGTACCAGCTCAAACAAAGAATTGGTACTTGAGATAAAGGGGGGAAAATAACAAAAGGTAAAATAGAACAGACATACAAAGAAGTTTGGAGCCAGGAGTTCAATTATATAAGTTATCTGGTCCAAATAAAATCCACCTCCGCTGTTCTCCCAACCAAGAATGATTGCAATTGTTAAGAGCAAACTGATTCACCTTGATGACTGTGACCTCTTTCTGTAGCCTTAAGTTTTAGGGTGGTCTACATTACCCCAAAGTCAGGCTCAAAATGGTGTGTGCTCTACAGCAAAGACAGCATAGAAAGAGAGAAGCAATAAGTCATTACCAAGAACAAGGCATTCTGGACAATATACAAAATACAACAATGACTTTCAGACAGATGAATTACCATAGAAAACAATAAAGATAAAAGATTCCTTATTACACCAAGTGTCATACAGGTTTGAATGTTTTTGGATGTCTTTATATCACACTTTACAAATGTATCAAGTTCTCACAAGGCAGAATTAAAAACATAAAAACAAAATATGATGGATGCTGGAAATCTGAAATGAAAACTGAAAATACTGGATATTGGACTGCAGCAGTAAAGAAAGCAGGTCACCACCATCTTGCCAAGGGCAACTAGGGCTAGGCAATAAATGCTGGTACAACCAGCAATGACCACATCCCATGGATGAATTTTTAAAAACTCTAGATCAAGCAACATCTGTGCTGTAAGACAGAGTTAATGTTTAATTTTGATAACCTTTCATTCTGGAAATGTCTGTTAACCAGAACCACTTTCTTCTACGGCCTAATCTGCTGAGTATTGCCAGTATTTTGTTTTTAGTCCCAATAACTAATGTTGCCTGCAAGAAGAAAAAATGAAGAAAAACAGGCGAGAAAAGGACAAATAAAGCATGGGTACACAAAACAAAACAGCAGAAATTCTCATAAATAATACCCAGTCACAGTTCTCCACAGCACTGCCATAACCATAGCTCGAGAGCTTCAAAATTAACAGCCAAGAATATCTTCCCTTCCTAGCTTAACAACACTGCTTCCCCAGCTCTGTGTGCTATAACACTCCCTCAAAACAAAGTAGACTTAGATATAGAATACGGTAATTGAAACAAAATGATTGATTGACAGGAAGTCAATTTAGCAGAATCTAAACATATTTCATTTATACAGCACAGATTAAATATAAAAAATGATTAGGTTGCAGAAACCAATGGTCAGAACATAGCCTAATAATGAACTGTTATAACCCAAGAAAAATAAGTTGAATGATAAATTATAGAACACCTCTTATTTTTAATACTGCATACAGAGGTCCCTTGCAATTTAGTGATGAAATAACCAATAGAAAGGAAAAGCATTTAGAACAGGGAGGAAAAGGAAGCTTTTTTGTTTTTTACACTGTTTACAATTTGTTGCTGTCAGATTTTCGGAAGTTTAGGTTTGCTGAACGATTACATAAAGCCAAATCTTTTGCCATTAAAAACAAAAATATTGGACCGAAAATGTAACTGTACCATACAACTATACAATTATAGTGATTTCAGTATGACTTTGCGAAATCCAGAAAACTCAAAAGACTACACTAATGCCTGAACATTAATAATGTGGGAGTGTGACTATTAAATTTAATGGTTTGAGCACATAAACAAAACATTAAAATTCCTCAATGGCATACAACATAAACATTTCACTTATAGGTAACAAATCTTTCAGTGAGCAATAACAGAGTATCCACAAATAAAAATAAATGATGAACTGTATTTTCAGAATATATTGGGCAACATGGTAGACTTGTGCTTTGTAAAGTAGGTCAGTACATGAGTTCACAGCATTTTCTACACACAGCACATTACCTTATTAAAGCTCTGTCATAAACAGATGGTAAACCAAGTAGTGCATCCGTGGCTATTCTCAACAAATGAATTTAAATAGAACCTTTCAGACACAAAAATAATCCCAAAGTGATTCAAGAATGTGTAATCACAAAACTGGATCCTAAAATTTGGGGGTGGTGGAGGGATCATGAAAAAGCTGAGTCAAAAATGTAGATTTTAGTGAAAAGAGAAGCGAAGGTGTTTAAAGTTGAACAGAATACGGAGATTGTGAAACGCCAGCTTCAAAAGTCACTAGGGATTTGGAGGAATCATGAGCAAAGTTACATGTTTTATGGCAGAGCTGAAGGTTTGCTTTAGTCATAGAGATTTACTCTTCCCAAACCTGACAGTAGACAGGCAATTGAGAGGTTGAGAGACACGTGAAAACTGAGTGTCAGTGCATATGTAGAAGCTGACCCATCTACAAATAGCATTCTGCCTTCAGTTATGACAAGGAGGAAGAGAATGTTCCAAAGTTAGATCCTTTGGTTAACCACAAAAATAGAAGATGGAAGTGGGATGAGCAGACATTTCTGAAAATATCCAATCAAAACTGGAGAATGTGTGGAACCAAGTATTCACAGAACAACTGCACTGGTCAGTGAAGAGGAGCCATCAAAAGACCAGACTGCAGAGGTCAAGGAGGAATAATGCAGCACAATCTCAGAATATATCATCGGTGAGTTTGATTAGGGCCATTTCAAGCAAAAGCAGAAGAGAAATTCAAATACAATGTGGGAAAATGAACACAGATTTGCGATGTGCAATATGTTTAAGGATCTGAAAGAAAACAGAACAAAATGGAGTTGTCATTGAGCTCCATTAAAGATAGTTTCCTCGATATATCTTTGTCACTCCAACAATAACAATGGAGTTACTTCAATGCCTGCTACTGGCATGGCACAGGGTTGCTATCAATTAACTGGTTATAATTTAAGGTTCAAAGGTCAAAGCCAAAAGGTGACTTTTTTTAAACTTTATGTAATATGATGGCCGATCACGTTAATTTGATTAGGCATAATTGTATCAAAATTGACCTGTAGAAATGACTTGGGAGAATTTGTACTTGGTTTCCAATTGCCATGTTGAAATACTACGCCTAAATATCAAAGGGTGCAACAACTAATTCAGTAACTACTTAACACCGCATAATGTCTGTGTATAAAGTGCAAAGTTTCTAGAGACGGGAAGGAATGCAAAATGTTGTAAAGTAAAAACCGTAGCTTTTATGCTGCTTTTGCAAGAGTGTAGGTCTGGCTTAATAGTGGTATCAATTGCAGTTAAGAAATGATTATCTGGTGTACTTGTCAATTTAACAATGTAAAGCGACCATTAGTGAACTGGACCTGTCAGACAATGTAAAGAAACTTGCCTGGATTAGTGCAGCGCCAACAACACTCAAGAAGCCTGATGGCATTCAGGACATGACAACTCACTCGACTGGCACCCCATCTACAACTTTCAACAGTCAATCCTTCCATCACCAATGCAGAGTGGCACCAATACATACCACATGCAAGATGCATTACAGCAACTCAAGGCTCCTTTGATCGCACATCTCAAACGCACAACCTTTGTTGTGTAGATGTATGGGAATACTTCTGTCTGCAACTCACAAACCATTTTCATTTGGAAGTATGTTGCTGTTTCTTTGACCCTCCCTATACTGGATCAGCATCCTGCAGAACCCTAGCAGTACTAGGGTTATATAAACATTACATTAACTGCAGCAGTTCAAGGTGGTGGTTCAATACCAATTTTTCAAGAGCACTTAGAAATGGGCAAAAAATGCTGGCTTTGACCAGCTATGAAAAAAATAAAAGAACCTTCATTTGTTATTTAATAATGTATTCATACTAATATAGTGATGTAGTAATAAATGAAGGCATTACCTCAGTTTGAGAAAAATTAATACATTTACAAATGTTGAAATTGCTGTTTTAGTGTTTCCCAAAGAGCTGCATAAAAGCACTAGGCTTTCCTTCATGTATCTTGATTTGATAATTTTCAGTTTCAAAATGTTTGTACAACTGAATAACTCTGCTTTTTAAAGAAACTTGGACAACAGAATATTAATTAGAAATAAAACAGAAATGCTAGAGAAACTCAGGAGGTCTGGCAGTATCTGTGGAGAGAAAACAAACTCAATGTTGTGACTCTTTTTCAGAATAATGCTATTTCACTCCACTGAACACTGAAAAATATTTGCAAAGTAGGTGTGTGTTTGAATACGGCAGAAGTGACCTCCTTCAAATTGTTAAATTTGTGGATATATCCTAAGTTCATCAATGAGAATGCAGTGCTGAGTTCAAACATTTTAAAAAGATTTTCCCTTCCCTCCAAATATAGGAAAATAAGATATCTACTCAGCCTTTCAAACACATTGAGCCATTCAATTAGATTATGGCTAACCTATATTTTTACACCATTTATCTATCTTCATCTCATATCTCTTAGTGCCCTTACCAAAATTAAGTCATTCAATCTCAGCCCATAAAATTTAAATTTACCCACATCTCCAAGCTTTCAGGGAACGAGATTTTAACTCACCTCGCTCAAGCAAACGTTTGCTGATTTCACCAGAGGAAGTAATTTCTCGTATTTGAATATCATGTTAATTTTAAATACCTCAATTAGATCACTCCTCAATTCTTCTAAATTAAAAATTATGTCAACCAAGAGTGCTTTAAGCTCTTTTTATCCTTGCAAAATTATACTGTACCAATTCAAACACAAAACTAATTAATAGTGGATAAAAAAAACTTATATATTACATAAAGATATGAAACAATATGAGACAAAGAACATGAATGAGCACCAGAACCCAAATCCTTAAAATCAGTGGCTGGCCTTCCTAGATATTCTCTAATCAACCTATTCAGAGACGTATTATTCACTTCTGGCTTGTGTGGAACTTGAACCTGGGCCTCCTGGCTAAGAGGCATGGACCACTGCACCACAACAGATCAATGGCTGACCTCCTAAAAATGTTGCTTGGTGTTTAGGAAGACAATCATTGCCCTATTGATTGAGTGACAATTTAAGTCCACTATGTGGAATGGGTGCATTCCATATGATGATAAGGTAAATTCGTAGTTGTTCCCTAGTTACTCCTGAAAGCAAACATAAAAAAAGTACTTTTCTTCTTTATTAATGCCAATTCTAAACATCTCAAATATGTGTTTAAATTATAGAGTCACATAGCACAGAAACCAACCAACTCTTCAGTCCAACTCATCTGTGCCAATCAGGTTTCCAAAGTGAACGGATTCCATTTGCCTGTATTTGGCCAAGATCCCTCTAAACCTTTTTTGTTCATGTCCCTGTCCAAATGCCTTTTACAAGTTGTAACTGTACCTACATCTACTACTTCCTCTGGCAACTCATTGCATATAAGGTCCACCCTGTGTGAAATTATTACAATATCTGCGGAATTGTTTTCCACGGTTTCAGTTACCCGCAATTTACCACGGCTCGAACATGTTATAGAAAACCTTCCCGAACCAGGGACCAGGGGGCTGCCGGGAAGGTAAATTTCCACATTTAAATTAATGTGTTCACTCCTATCCATGTTTTTGGACTTATGCGGTAGGTTTGGAAACATATTCCCCCGCAGGTACGCAGGGGACTACTGTACTCAGTTAGTTGCACAATTAGAATTAATTTCATTAATATGCTTACATAAGCCTTAGGCGGGGAACCTCCAATATAATCTGATAATGGCAAACCTTGATAAAACATTTTAACACTAATTGTCATAATATCGTTAGATGAATTAATGATTCTGAGCTTGGATTTTTAAAGAATAAGTTAGTAATTTGCTAAATACGTTATTCTAAAATAAGACAACTGTTAATAACACAATTACAGATCATTTTCATGTTAAGAAACACTTGTACCTACCAGTTGATGGAGGAGTAGGAGAAGATGGTGATGTTAAAGGAGAACTAGCACCAGAGCCTGAAGAGAAAATTATAAATTGAAAAGGAATGAACACTCAAATTTTATTTATTCAATACTGACAAATAAATATTTTGTTTTAAAATGCTGAAAGAACTACCAAAGTGGTCATCAGCCCAATGTTTCCTTAAATGTCATAGGCATTCCTTCCCATGTTCTACAATGCTACAAATTAATAGACATGCTCAAATTGGTCTGGGGATAAAACACAATTTTCAACTAAGTGTCCTTTGTAGTTCATTTGTAGCGTGTTCATTGCATTGACTAGGCTGGATTCTGTACAACTCACAGATGAAATACTGGATCTCAAATTGACTGAAGCTTATAAAATCCATGGAACCCACTGAAATCTTTTGGCTCAGTGATGAAAAAGTCCTACTAAGAGTTTTTTTTCATTCCCAACAGCAAACAGAACAAAAGCTTTATTTGATTGTTGATGCTTGCTTAATAGTGTGATCAGATGACTTGCTTGAGATCAGCACCATACAACCTTCATTTGCCACCACGTGGCTACACATTGACTTCTGGGCAATAGGTAATCTGCAAAAATAAAGGTGAACAGTAGCAGCTTGTTTTCCTCATTTTTCTTGACTCTGCCTTTCAAAATATGGTTATTGATTATAGCTTTTGTGTAAATATGTAAAATTATGGACTTTGAATAAAAACTAAATTTACAGTTTTAAGTAGGTTTAGTCTTTTAAGGCATGGCACAACAGCACAGCAGTTAGCACTTCTGCCTCACAGCGTCAAGGATCTGGGATCAATTCCAGTCCTGGTGACTACCTGTGAGGAGACTCACGGTCTCCCCGTGTCTGTGTGGGTTTCTACCAGTGCTCGTTTCCTCCCCCAGTCCAAAGATGTGCAGATTAGGTGGACTGGCTGTGCTCAAATAGTCATAGTGTCCAGGGATGTGCAGGCTAAGTAGATCAGCCATGGGAAACGTGGGGTTATGGGTATAGAATGGAGGGGGGTGGAAGTTCCTCAGAGGGTCAATGCACTATAGGAATAGGTCCTGCACTATAGGAATTATATGATTCTATATTCCCCTTAAAATTAATCATTTTAAAAGATGTAATGAAGAAAAATGTATGAACAACCTTCAGAGGATGCCATCTTTCAGATTAGGTGTTAAAACAAAGCCCCGGGTCTCTCAGGTAGACATCAAAGGCCGCTCAGAACTATTTTGAAGAGCAGACGAATTATGACTACATCCTATAGCTCAATGAATATAAATTATCTGGTCATCGTCAGATTGCTGTTTGGGGTGTTTTATCTGCCCAAATGGGGGCACACAACAGTGATCACACTTTAAAATTACTTCACTTTCTGAACTCCAAGTCTCCACAGAAATGAAAGTCTATTTTCCCCTTTCTTTAAATTCATAAAACATTAAAAATACTTACATTTTACTGAATTAAACCTTGGTACTTTTCACACGACAACTGGCAAATGAAGGAGTAGGCCATTCGACGCTTTGAGCTTGCTCAACCATTCAGTACAATCCTGACGGATTATCCAATTCACTACCCTGTATCCACCTTCTTCCCATTCCATTTAAGCCCTTTAACCCCAAGACCTATATCCAACTCCTTGAAAACATTCAATGTTTTAACCTGAACTATTTTCTGTGGCAGAGAATTCCATTGGCTCGGTGAAGAAATTCCTCCTCATCTCAGTCCTAAATGGCCTACTGCATATCCTTAAACTTTTGACCTTTTTAGAGTGTAGGTTTGCTCGCTGAGCTGTAGGTTTGATATCTAGACGTTTCATTACCTGGCTAGGTATCATCATCAGTGGTGACCTCCAAGTGAAGCTTCACTTGGAGGTCGCCATTGATGATGTTACCTAGCCAGGTAATAAAACGTCTGGATATCAAACCTACAGCTCAGCGTGCAAACCTACACCCTAAACCTCAACCTGAGCTACAAAGCTTCACAAATTTTGACCTTTTGTTTATGGACTCCCTATCCTTCCTGCATTTACCCTGTCTAGTCCTGTTAGAATTTTATAGGTTTCTGTGGGATCTTCCCTCATTCATCTACCTTCCAGTGAATACAGTCCTAACCAGTTTCTCTTCATAGGTCAGCCCTGTCATCTCAAGAATCAGTCAGGTAAACTTTCACTGCACTCTCTCCATAGCCAGAATATCCTTCCTCAGATAAGGAGACCAACACAGCGCACACCAAGACCTTGTACTATTTTTTTTCCTTATTCATTCTTGGGATGTGGGTGTCACTGGCTCTGCCAGTCTTTTTGCTGAGCCTTTTTGCCCTGGAGGTGGTGGTGGTGATGAGCTGTTTTCTTGAATTGTTGCAGACAATGTGCTGTAGGTAGACTGACAATGCAGTTAGGGAGAGAATTCCAGGATTTTGACCCAGCAACACTGCTGGAACTGAGATATATTTCCAAATCAATTAGAGGAAATCATCTTTGCTCATGTATTTGAATCCTTTCACTGTGAAGGTCAATATATCATGTGCCTTCATCATCAGCTGCACCCACACCTTGAGTAACTGATGTCATTCAGATAATAATCTGCCTTTCTGTTTTTGCTACCCAAGTGAATAACCTCACACTTACATACATTATACTTTGCCTGCCATAAGTTTGCCCACTCACTCAACTTGTACAATTCACACTGAAGCATCTCTGCATCCATCCCACAGTTCACCCTCCCACCTTGCTTTGTGTCACCAGCAAACCTAGAGATATTACATTTACTTTCCTCACCTAAATCATTAGAATGTGCTTTGAATAGCTGGGGTACAAGTATTGATCCCTGCACTATCTCTCTAGTCACTGGCGTCTCGAAAAAAAAACACCCATTCATTCCTTCTCAGTTTTCTGTTTGCCATAACGTTCCCCATCCATTTTATTATTCTGTCCCCAATCCTCTGCCTTTAAGTTACATTCTTTTTCAATTAGGTTAGTGTGGGCAGCATCCATTGAGAATGAGTTGTACTGTACAAAACTTTGACATTTAAATAAAACCAATATATTCAGTAGCTCCATTTGAACATTAACCTAAGACTTTATTGAATAATTGCCCAGAAATTTTAACTATTAAAAATAACTTCAAAACACATATCATTCACTGAACTTGAATTAATTGCTAGATGTATTTTCAAATTACAAAAAACATACCAGAGTTCACATTGTTTGAGTTGCTGCTTTTAGCTGAGATGTCCACTTCATTTTCAGTTACAGACTGCTTTGATTTCTGCTCATAAGAAAAAGCATATTTTATTTTAAAAGACTGAGAAACACTATGAAATACAACTATACCATACTTTGGTCATGCAATCAGAGAAACAGCAAAATTCAGTGTATCGTGCAATGCTCATTAAAAATGAACATGCAATAAAGCAGATAAAAGTATAAAATATAGATAGCTGCAAATTAATTCAGAAAAGCTAAAGGACAAGTAAAATAATGTAACTAGACCTCTCTTGAATCAATTTTTGTTACCTTGGCTTGCTACAATAAAAGAACAGAAGAGTTTTATTATTTTAAGAAACAAAGCCACAGTTTTATAGAGTTATTCGGACTAAAATTGAATATTAATTTAAAAATATGAACAAAATTAAATATCATCTTTACTAAAGAAAGGCATCCTATCATTGCATTGTTTTTCTAGTACATCTCTTAGCAAGCAGTTCAGTTTGAATGATTGTTAGTAAAGGCAGTGTTTCATAGGAATGCCATCTAGGAGTGCGACATCACTGTTTAGTGCAGAAGCACCTCCCTTCCAGTCAGAAGAGTAGTCTACTTGGCCAGCTTTCTGGTGTTCTGTAAAGTGGTACCTGCTGAGTTCCAGGCCAGGGAGCCTTGATACTGCTAGTGTTACCTTCCTAATGCCCAAGTCGAACCTGGAGCCAATATCTCTCACCCCAAGCACGAGGAAACTGCCCGGTTGAACAGCAGCACTACGTGATCTCTTCTGCACTCTCCCCATCCCCCCATACCCTGAACTTTGACCACAGTAGGGCCATCTGCACATGCCTCAACTGGTATGATATTATGATGCAGGGAATGTAGTGGCAGCAGCCACACAGGCAGAGATTCATTCTGAATCAGGGACATCTGTTGCCAGTTACTGACATCACCGTCACCATCTGTGCATGCAACCATTTTCACAGCCATCTTAACTTGTGTGCTAATCATTTCATTTATTAAAATTTTAGAATAAATGTTAAAACAATAATGTTTTAAAATCTTTTTAACTTTAATTTACCTTTCTTGCCAAAGTCTTCCTCCTCTTCTTCTCTTCCTCTGATCCATGATGAGATTGTGCCCGTGTCAGCCTCTTATACCGATGAAGCTTTTGGAAAAGAAACAAGTTGAAGTGATGATTCCTGGCAGCATGAGAAAATGTACAAGATATGTTCTAACTATTCTACTAGTTTGTGGTGATATACTTGACTTTCTGCTTATCAGTGGTAAAGTAGGAAAGATTTTTGCCCTGCTTTCACAGGGTACTGGTGCCATTGTATTGCGTGTGGCTAAGGTACCAACTCACTTCAACCTTGCCACCATTTTGGGCCTTCTGCCAGTGATTTCTGCATTATCTAAATCAGGTCAGGTCCTCATTAACCTATGCATATCTGGGTCCTCAGACACAAATAGGATCCTGAGGGAGCTATGTGAAGTATTGTACAAGTATCTGCCATAAATTCTCTACTCCAGAAAACCTGGTGAATAGAAAAGGATTATTAGAAGGCAAGGTTAAAATTATTTCATTGGGCACAGGAGAAGTACTCCTCCGGTATCCACAAGATCAACGTGATCCTCTATAATCTATAACCAATCTCACCTTCCTATTGGTTGGGTCAGCTTATGAAATGCCTACATATGTGCAGAATCAGACCTAGAAATCTGCAACAGTACATGTTTTTGAAACACGCAAGACTCAGTCCTTAAAATGCAACAGGCCTCTCAGCAAAAGGCCCGCTCTTAAAATAAAAAAGATCGGGTGGTTTTCTTGTCAGTCAACCTGTTCAGACATGTTATGACACACTTTTACAGCAGGTGGGACTTGAATATGAACTTTCTGGCCTAAAGGTAGGGACACGGTCACTGCGCTGCCAGAGGCCCTGAGCAGCCATCTGATGATTGACATTTTTTCCACATTTAGACAGAACACTCATCATTTAAAGCATACAGAAGTAGTTACAATTCAGAAAATAGAAATCTAACTTCTTCTGCATTATTCAATCACTTCTTCATTTCTCATTTCAGAGAGTGATGCTTACTAACTTACTGTGTCACAGGTGCTCGTCAACCATTTGTTTTGCATAAATTCAGATAAAGAAAGATGACAGGCTTTTCAATTGTGGTGAAACAATCCTAATCCGACCTCCAACGTGTCAATGTGCACTTTCCAATGGTGTTCAAGACAACTGTATTCAAACATTCAAGACTACGTGCCTGAACTGATTTTTTTTTTCCCTTCATGATCCAAGGACAGGCAGAGTAGACTAGATTAGATTAGATTCCCTATAGTGTTGGAAACAGGCCCTTCGGTCCAACAAGTCCACATAAACTCTCCAGAGAGTAACCTGCCCAGACCCATTTCCCTCTTACTAATGCACCTAACACAATGGGCAACTTAGTGTGGCCAATTCACCTGACCTGCACATCTTTGGATTGTGAGAGGAAAAAGTTTAAGCACTTTGCACATATAGTTTTGCCACATTGGTTTATAATATTAATTCCACAGAAGTTTTCTATTTAGTCAGCAGTAAATGAGAGTGCTTTAATAAAAAACAAATGAGAAATTTCAATAACCCGCAGAAATCCTCGATGTTGTAGCTCTAACATACAGCCAAACCTGCACTGAAACATCAAGTATAATCAGGAATATTTTGCACTCTAATCACATACTAGATATGTTTGAAATAAAGGAATGCTGATCTTGATTTCACTTTAGATTTGGATTGTAAAGTCAAATATTCGTGAGGCTGCCACAAACTGCATGATATAAATATCAGATTACCTCTACCTCAGGAAATCTGTTACGTGAAGTTTTAGTTAGATGAACCATCTTAGCACATGGACTGACTCAGAGAGAAACCTCTGATGTCACTTACAGTCTAAACATGCAACAAACTCCTCACCTCGTCATATACAACTCAGGCAAAAGCCAAGCACATCACTGACAACATGTTAACCGCAGCCAAAAAAAGCTGAAAATAGCAGACTGAATGCAGACAGAGCTAAGACATTTCTACACTTCTCTACATTATCAATAACAACACCATGTTCCAAGAGAGAAATGCACTTTGAATCCAAAATGATATTTACTCTTCCAGAATGGCATCATCTTAGACATTTTCAATTTCTAGACATGTTACAGACTTAATACTGTAGTCTGGGTTGTTTTATTCAACTCACAGCTCTTTGTTCTTGATTTAGCTTGTTCTCCATGCATTCTTTTGCTGTTTTTAAAGCTTCCTTCAGTTTTGTAGGGATCTGCCACAAAAATAATTCCAAATGTTAGACACTAGTCCATTTCTTTTTGCAGCTTTCTACATGTATAAATAGTATTTAAACTGCTTTCCATGGGAAGAAATAGCTATTTCCTCAAAATTAGAAAAGTTATTCATTTGTGTAATGTTTTGTAAATCATTAACAACCAAATCAGAAAATTTTTAGAAACTCCATTTGCCTGGCATGTTTTCACGTTTTCAAAAAATCAAAAGCATATGAAGAGGTTTTTGCTATTCATTCATTTGAAACTTTCATAATGGCTGGCCAGTGCATCAACTCTGTCCATCTCCCTGAAAACAAAAGATGCTGGAGATCACAACAGATCACACACCATCCATGGAGAGAAAGCAAACATTTTCAGTCTAGATGACTCTTATAGAGTCATAGAGATGTACAGCACGGAAACAGACCCTTCGGTCCAATCCGAGCATGCTGACCAGATATCCCAACCCAATCTAGTCCCTCCTGCCAGCACCTGGCCCATATCCCTCCAAACCCTTCCTATTCATATACCCAGGAGAATCGATGTTTCGGGCATAAGCCCTTCTTCAGGAATGAGCCCTCATTCCTGAAGAAGGGCTTATGCCCGAAACGTCGATTTTCCTGCTCCTCGGATGCTGCCTGGCCTGCTGCACTTTTCCAGCAACACACTTTTCAACTCTGGTCTCCAGCATTTGCAGTCCTTACTTTCTCCTATTCATATACCCATCCAAACGCCTCTTAAATGTTGCAATTGTACCAACCTTCACCAATTCCTCTGGCAGCTCATTCCATATATGTACCATCCTTTGTGTGAAAAAGTTGCCCCTGAGGTCTCTTTCATATCTTTCCCCTCTCACCCTAAACCAATGCCCTCTAGTTCTGGACTCCCCGACCCCAGGGAAAAGACTTTTGCCTATTTACCCTATCCATGCCCCTCAATTTTGTAAACCTCTATAAGGTCACCCCTCAACCTCTGATGCTCCAGGGAATACAGTCCCAGCCTGTTCAGCCTCTCCCGATAGCTCAAATCCTCCAACCCTGGCAACATTCTTGTAAATCTTTTCTGAACCCTTTCAAGTTGCACAACATATTTCCGATAGAAAGGAGACCAGAATTGCACGCAATATTCCAACAGTGGCCTAACCAATGTCCTGTACAGCCGCAACATGACCTCCCAACTCCTGTAGGAGAAAGTGAGGACCACAGATGCTGGAGATCAGAGCTGAAAATGTGTTGCTGGAAAAGTGCAGCAGGTCAGGCAGCATCCAAGGAACAGGAGAATCGACGTTTCGGGCATCAGCCCTTCTTCAGGAATGAGGAAAGTGTGTCCAGCAGGCTAAGATAAAAGGTAGGGAAGAAGGACTTGGGGGAGGGGCGTTGGAAATGTGATAGGTGGAAGGAGGTCAAGGTGAGGGTGATAGGCCGGAGTGGGGGTGGGGGCGGAGAGGTCAGGAAGAAGATTGCAGGTTAGGAAGGCGGTGCGGAGTTCGAGAGATTTGACTGAGACAAGGTGGGGGGGGAGGGGAAATGAGGAAACTGGAGAAATCTGAGTTCATCCCTTGTGGTTGGAGGGTTCCTAGGCGGAAGATGAAGCGCTCTTCTTCCAACTGTCGTGTTGCTATGGTCTGGCGATGGAGGAGTCCAAGGACCTGCATGTCCTTGGTGGAGTGGGAGGGGGAGTTGAAGCGTTGAGCCACGGGGTGGTTGGTCCGGGTGTCCCAGAGGTGTTCTCTGAAACTTTCCGCAAGTAGGCGGCCTGTCTCCCCAATATAGAGGAGGCCACATCGGGTGCAGCGGATGCAAGAAATGATGTATTCAATACTCTGACCAATCAAGGAAAGCATACCAAACACCTTCTTCACTATCTACCTGCGACTCCACTTTCAAGGAGCTATGAACCTGCACTCCAAGGTCTCTTCATCAGAGCTGATGTGGAATGTGGAGGGGACATCATTTATGCAATAGTGATGGTGGGTGGAAACAGAGAAGTGCACTGGGGGAGAAAGGGTGCTAATAGTGCAGATTAAGTGATCAGAATGCGAGAATGGCAAAACAATGGTGTGTCTAACTGCCAGACTGGAAAGAAAAGACAGTCCCACTAGGATGGGGGCAAGGGAATGTAACAAGTAAAGCTAAAAGGGAAGAAATGGGAGTGAGTTTACAATTTGAAGGTGTTGAATTAACGTTAAGTCCAGAAGGTTGTAAAGTGTCTGAAGATGAGATGTTGCGATTCACTAGAACATTGCAGCATGCCGATGATAGACAAGTGGGCATGTGAGCAGGACGGTGGTAAATTAACCGGCTACAGGAAGGTTGAGGCAAAGTGGTTACCCAGTCTACATTTGGTTTCTCCAGTGTAGAGTAGGGTACACTGGGTGCTGTGCATACACAAGATCGATGTGCCCACCATTGTTCCTTATTGCTCAATAGCCTTATCTCAAAAAAAAGTATCAATTTCAGTCTTGAAAATTTCAACTGATTTTGTATCCACAGTCATTTGCAACTGGGGTGGGGAGTTATGTTTTTACTGTGGCCCAGGGGGAATTGTATGTCCCACATTTCCACTATTACTTGTTTAGAACTAGTGCTTACTTATCAAATGGATCTGAACATTGGGAAAGATTGCTAACAATGCTCGAGAAAGATATTTTAAACTTGTGTAGGTCGGGGTCTTGTGTATTAAAATATGCAGCTTCTAGCACATGTAAACATGCCACACTGCAAGCCCAACTGACTGGCCTAAATTTGTAGACAACAAAAACACATCATGCAGTGTGCCTTTTTCAAATCAATGATGATGGTCATTGCTGGTACATTTCTCAGGGCAATGCTCTCACCAATCAAATCAACCTGCCTGTTATAAAATGTAAACAGTGCTTGGTAGTCAACTGTCAATCGTCATTTGGTACAGTATATTACAAAGAACGAAGAAACTTTACAGCCCAGGAACAGGCCCTTTGGCCCTCCAAGCCTGAGCTGACCCAAATCAGCTGTCTAAACCTGTCGCCCAATTCCTAAGCATCTGTATCCCTCTACTCTCTACCTACCTATGCATCTGTCCAGACGCATCTTAAATGAATCTACCGCGCCTACCTCCACTACCTCTGCTGGCAATGCATTCCAGACACTCACCACCCTCTGTGTGAAGTACTTACCGCGTGTATCCCCAGATCTCTCTGCCCATCAACTTTTCCCAAGGCTCTTTCATTCATTGTATAATTCACTCTCGAATTAGTTTTGCCGAAATGCATCACCTCACATTTGTCTGGATTGAAAACCATCTGCCACTTTTCCGCCAAACTCTCCAGTCTATCTATATCCTCCTGTATTCTCTGACAGTCCCTTATGCTTTCCGTTACTCTACCAATCTTCATGTCATCTGCAAACCTGATCATATAAACAGTGCCCTCTTCCAGATCATTTATGTATATTACAAACAACAGTGGCCCCAACACTGATCCCTGTGGAACACCTTTCTCCATTTTGAGAAACTCCCTTCAACTACTACTGTCTCCTGCTGCTCAACCAGCTCTTTATCCACCTAGCAAGAACACCCTGCACACCGTGTGACTTCACTTTCTCCATTAGTCTACAATGGGGAACCTTATCAAACGCCTTATTAAAGTCCATGTATATGACGTCAACAGCCCTTCCTTCATCTATCAACTTGGTCACTTCCTTGAAGAACTCTATTAAGTTGGTAAGGCACGATCTCCCCCCGCACAAAACCATGTTGCTTATCACTGATAAGCCCATTCTTTTCTAAACATAAATAGATCCTATTCCTCAGTACCTTCTCCAGCAACTTTCCCACCACGGATGTCAGACTCACTGGTCTGTAGTTACCTGGAATATCCCCACTACCCTTCTTGTACAGGGGGACAACATGAGCAACCGTCCAGTCCTCTGGCACCTCACCTGTATTTAAGGATGCCACAAAGGTATCTGTCAGGACCCCAGCTATTTCCTCTCTCGCCTCCCTCAGCAACCTGGGATAGATCCCATCCAGTCCTGGGGATTTGTCCACCTTAATAACCTCTAGCCTACCCAACACATCTTCCCTACTTATGTAAACGTGCTCCAGACTAATCAAACTTCTATCGCTAATCTCAAGATTCATCATGTTCCTCTCCTCAGTGAACACTGATGCAATGTAATCATTCAGAATCTCACCCATTCGCTCAGGTTCGACACACAGACTTCCTTCGTTATCCTTTAGTGGACCAATCCTTTCCCTAGTTCCCGGCTTGCTTCTTCTATAAGAATAAAATGCTTTGGGATTCTCCTTAATTCTACTCGCTAAAGTTATTTCATGGCCCCTTTTCCTCAATTAAGACTTGTCCTACTCTTCCGATATTCCTCCAGGGCCTGTTCTATTCTTAGCTGCCTGGACCTTATGTACGCTTCCCTTTTCCTTTTGGCTAGTCGTACAATTTCTCCTATCATCCAGAGTTCACAAATCTTGCCCTTCCTATCCTTTGCCTTCAACGGAACATGCTTATCCTGCACTATCTCTGAAAGCCTCCCACATCTTAAATGTCGACTTCCCTTCAAATAGCTGTGTCCAATCCACATTTCCGAGCTCCTGCCTAATTTTGAGACAATTGTCCTTGACCCAGTTTAGTACTCTTCCCTTAGGACCACTCTCATCTTTGTCTACGTATTCTAAAACTTACAGAATTGTGGTCACTGTTCTCAAAGAAATCCCCCACCATAACCTCTACCACCTGTCCTGGCTCATTCCCCAGTACCAGGTCCAATATGACCCCTTTGCTCATCGGACTATTGACATATTGCTGTAGAAAACTCTACCAGACGCTTCTTACAAATTCTACCCCATCCAGACCTCTGACGCTAAGTGTACCCCAGTCAATATTGGGAAAATTAAAATCTCCCATCACCACTACCCTATTGCCTCTACATTTTTCCATTATCTGTTTACCTATTTGTTCTTCTACCTCATGCTCACTGTTGGGAGGCCTGTAATATAGCCCCAACAATGTAATTGCATCCTTATTTCTCAGCTCCACCCATAATGCCTCACTACCCAAGATCTCCATGGTGAGCTCCTTTAGCACAGCCGTGATATCATCCCTGACCAGCAATGCAACTCCCCCCCCCCCCCACCTCCTACCTTTTACTTCCCTCCCTGTCCTGTCAGAAGCGTCTATATCCTGGAACATTTAGTTGCCAATCATCATGCCCTTCCTTCAACCAAGTCTCTGTGATTGCAATAATGCCATACTCCCAGGCACCAATCCAAGACCTAAATTTATCTGCCTTACACACTATACTCCTTGCATTAAAGTAGCTGCATTTCAGGCCAACAGATTTTTGCGCTCATCTTCTCTCTGCCGACTCTGTGGTCAGCAAAGTTGTGGAAAGAATTCTGAGGGATAGGATTTATGACTATTTGGCAAAGCATAGTGTGATTAAAGGCAGTCAGCATGGCTTTGTGAGGGGCAGGTCATGCCTCACAAATCTTACTGAGTTCTTTGAGGAGGTGTCAAGACAGGTCGACAACGGTCAAGCAATGGATGTGGTGTATATGGATTTCAGCACGGCATTTGATAGGGTTCTCCATGGTAGGCTCATTCATAAAGTCATTGGCTATCTGGATTCAGAATTGGCTGGCTAACAGATGGCAGAGAGTGGTTGTAGTTGGAAAGTATTCTGCCTGGAAGACAGTGTTGAGTGAGGCCCTGCAGGGCTCTGTTCTTGGGCCTCTGCTCTTTGTAGTTTTTATAAATTACTTGGATGAGGAGGTCGAGGGGTGGGATAGTAAATTTGCAGATGACACAAAGGTTAGAGGTGTTGTTGATAGTATAGAGGGTTACTGCAGGCTGCAGCGCGACAATGACAGGATGCAGAGCTGGGCTGAGAAATGGCAGATGGAGTTCAACCTGGATAAATGTGAAGTGATGCATTTTGGAAGATTGAACTCGAATGCTGAATATAGGATTAAAGACAGGATTCTTGGTAGTGTGGAGGAACAGAGGGATCTGGGTGTGCAAGTACATAGATCCCTCAAAGTTGCCACCCAAGTGGATAGGGTTGTTAAGAAAGCATATGGTATTTTGGCTTTCATTAACAGGTGTATAGAGTTTAAGAGCCGCGAGGTTTTGCTGCAGCTCTACAAGTCCCTCGTGAGACCACACTTGGAATATTGTGTCCAGTTCTGGTCACCCTACTATAGGAAAGATACAGAGGCTTTGGAGAGGGTGCAAAGAAGGTTTACCAGGATGCTGTCTGGACTGGAGGGCTTGCCTTATGAAGAGAGGTTGAATAAGCTCGGACTTTTCTCTCTGAAGAGGAGGAAGAAGAGAGGAGACCTGATCAAGGTGTACAAAATAATGAGAGGAATAGATAGAGTCAATAGCCAGAGACTTTTTCCCAGGGCAGGGTTGATTGGTACGAGAAGTCATAGTTTGAAGATATTAGGAGGAAGGTATAAAGGAGACATCAGAGGAAGGTTCTTTACACAGAGAGTTGTGAATGCATGGAATGCGTTGCCAGCTGTGGTGGTGGAACATTGGGGACATTTAAGCGACTGCTGGACATGCACATGGATAGCAGTGAGTCGAGGGGTGCGTAGATTAAGATACTATATTTTGCATTAGGATTAAGTCTCGGCACAACATCGTGGACCTAAAGGCCTGTTCTGTGCTGTACCTTTCTATGTTCTATGTTCTACTCTTCCCTTTACTAATGCTATGTTCATAATTCTTACAGTCTCCAGTCTCCATGTCGCAGCCTACTTCTCTTCTGGTTCTCAGCCCCCTGCCACATTAGTTTAAAACCTCCCCAACAGCAAAAACTCCCCCAAGGACATTGGTTCCAGTCTGGTTCAGATGTAGACCGTCATACAGCAAATAAACAGACCCCTTGGCCCAACTCATACCAACATTACTTCCTAAACTGAACTAGCCCCATTTGCCTGTTTTTGCCCACATCCCTCTAAATCTTCTGTACTTGTCCAAACGCCTTCTAAATGTTGTAACTACATTCGCTTTTACCACTTCCTCTGACAGCTTGTTCCTTATATGCACAGCCCTCCGTGTGAAAACGTTACCCCTCAGGTCCCTTCCCTTCTCACCTTAATCCTATACTCTCTAGTTTTGGACTCCCCTACCCTGGGGAAAAGGCCTTGGCTATTTACCTTATCTACACTCCTCATGATTTTATAAACCTCGGTAAAGGTCACCCCTCAGTCTTCTAAGCTCCAAGCAAAAACGTTCCAGCCTATCCAGCCTCTTTTTATAACACAAACCTCCAGTATTGGTAACATCCGCAAAAATCTTTTTTGCACGCTCTCCAATTTAATAACATTCTTCCTACAGCAGGGCAACCAGAATTGTATGCAGTACTCCAAATGTGGCCTTACCCAAGTCTTATACTGCCATAACACGACATCCCAATCTCTGCTTCAATGCTCTGACCAATGAAGGCAAACATATCAAACATCTCCTTCACCAGCTGTCTACCTATGACTCCACTTTCAAGGAATTATGAACCTGCACCTCTAGGTGTTTCTGTTTGACAACACTCCCAAAGGCCCTACTGTTGTAACTGTGTAAGTCTTGCCCTGGTTTGTCTTATCAAAAGTGCAACATCTCGCATTTATCTAAAATGAACTTTATCTGCCATTCCTCGACCCACTGGCCTAGTTGATAAAGATCTCGTCATCTTAGATAACCTTTTTCACTGTCCACTATACCACCAATCTTGGTGTCATCCACAAACTTACGGACCATGCCTCCTATATTCACATCCAAATAGTTTATATAAATGACAAATAACAGTGGACCTAGTAATGATCCTTAGAACACACCTCTGGTCGCAGGCCTCCAGTCGGAATAACAACCTTCTACTACCATCCTCTGTCTCCAACTATCAAGTCAACTCTTGTATCCAATTGGCTAGTTCCTCCTGGATCCCATGTGATCTAACCGAACTAATCAGTTTATCATGCTAAACCTTGCCAAAAGGCTTGCTGAAGTCCGCATAGACAAGGTCTACCATTCTGCCTTCATTTATCTTTTTGGTCACCTCTTCAAAAAAAACTCCATCAAATTTGTGAGACACGATTTCCCATGCACAAAGCCATGCTGACTATCCTCAATTAGTCCTTGCCTTTCTATATGCTTGTAGATCCTGTCTCTCAGAATCCTCTCTGACATTTTATCCACCACTCTGTAGAGTCATACAGTATGGAAACAGACTCTTCAGCCCAATTATTCCATGGCAAACATGTTCCCAAACTAAATTAGTCCCACTTAATGCATTTGGCCCATATCCCTCTAAACCTTTCATGTACTTATCCAAATGTTGTAATTGTGTCTGCAACCACCATTTGCTCTGGCAATTAATTCCACGCACAAACCATTCTCTATGTAAAAAGGTTGCCCCTCAAGTCCATTTTAAAATTTTTCTTCTCTCACCTTAAAAAAATGCCCCCTAGCTTTGAACACCCTCACCCTGGGGAAAATGCCATGCTATTCATTTTATCCGTGCCCATCATGATTTTATAATCCTCTATAAAGGTCACCGCTCAACCTCCTACATTGCAGTGAGAAAAAGTCCCAGTCTATCCAATCTATTATTATAGGTCAAACCCTTTATTCCCAACAACATCCCTTTCTGGACCGTCTCCAGTTTAATAATATTCTTTCTAAAGCAGGGTAATCAGAACTGCACACAGTACTCCAGAAATTCCCTGGCTTTTCCTTGCAGCCGTTCTTAAGTAAAGGCACAGCATTAGCCAACTGCTAGGCTTCAGACACCTCACCTGGGGCAGTCAATATCTTTGTTAGGGGCCCTGCAATTTCTTCCTTAACTTCCAACAATGTCCTGGCATACACTTGATCAGATCCAGGGGCCTTATCCACCTTTATATGTTTTAAGACCTCCAGCACATCCTCTTCTGTAATGTGGACTCTTCTCAAGAAATCACTATTTGTTTCCTTGAGATCCCTCGCTTCCATGTCTTTCTCCACAGTAAATATGAAACAAAATCTTCGTTTAGGACCTCATCCATGTCCTGTGGTCCCACACATAGATGGCCCCATTGATTTCTAACAGACCATATTCTCTTCCTAGTTATTCTTTTGCCGTTAATATACAAGTAGAATCTCTTTGGATTCTCCTTAAATTTGCCAAAGCTATCGCATGCCCCTTTTTGCCCTCTTGATTTCCCTCTTAATTGTAATCCTACACCCACTTTAGTCTTCAAGGGATTCACTTGATATCAGCTGTCTATACCTGACATATGCCTCCCTCTTTGTCTTGACCAGAGCATCAAGATCTCTAGTCATCCAGTATTCCCTATCCTACCAGACCTGTCCTTCACACTAACCAAGCACCAAGTAGGCTACCAGTGGCGTTAATGCATTGAATGGTCAAACTACTGAGTTTATGACAGATGGAGAAAAGCAGTTCATAGGCCACTAATTTACCTTTGACTTCAGGGTAGAAGAATCACGTTTTCAGGTCTGAACAGAGTTTAGACCCACCACAAAAGAAATTTAGTTTGTGAAGCCTTCAAACTGAGATTTTGTCGAGAAGCTTGCAAGTTGCCAGAACAGAAGAGAGGTTAGACTACAAGATTAGAAAGGTTTCATACCAGTAGGAAGAAACTGTAAAACTGCTTCAACAGTCCCAAGAAGGGAACGGTAATAAAAAGTCTTTTAAAATAAGAAATTAAGGAGTTGAGTTAGCAGTGATATTTCTCTGGAATTGAGCATTTGTGAAAGGATATTAGTAGGAAAAGACTGAATCTTTGATTTCATGATTTATGTTAAGAACTTTCTAAAATGTCTTATATATAGCTTTTTTTTTCTCTTCTTCCATATAATAACCTGGTCGCCTTTAGTTAAACAACATTTTCAGTCATATATATATTCAGTATGTAATTTACCATGGTAAGCAATTGAATAAATTAAAGTTTGAGTTATCAAGCCAGGTTTCATTCTGGGATCTGAATTGTTCAGTATTACCATCAACTGGGATCTTAACAGTATGAACCATCAAGAGAGAAACCAATCATAACAAATCTAACATTCAATTGTAACATTGCCATTGTTGAATCTCCTATCAATATCCTGGTAGTTACCATTGATCAGAAACTGAACTAGACCAGGCAAATAAATATTATGGCCACAAGAGAACATCCAAGGCTAGGAATTCTGTGGTGAGTGAGTCACCACCTGTCTCCTCATTGCCTGCCTACCATCTAAAAGGCACGTCAGGTGTGTGATAGAATACTCTCCATTTGCTCAGAAGAATGCAGGTCCCACATCGGAATAGTTTGACACCATCCAGAGTTGAGTAGTCCATTTGCTTGGCACCCCATCCAATATTCATTCCCTCCACCACCAATGCACAGTAGCAGAGTGTGTGCCATCTACAAGATGCACTGCTGTAGCTCAACAAAGATCCTCCAACCAGCACTTTCCAAATCTATCACCTCTAGCAGCTACAAGGAGAAGGGCAGCAGATGCCTGGGAACACTATCACCTTCAGGTTCTCCTCCAAGCCACTCAACGACCTGACTTGGAACAATATCACTGTTCCTTCACTGCCAGCCAGTGCATCAAAATCCTGGAACTCCCATCCTAACAGTTCCTCTAACTCAAGGGCAGCTTATCACCAACTTCACCAGGATAATTAGGGACTGACAATAAATATTAGCCGAGCCAGTAACACATATGATGAATGAATGAATGAAGAAAACAGAAAAGGCTGATACATTCCCCTGTTCTGAAATTAAAGATTTTTTTTTAAATTATGAAACAATCTGACATACAAATAGGGATGAGTTTTTTTTTCTTTTACACATGGGGAGACAAAATCCACGAAGTAAGACATCACTGAAAAAATGGCAACAGGAAATTAGGAGGAAAGCTCTTTACCCAATGAGTGACACAAATATGGAATATGTGATCTCAGTAAAAAAAATTAAGCTGTTTGCTTATAAATCTTAAGCACACACCACTTCAGTAAAGTGTACAAAAGCCTTACCTTAAATTGGGGTTTTTCAGTATTAAGCAGCACAACATCATTGAATAACCTGAAAGGTGACAAGGAAATAATCATTAAAACATTAAAATCATTAAATCTTTTAAAATGACCTATTTGTTCGCTTTTTATTGGAGGTTTGGCACCAATAGGCAATAGGTGCAGTAGTAGGCCATTCTGCCCTTCGAGCCTGCACCACCATTCATTATGATCATGGCTGATCATCCTTAATCAGTATCCTGTTCCTGCCTTACCTCCATAACCCTTGATTCCACTATCCTTGAGAGATCTATCCAACTCTTTCTTAAATGAATCCAGAGACTGGGCCTCCACTGCCCTCTGGGGCAGAGCATTCCACACAGCCACCACTCTCTGGGTGAAGAAGTTTCTCCTCATCTCTGTCCTAAATGGTCTACCCCGTATTTTTAAGCTGTGTCCTCTGGTTTGGCACTCACCCATCAGCGGAAACATGTTTCCTGCCTCCAGAGTGTCCAATCCTTTAATAATCTTATATGTCTCAATCATATCCCCTCTCAGTCTTCTAAACTCAAGGGTATACAAGCCCAGTCGCTCCAGTCTTTCAGCATAAGGTAATCCCGCCATTCCAGGAATTGACCTCGTGAACCTACGCTGCACTCCCTCAATAGCCAGAATGTCTTTCCTCAAATTTGGAGACCAGAACTGCACACAGTACTCCAAGTGTGGTCTCACCAGGGCCCTGTACAGCTGCAGAAGAACCTCTTTGCTCCTATACTCAATCCCTCTTATTATGAAGGCCAGCATGCTATTAGCCTTCTTCACTACCTGCTGTACCTGCATGCTTACCTTCATTGACTGGTGTACAAGAACACCCAGATCTCTCCGTACTGCCCCTTTACCTAAATTGATTCCATTTAGGTAGTAATCTGCCTTCCTGTTCTTGCCACCAAAGTGGATAACCATACATTTATCCACATTAAACTGCATCTGCCATGCATCTGACCACTCACCTAACTTGTCCAGGTCACCCTGTAATCTCCTAACATCCTCATCACATTTCACCCTGCCACCCAGCTTAGTATCATCAGCAAATATGCTAATGTTATCACTAATACCATCTTCTTTATCATTAACATATATTGTAAAAAGCTGCGGTCCCAGTACTGATCCCTGTGGTACCCCACTGGTCACTGCCTGCCATTCTGAAATGAAATCCCCCACCCAAATGGACTACTCAACTCTGGATGGTGTCAAACTATTCAAGTTAGTACTTTGCCCCCAATACCATGCACCCTAATTTTGCTCACTAACCTCCTATGTGGGACTTTATCAAAAGCTTTCTGAAAGTCCAGGTACACTACATTTACTGGATCTCCCTTGCCCATCTTCAGAGTTACATCCTCAAAAAATTCCAGAAGATTAGTCAAGCATGATTTCCCCTTCATAAATCCATGCTGACTCTGACCTATCCTGTTACTACTATCCAGATGTGTTGTAATTTCATCCTTTATAATACTCCAACATCTTTCCCACCACTGAGGTCAGACTAACAGGTCTATAATTTCCTGCTTTCTCTCTCCCACCTTTCTTAAAAAGTGGTATAACATTAGCCACCCTCCAATCCGCAGGAACTGATCCCGAATCTATCGAACTCTGGAAAATAATCACCAACGCATCCACGATTTCTCGAGCCACCTCCTTCAGTACCCTGGGGTGTAGACCATCAGGCCCCAGGGACTTATCAACCTTCAGACCTAACAGTCTCTCCAACACCAATTCCTGGCAAATATAAATTCCCTTCAGTTCAGGTCATTCAGCCACTGGTACCTCAGGGAGATTGCTTGTGTCTTCCCCAGTGAACACAGATCTGAAGTACCAATTCAATTCTTCTGCCATTTCTTTGTTCCCTGTAATATATTCACCTGTTTCTGTCTTCAAGGGCCCAATTTTAGTCTTAACCATTTTTTTTGCCTTTCACATACCTAAAAAAACTTTTACTATCCTCCTTTATATTATTGGCCAGTTTACCTTCGTACCTCATTTTTTCTCTGCGTATTTCCTTCTTAGTAATCCTCTGTTGTTCTTTAAAAGCTTCCCAGTCCTCCGTTTTCCCACTTATCTTTGCTATGTTATACTTTTTCTCGTTTAACTTTATATGTTTCTTAACATCCTTCGTCAGCCACGGCCACCTATGCCTCCTCCTAAGATCTTTCTTCCTTTTTGGAATGAACTGATCCTGCAACTTCTGCATTATACACAGAAATATCGGCCATTGTTCCTCCACTGTCATCCCTGCTAAGGTATTGCACCATTCAACTTTGGCCAGATCCTCCCTCATAGCTCCATAGTTCCCTTTATTCATCTGAAAAATTGAAACTTCCAATTGTACCCTCTCCCTCTCAAATTGCAGATTGAAGTTTATTGTATTATGCTCACTACTTCCCAATGGCTCCTTCACTTCGAGGTCCCTGCCCAATTCTGGTTCGTTGCACAATACCAGGTCCAGAATTGCCTTCTCCCTGGCAGGCTCCAGCACCAGCTCTTCTAAGAATCCATCTCTGAGGCACTCCACAAAGTCTCTTTCTTGAGGTCCAGTACCATCCTGATTCTCCCAGTCTACCTGCATATTGAAATCCCCCATAACAACTGTAGTAACATCTTTGCGACAGGCCAATTTCAACTCCTGATTCAACTTACATCTGACATCCAGACTACTGTTTGGGGGCCTGTAGATAACTCCCAAGAGGGTCTTTTTACCCTTAGTATTTCTCAGCTCTATCCACAGTTCTGCATTAAAGGATTGCTACTCTTCCTCATCAAGTAGGACCAAACAAACCTGCAGTATACAAATATTTGAAGAAAACAAAATTGAAAATTATTTCTTTGAAAACATAAAGCACCATTATACTTATTTCTAAAACACCTTGGTCATGATTGCTCAATTTAGAGGAATGGTTCACCAGCAAGAATTTATGGATGTCTGGAAGTCCATAGGGATCTTCCAAGAGTTTGCAAAATACTGTCAAAAATCTTAGAGAATCCAGCTGTATGGTGGATGATGTGGGTAGTAAAGGTAGCCTTGGTGTGAGCCTTGTAGCCACCACATACAACAGTGGCTTAGCTTTTCCAATCAATTGGGAAATGCACATGGAGGGGTTACAAGCAGCACAGAGATTGCTATGTTGAGCACTAAATATCTAAATAAATACCTGCCTTCCTAAATGTATTAAAATACTCTTCACTTCAAATGGAAAACTATATATGATAAATGAAATGGGGCCGGGTTCAGTGAAGTTCACTTAAAAGAGGTTCTATTGCTGAAATTAATTCAGAACCACTGACTTTAAAAAAATGTCGGTTGATAGGAACCTAAAAATAATTGATCACAAAATTCTTGTCAAAAATCCAAAACATTACAATATTCTAGTTATGAAGCAAAAAAATACCAGTTTGAAAAATGTTTGTGTTTCCGCAGACAAGACATGTTCAAATACTTGAAAGTTTCCATTCTGCTAAACAATAGTCTGGGAAACAGTGATCAAAAAATTGAGACCACATTAACGATATCTAACACCTATAAACACTGTTAGTGGATATGGATGTCACAATGGGCCTCAAACTCTATGCCAGGGCTCATTCCATATCAGTATATCTATTATTTCAGTCAGTTTGCTGTGTGTAAATCTCATGTAGAGATGGCAGATATCTTACTCCATTGGGTCCATTTAGCCAATGAAACATCAGAGTCAAAACAATTTTATCAGTCTGCTAGCTTCCCCAGAATCCAACACGAATTTCTCTCAATGAGTCACTTGAGTCTTGCATTAAATGCATAAGTATTTTTCTACAAAAATATCTAATTGTTTTGTTAATGGCAACTGAAAATCCCACAATATCATCATATTAGGCAGTAGCAACACAATGTGTGGGTTCCTGTCTGGAGTTTGTGCCGTCTATGTTTACTTTTTTCCATCTTCTTTCTTTGTTTTTTCTTACTTCAACTTTCTTATTTTCTGCAGAGTGTTTGGCAGCTTCAGTGCATCTGATGTAAGATTTCTTCCCGGCAATGATGGCAGAGGAAGTGGAATGTGCGCTCCTGGTGGTAGCAGTGAAGAAGGGAGTGGGTTTGTGTTCTTGGTAGCAGTGGTGGAGGAGGGAAGCGAGAAGGTGTCCCCAGAGAGATGAGTTTGGGCCCAGAGTCCTCAATAGTGGCTGCACTGCCGAGATCGGCCCAGCTCAGACTTGTGGCGGTGACTTCGTTGGTCGAGACAATGTGGCATCAAAGAGTTGTGACTCCAGCTGGCTGACTGGCTTGTCCTGGTGTTGGCGTTGGTTTTTGCATGGCGGTGGAAGAGTCCAGATCCAGGCCCATATAATCCTTTATGCACTTAAGGAGGGCTGCAATATTGAACTTTTAACTTATTTCATGGTTTTCTACTTTATATTTATGATTTTGTACCTTTCGAACTAAGATGGCACCAGGAATGGCGACTTTGTGCACTTTTCACTGTACTTCTGTACTTGAGCACACATGACAATAAAATCTAATTCTAATTCTATTGAGACAAATCTGTGTTTACCTCTTACTTGAAGCAAGATGATTTCTGTTGGCAAAATGTATAGCTGTTTCTTATGCCAACTACATTATTACAGCATAGCTTCTGTGAGGACAGTGATGCAACATTATCACTGTAATCTGTAAATAACAACGTGCATGCCCATACACACAGCAACCTCCAACATTCATCTAGGACATGAAATAACCTTCTGACAACGCCCAAATAATGCATATGTCATTGCTTCATTTGTACCCACAGAAATTCATATTTGAAGCATTCCATGGTTATAAAGCCTTCATATTTTACCGTATGTACAGCAAAACAGGAGTGGCTTGGATCATTTTTATTCATGCTTATTTATGCAAGTGCTGAACAGAAATCGTAATCCTTTATGCAAATCTGTAAACAACAAAGACGTTATTTTCCTTCTCATATCCATGACAACCTGAAGATTCTGGAAGCTATATTCATCATGAAGATGTTTTCCCACTGTTAGAAAACTAGCTAATTCTAGGAGAGGGATCATACCCTCTCAGTAAAATACGTTTTTTCTCTGACCTCTCACTCATAGCAGTGCCTAATCAGCCGCTTTTTCACTACTTTCGGTGCTCTGTGTCCACTCTGATATTATTAGCCACAAACACACACTACTTTGTGTGCATTTTCAATTAATGTCAGAACTCAATAGGTCCTTGAAACGATGATAAAGGACAGATTACACAATGCTGAAGTGCACTGACTATGAAACACTGCTAAAATAGGAAGATCACAAGTTCAACACACAGCACAGTAACCAATTTCAATGCACAGAATATTCCAATATTCCTTCATCATGTTTAAATCACTTCTGCCACAGAAATATCATTAAAAACCAAAAAAAAAAGCAAATAGCACAGGTTATTATTAAGTAGAGAAAATGCCCTAATTGTTTTTATCTCCCATTACAATTATTTGAATCATCATAGAATCATAGAACCATAGTGTGGAATCAGGCCATTCAACCCATCGAGTCTGCAAACAGCATTCCACCCAGACCCACCCCACTATCTTATCCCTATAACCCTGCATTTCCCATGGCTAACCCACCTACCTACACATCCCTGACACTATGGGGCAATTTAGCATGGCCAATCCATCTAACCTGCGGGAGAAAACGGAGGAAAGCCACTCAAGGCATGGGGTGAATATGCACCCTCCACACAGTCAGTCACACGAGGGTGGAATTGAATCTGGGTCCCTGGCATTGTAAGGCAGCAGTGCGATACACTGAGCCACCATGACTATTAGGTGAACAAGATTTTTAACAGAATTTTAATTTCATCGTCTAGTGGGATTCGAAACAAAGCACTGCCTGGGATTCTGGATTGCTAATTCAGTGACATTACCATAATGCCACCACCTCCCCTTGAAGGAAACCAAATATCAATTCAAATGAATTGCATCCTACTGTTCAGTATAACTAGTTTTCTGTAAATTACAAGTGTTGCTCTGAAGCTTCCTGAGATTTACAAAACATATGCATTATTCATAGAAGCAATGCACACACAAGCAACGCAACAGCACAACAACATAAAAATTCTTGTGTAGACCAAAGACAAATCAACCGCCAAGTTACCAGGTGTCTGCAATTGTGCTAAGAAATTTAAAAGGGCCATAAACTTAAACAATCTATGCATTCCAAAAACAAAAGAGGGAACATTGGTGGAAACCACTAGCAATCAATCCAAGCGATATATTGACCAAGGACAACATTCAAAAAATGCTTAAACACACAGGATAGATCCATGCTTTAATATCCTCATTCTGTGGAGATCTTCATTTTGTTAATGTCCTACATTGCAATCCTTTGAATTCTGTCAGATAACAACATTGACACATGGCTCAACATAGAGTCATAGAGATGTACATATGGAAACAGAGCCTTTGATCCAACCCGTCCATGCCGACCAGATATCCCAACCCAATCTAGCCCCACCTGCCAGCACCCAGCCCATATCCCTCCAAACCCTTCCTATGCAATTGTACCAGCCTCCACCACATCCTCTGGCAGCTCATTCCATACTCATACCACCCTCTGCGTGAAAAAGTTGCCCTTTAGGTCTCTTTTATATCTTTCCCCTCTCACCCTAAACCTATGCCCTCTAGTTCTGGACTCCACGACTTCAGGGAAAAGACTTTGTATACTTATCCTATCCATGCTCCTCATAATTTTGTAAACCCCTATAAAGGCCACCCCTCAGCCTCCGACGCTCCAGGGAAAACAGCCCCAGCCTGTTCAGCCTCTCCCTGTAGCTCAGATCCTCCAACCCTGGCAACATCCTTGTAAACCTTTTCTGAATCCTTTCAAGTTTCACAACATCTTTCCGATAGGAAGGAGACCAGAATTGCACGCAATATTCCAACAGTAGCCTAACCAATGTCCCGTACAGCCGCAACATGACCTCCCAACTCCTGTACTCAATACTCAATACTCTGACCAATAAAGGAACGCATACCAAACGCCTTCTTCACTATCCTATCTACCTGTGACTCCACTTTCAAGGAGCTATGAACCTGCACTCCAAGGTCTCTTTGTTCAGCAACACTTCCTATGACCTTACCATTAAGTGTACAAGTCCTGTTAAGATTTGCTTTCCCAAAATGCAGCACCTTGCATTTAACTGAATTAAACTCCATCTGCCACTTCTCAGCCCATTGGCCCATCTGTCTAAGGGAAGCCACAAACAGATGCCCAGGGACACATTGATCAGGCAGTTGGCTGAAGGCAGTGGTGACCAGAAATTCCTTTGCAATAATGGATTCGATAGTACACCTCAAAGTCACTTTCAGAGTGCGAATTTTGCTTCAAGAGTAGTACCACACATTTTATGCGGAGATTCGCAAACTGGTTTACATGTGGCTGGTACAAATTCAGGCAATTCAACACACAAATCTACAAAATAAGGTAATAAAATAAATCAGTGTCCAAATAACTTTCATTTTATCATGCACTGAAAGATAAAAATGGTTGCTGTATTGCTATGAAAATTTCCTAAAGCAAGAAACCTAAGCTAAGTGCTTTCTCACTTACGGTGTCTCCAACAGCTGGGCAATTGTTGGCATGTTTGTTTTCCAGGCTTCTGCAGAAAGGATAGACTGCAACACAGATACTGTAAAGAAAAGAAAACTCAGGTTCCATTTTTATGCATCGTCCTACTTCTTGCCCGCATTTTGTTTCATCAAATGAACCAAAAAAACAGAAGATTAGCAAATATGCACTGGAAAAATGTAAAACATGTAATGAATACCTCACCTACAGTAGCAAGTTGGAAATAGTCAACAAAAATGGGCAATGCAGTAGCTTGGAGCTAATAATACAGAATCATAGAGACAATGTACAGAAATAAACCATTTAGCCATGACAGTTACGCTGGCATTCTCTTCAAATGCTGTTTTCTTAATTCAGCTCCAAAAACCTTTGAGAGGCAAATATGACAAACATGCATATCCTCTTCAAAAGGGTATAAGCAGGTATTGGGCAAGAAAAATCTAATCTGGAGTTCACAAAACCATGTTCCATCAACTGACACAAGGTGGTTCCAACAGCAGACTCTAACTTATAATGCCCCTGCACAAATTGACCCAATACTAAACTAACAATCTCATTAGATTATAAACACTAACATTAAATCCCACTTGAACAATTGTTCAGTGAATAAATTTATTGTATCATCCTTGGATTTAAAAATCAAAAAACATGAGCAGAGTTATATTAACTACCTCAACTGGAGTAGTAGCAAGGCTGATATAATCAATTTTACCAGGCTGAGTGCCTTCCTGTGACCATCAGCTAAGGATTTTCCAGCCATGAATGTGTGAATAAAAGATAAAAATAGAATCTTAAGAGAAAATAACAGCGCAGTACAGGCCCTTTGGCCCTCAATGTTGCATCAGAAGCCCATCTAACCTACATTATTCTATTCTCGTCCATATGCCTATCCAATCACCATTTAAATGTCTGTAAAGTTGGCGAGTCTACTACTGTCGCAAGCAGGTTGTTCCACACCCCTACTACTCTGAGTAAAGAAACTACCTCTGACATCTGTCCTATGTCTATCACCCCTCAATTTAAAGCTATGTCCCCTCGTAGTAGCCATCACCAACTGAGGAAAAAAGGCTCTCACTGTCCACTCTATCTAACCCTCTGATAACAGTTACATAGCTTACTGATATTCACTGTACAGAGTTACATACATGAACTGTATCCCTGAATAAATCACATCGTTTAGGAAAGGAACTGTATGTACAAAAAAAGGGGAGAAGGAAAATTTGATTTAATTATCTTTGAAAACCCCAAACTTCAGGGTCATAATGATTTCTCTGAAATTGTTAGAGCATTTAAAATCTGCTGTTAAAATCTGTAGCTAACTCCAACTACAAATTCAGAAGTTAAGACACTTGGAGTTCAGAACGGCTGCCTACTCCAAAGTAAATCCAAAATATGTGCGATTTAAGGCAACTTGCCAAAAAGAAAACACTGCTTTAAGAATTTTAAATATTGCAAAATCAATATACTATGCCTGAACACAAATACGAACTATTCTAAAGCTGCATCTTTTTCAGTTGTGTTCACAAATTACACCATGTGAGCAATATTTAGAGGAAAGGTCCAAGGTGCCGTACCCATTCAAAAACAAAACACAAGATTCCACATATGCAAAAATCTGGCATTCTACACAATAACAAAGTTTACTCAACAGTGTAATACCTAGCAACATATACTCAAGTCAGAATGATGTATGACCCAGAGAGCAGATTCACATGTGTCTGCTACCCTTCTTATAAATGATGGAGGTTATAGGACTGAGATACATTACAAAAGTAGCCCTAGCAAATTACTGCAGTGCATCCTATAGATATAAACACATCAGCTAGTGATTGGGGAGTGGAAATTACAATTGGAATGTTTGAAAGTTATAAAAATTCACTGCATAATTGAACTCAAAGAATCAGAATTGTACCTTTGTATCATCTTCCCTTACATCAACTAATACATACCAGCGACAATCAATAAAGACAAGACTTTTAAAAATTCTAACCTATATCTGTTGAGGGAACAGATGGAAAGCTGTCCACTGGCACAGAATCTGGCGGCCTTCCATATGTAATTTCATACAGCAAATGACCAAAGGAATAAACATCAATGGCTTCTGTTGTCTAACAGTACACAAACATACAGAACAAATATTAGAAGTGCTAAAAGAGATCAAATATTTTGATGTTAAAATTCAGTCTTTTTAAATTAAACTTTCAAAGTGATCTTAACCAAAGACACACAAATGAATGAATTAGGAGCAGGAGTAAGCCGCTGTGCTACCATTCAATAAGCCGTTAGAATCCTCACTGATATTTTGTTGTTTTTATTCTTTTATCAATTTTGCTTTGGAACTGTGAACTGGGATTGTGACCTGAAGATGATTTGTGGACTTTAGGAAAACTTACAGTAAAAGGAAATCAACAGAGCAAACAAGTTTTTGTTTGTTGAGAGGCCAGGCCTGATGATTAATTGGATGTTGATGCTGGATTAAAAGTGTTCCTACAGATACAGCGAGCCTAGGAAGAGCATTGTGTTTAAATTGAAAGCAAAAGCTGGCTAGTAATTGGATTTGATTCCAGCAAGTCTGAACGAGACCCTTCATTCAAACAGATGGCAGATGTTGAATGGTAATTGGGGTTTCAGGAAAAGAAGGTGAATCTGTTAGGGTGAAACCAGAGCTGGAGTTGTTCTTTTCAACGGTTTTATCTGGGAGAAGGGTTTGGCTGATGACACAGCATGAAGATTTGAAACCTCCCTCACCAGCCTTTGGAAGCACAAACAGTAGAAAGCTGAGTTAGAAGTGTCTGTGACTGAGTGAACTGAGGTGACCCTGATCAGCATCTCCAGAAGAGCAAAAAGTAGTCCACATCTATGACTGCAAAACAACATAACATGAAAACCATTTAGGTAAGCTGGCCAGTTATGTTATTTTCTTTAATTTAGCCCATACCTGTGTGTGTTTGTCCCTCTTTTGTGTAACTGGGGGTTGAAAACAAATGTTTTACATTTAAAATATGGACATTAATTAGATTACTATGCTTGAAATAAATAATGGGTGTCTTCAATGGTTTTAATTTTACTGTACTGCAAGTGCAGAGTAGAAGGGCTGATTTGTTTCGACAGTGTGTCCCCATGTTGTAACAAGGCTCACAGTTGATCCGATGTTCTTCACACGCCTGCTTACTCCCACTAGCCTTTCACTCCTTGTTTTTAAAGGATCTATCCACTTCTGGCTTAATTAAATTCAAAGACTCTGTTTCCCCCACCTTTTGGAGGAAGAGTGTTCCAAAGACTCGACCCTCACAGAAATAAAATTTTCAACTGTCTTCAATGAGGAACCACTGACTTTAAACAGTGACCTTTTGTTCTACATTCTTCCACAAGAGAAAACATCCTCTCCACATCCATCCTGTCAAAATTTCTCAGGATCTTATGCTTCAATAAAGTTTCTTCTTATTCTAAACCCAAACAGATACAAGCCGAGCAGGCCAACATTTTCTTATAAGACAGCCCATCCATTCAACATTTTACTCTCAAAACTTTTCTGAACTGCTTCTAATACGTGCACAGCCTTCCTTAAATAAGGAGACCAATATTATACATAGTACTCCAGACATCGGACAATGCCTTATCTAACCAAACAAAAAATCTTTTCCACTTTGGTATTCAATTCCCGTGGTAAACTAAAGCATTCTATTAGCTTTCTTAATTACTTCCTGTACCTGCATACTAATCTTTTGCGATTTATGTACTAGGATCCCTAAATTCTTCTGCAATCTCTCACCATTTAGATCATATGCTTTTTCTCTTCTTCCTACCAAAATGAACAATTTCACATTTTCTCACATTATACTCCTTTTGCCATATCTTTGCCCAGTCACCAAATCTACATAACTTTGTGATATAATAAGAAAGAGATATCACACTTGACTCAACCCTATTTCCACTTTGTCCTTAACTTGTAGAAAAGCAACTCCATACCTCTTCCCTTCTCAAGACCCTAACCACCAATGCTCTTCTTCAAACTAAACAGTAAAACAACTAAAATAATTTGCAACGGATATTCAATGTGACACATTAAGGAGTGCAAAATTCCGCCTTGATAAAAACGGGGAAAGGGTGGTAACGAATCAACCAGCTATTACACCACACCAGGTTTTCATGGTGGATAACAGTTGAATTTTA
Source organism: Chiloscyllium punctatum (assembly GCF_047496795.1). Taxonomy (NCBI): domain Eukaryota; kingdom Metazoa; phylum Chordata; class Chondrichthyes; order Orectolobiformes; family Hemiscylliidae; genus Chiloscyllium; species Chiloscyllium punctatum. The sequence continues at coordinate 37,606,106 of NC_092750.1, read as the reverse complement.
CCCAATATTATCTGGAGGGAACAGAACCTATCCAAATCAGCCTCAGTTAACTAGCCTTAGTTAGTGAGAGTTGGTTTGTAAATCAAAAGGATCCAGTCTTTTTCGTACAAGCAACAAATCAGTATTTTTAGATTTAACCTATTATGAACAATTTTAAATTTAGTCCAATTTCTATTCTGCAAAATAGTAACTGTTTCATAGACAGCAGTGTTTAAAAGAAACCCTTTAATTCCAGTCTTAACTGGATTCAATTTCATCTGACATGACTGAATCAAATGATGCTAAACATGGGCTGCTAGATAAAGGATTTTATCTTCAGATATTTTGTCTTACAAAGCTAATTGCTTCGTATAAGTTGTCTTTTTTAGATAATGTAAGCAGCACTGTGCATGTCATCATATCATTTCAACTGCAAGGGAAGTAATTAGGATATAAACCAACAGTGTGATATGAGAGCAAGTGAAAGATAACAGCCTTAAATGAAAGAAACATTATTTACATTGATTTTTCTGGACTGTGTATAGTAAGCTCTATAGTAGCTGGGCAATCCTAGTAATGAGTTTTCTAAATCCAGTAATTTACACGTATCTCCATCAAGCATCACATTCGAAGGATGAAGATGTCCATATGGAATTTTTTTCTCGTGAAGAAACTTCAACACCTGAAATTTAAATCAAATTAAACACTTAAATTGAACAAGAAAAGTCACAAAAGTCAAGAAGAATTCTCTTTAAATGAATATTAAATAGAGTTACTAAACAACAATTTGATAGAGAGGGTAACAGCAAAGTCAATTTACCTCAAGTATTTGTCTCCCAAAAGTTTTTATTTGTTGAAGATCAAGCCCCTGGATTTTCTTAGGGTTGCAGTATTTCTTCATAAAAGGATCTTTTGGCTTCGCCTTCATGCAAAATAAACAACTACTTTTAGCATAATTGGTTTCTTGGTGTTGGTGCTTAAATATCATATTTTGGAATATTCTGTAAGTGAACCAAATAACTGATGTATTACTGATTTGCAACTGGCACTATTCTTAACAAGACAGCAACTGACCGGCTGATCTGCCATGAACAGTCAAACAGTTGATATTCTTTGTAACCCTAGCAGGATGTAAGATACAAAACTATATTTCAAATTCACACATATTTAAAATCCTATAGATATTTGCACCTCAGTAAATGAATAAAAAATACATTTATTTAGCCATTTACAAGATTGTATAACGTCCATGCTTCAGAACATTCAATTATATTATTTGAACAATATGGAAATAACCATCTGCTATAAATCAACCACTAACGTTTAGAAAACTGCAGGACTTTTACTAATTTGACTGAATCTCCACTTCACACTTTTGCCAGCAGACAATGCATGCATAGAACTGCTCAAAACAGAATCCAAATCAACTACGATATGGAAATGATAATCAGAAAGCTCAACAATATGCCCTCAACTTTGAACAGCTACTTACTTACATAATTCTTCTTACACTAAATTTTCAGCAACCATTTCTTATTTTCAAAGATGTCCTGAACAACCTAACAGTACAACCTGAAGATGGCTCTCCAGAGAGTAAGTGGACTGTATTTTCAATTCCATAAAAGTTCTGGAATGAAAGTTCCAGGTCCACAGCAGGTCAGTTACTGATTAGCCTTGTTCAAAGTGCAATTTAAAATTTAACTTGAGTAGAATTTTCTGGACAAACAAAACTGTGCCAGTGCGCTGTAAAGTTGATACCCTATTCTTTGTTGGTATGTGAAAGTCAAAATTCAAATCATGTTTAGAAATACTGCCAGGAAAGATCATTGAAACTATAAAACAGTAATATGCTGTTTAATGCGGCATACCTTGCAGATATAATCTCTTAACGTTCCTTTCTCATTATACATTCGAATTACAAGTGCTGATGAGTCACTCGCTGTGGCAAAGGTTACAGGGTAGATATATGGATGCTAGAGGTTAAAATAAAACATATCTTTTTCAGAACAGAAGACAGCTCATGCTGAAAGTTTACTAACAGATTTGAATTCATAAAAACGTATAATGACCAGTGGCTTAAGGGTCACAAAGTGCTGAACCACATAGACCAGATATCCAACCCAAACTCTGATGAAGGGCTCATGCCCGAAACGTTGATTCTCCTGCTCCTCAGATGCTGCCTGACCTGCTGCGCTTTTCCAGCACCACACTCTCAATTCTAATCTGCAGTCCTCACTTTCACCTGATAATACAGGAACCCTAACAGTAAGGGGCCCGAAGAAAATGTCTGTGACTAAAACTGTTTAGCTTTGACTAGTGTTTTAACCTGTGTTTAATTTGATACTGTATTTAATTACTGTCCTCTGTATAATTGTGTCAAAAAGGCATTTGCCTTTTTTTATTTCTTGTACTTCGTAGTTAAATAAACACAGATTCTTTTGCTATGAAACACCTGTCTACTGCCTTCCTCATTTCACATTCCCTAAATAAGTCCATTGTCAGAACCATGGATCTGGGAGTGATTCGAACCACCTAAAAAAAATCAGCAAATTACTGATTGCAAACCAGAAACCCTACAGAGGACAGGAGACACCAGTGTTCTGTTTGAGACGGGGGTGCGAGTCCAGAGTTTCAATCTCTGATTCAGCAACGTGGGAAGCACATATGCATGGATGCCAGACGAGAAAGGACATTCACTTTGATGTCACAAGTTTGAATATTTCACCACTGAACAGAGTAAACAAATTGCTGTGTAATTGAAGACATGCATATATGTTTTATTCTAACTTATTTTTAATTTAGTATGTTAGGAACATGACTAGATCAGCAGCTTTATGTTGTGAGCACAGATATGATGAGCAAATAATGTCACATTCTGATGAGAGATCTGTAACCTTTGTGTTTTTTTAAAAACTAAACAAATAAAACTGCAAGATTCCACCATTTGAACAAACAACAATCCTAGCTGGGATACATGCAGACTCTAATCTCACACCTTTATGCATTATCGGAGCTGAGATGTCACTTTTTTAAAAAATACTGATAAAACCTTAGGTTATCTCCAGACTGTTACTTGAAAGAAGTTCTGGGATTTACATATTAATCAATCAAAACCTGCATCCCCATTCTAAGTGATTAAAGACTTAGCAGCAATGTAGCTTTGTTCAATATATCGCATCAGTTTTATAAGATTTTGATCTTTTACTATAAATTCTGTGTCCTATGATTCTGCCCTACGAGCTCACTAGTGCCACAACCACCTGACAAAGGAGCAGTGTCCAAAAGTTTAAAATCACACACCAGGTTTATAGTCCACCAGGTTTATTTGGAAGCTCGAGCTTTCGAAGCTCTTCTTCCTCAGGTGGTTGTGGAGCAGAATCATAAAAGACACAGACTTTATAGCAATAGGATTGCAGTGTCATGGAATGTAATATTAAACAAATTTAGCTGGAGTCTTTCATCTTTTAGAATGATCATTTTGGTTTTGGCTCCTTCATATGTAAATCCCAGAACATTTTTTTTTAAAAAGCTACATTCTCAAGATAGCTTGTAACAACAGGAGCCATCTCAACTCAGATAATACACTGAAGGTGTGAAGTTAAAGTCTATCTGTGTCCCAATGTTAAGTCAGACTGATTCTATTTCTAAAGTGGGACTTACAGAATCTTACATTGGTTTATGCAGTTTTTGAGCAAAATAAAATGTAGTTCTGCAGGAAATTTCACCCCCCAAACTTCTGTGCATGCAGGGGAGACCGAGTGAGTGTGTGCATGTGGGGATGTGAGTGACTGTGAGAGAGTGTGCCTGTGAGAGAGTGTAATGGGGTATAAGTCTGTGAAAGGGTGTCTGTGTGGGTGTTAGCGTAGGGGGTGTATGTGTGAGCATATGAGATAGAGCTTGTGTACGAGAGATGGCCTGAGTGAGTGTGTGGATCTGCGTGAGTGTGTGTATGCATATGAGTGTGAGGGAGGGTGCATAGTGCAGTGGAGTCACCTGTAGTGTGAATGAACTCAAGGTCCTGGTTGAGGCCAAAAGTTTGTACTTTCAAATAAACCCACTGGATGAAAACCTGGTGCTGTTGTTGTTGTTAAGTGATTTTTAACTTTGTCAACCCCACTTCAACACCAGCACTCCACATCATAGTTCTGGGTTCAGAATAGCAATACAATCTACAATATTTTATCTTATCTACAATTCATCTTAGTTCTAACACCCAGTAGTAACATCTGGTAAACATGAGTAATATACTGTGATTAAACACCCTATAGCAAGCATCAAATCGCAAATACAATCAAAGACAGATCCCACGGATTTCTCAGCAACTCGTTCCAGGCATTAATGATATGGTAGGTCATAACCTCTTACTAAATTTCACTTTTACAGGTTGGCCTTGAAACTCCCTTGCAAGAGCTATTGTGTCATGGACTATCTCAACAACTGTTCCTGTTGTTGTCAATCATTCAACTGTCCTGAGTTTATGTTCCTATTGACTATGAAAGTGCCCCCCTCCCCACCACTGCAGGGGAGAATTGAATGTTGTTACTCCTGAAACTCAGTGCTTTGTAAACATTATTCTCACAGATTTCTGGAAAGGGATTTCATCAGAAGTACTGCCATAGTTATACTATGACAAAGTAAATGCAAATGTCCAGTATACAGCAAAAATTTGCAGCCTTTGTTTCACATTGAGTTCATTCTGATTAGAACATAGAGCAGCACAGTACAGGCCCTCTGGCCCTCGATGTTGTGCTGAGCTTTTATCCTACTCTAAGGTCAAACTAACCTACATACCCTTCATTTTACTATCTCCAATGTGCCTATCAAAGAGTCACTGAAATGTCCCTAATGTATCTGACTCTACCACCACCGCTGGTAGTGCATTCCATGCACCCACCACTCTGTGGACAGAACCTACCTCTGACATCTCCTCTAAACCTTTCTCCAAATCACCTTAAAATTATGCCCCCTCGTGACAGCTATTTCTGGCCTGGGAAAAAAGTCTCTGGCTATTCACTCTATCTATGTCTCTCATCATCATCTTGTACACCTTTATCAAGTGACCTCTCATCCTTCTTTGCTCCAATGAGCAAAACCCTAGTTCCCTCAACCCTTCAAGACATGCCCCCCAGTCCTGGCAGCATCTTGGTAAATATCCTCTGCACCCTCTCTAAAGCTTCCACATTCTTTCTATAATGTGGCAACCAGAACTGAACAATATTCCAAGTGTGGTCTAACCAAGGCTTTATAGAGCTACAGCATAACCTCGCAGCTCTTAGACTCAATTCCCCTGCTAACGAAGGTCAACACACTATACGCCTTCTTAAACCCTATCAACTTAGGTGGCAACTCTGAGGGATCTATGAACATGGACCCCAAGATCCCTCTGTTGCTCCACACTGCCAGGATTCCTGTCTTTAGCCCTGTATTCCGCATTGAAATTTGACCTTCCAAAGTGAATAATTTCACACTTTTCTAGATTGAACTCCACTTGCCACAGCTCTGTATCTGGTCAATGACCTATTGCAACCTACAATAGCCCTCCACACTATCTACAATTCCACCAACCTTTGTGTTATCCACAGACTTGCTAACCCAACCTTCCACTTCCTCTTATATAAACAAAAATCACAAAGAGAGCATAGGTCCCAGAACAGATCCCTGCAGAACATCACTGGTCACCAAGGTCCAGGCTAAATGCTTTCCATCTACTACTACTCTCTGTCTTCTATGGACCAGTCAATTCTATATCCAGACAGCCAAATTTCCCTGTGTGCCATGCCTCCTCACTTTCTGAATGAGCCTAACATGGGGAACCTTATCAAACACCTTGCTAAAATCCATTTACACTACATCCACTGCTCGACCTTTAATGTGTTTTGTCACATACTCAAAGAATTCAATAAGGTTTGTGAGGCGTGACCTGCCCCTCACAAAGTCATACTGACTATCTCTCATCAAGCTATTATTTTCCAAAATAATCATAAATCCTGTCTCTCAGAATCGTCTCCAATAATTTGCCCACCACTAAGACTGACTGGTCTGTAATTCTAAGGGTTATCCCTATTCCCTTTCTTGAACAAGAGAATAACATTTGCCACCATCTAATCATCTGGTACTACTCCAGTGGACAGTGAGGTTGCAAAGATCATTACCAAAGGTGCAGCAATCTCTTTCCTCTCTTCCTGTAATAACCTTTGGTATAACCCATCTGCCCAGGGGACTTATCTATCCTCATATTTTTCAAAATTTTCAGCACATCCTCCTTCTAAACATCAACCTGTTCAATCGTATCAGCCTGTTTCACGCTGTCCTCACAAACGCCAAGGTCCCTCCTCACTAGTGAATACTGAAGCAAAGTACGATACCTCCTCGGACTCCAGGCACAAGTTCCCTCCACTATCCCTAATCAGCCCCTACCCTCATTCTCACGTAGGTGTAGAAAGCCTTGGGGTTTTCCTTAATCATACCCACCAAGGCTTTTTCATGCCCCCTCTAGCTCTCCTAAGTCCATTATTCAGTTATTTCCTGACTACCTTGTAACCCTCTAGAGCCCGGTCTGACGTTTGCTTCCTCAACCTTAAGTAAGCTTCTTTCTTACTCTTGATTAGATGTTCCACATCTCTTGTCATCCAAGGTTCCTTCGCCCTACCATCCTTTCCTTGCCTCGGTGGGACAAACAATTCCACCACTTGCAGCAAGTGCTCCCTAAACAACCTCCATTCTTCTGTCATGCATTTCCTGAGAATATCTGCGCCCAATTTATTCTCCACATTTCCTGCCTAATAGCATTGTAATTCCCCCGCCCTCAATTGAATACTTTGGCACAAAGTCTGCGCCTAATTCTTCTCCATGACTGATTGATTACTTACAGACCAAGAAGGCAAAAGTTTCATTGTTGATTGAAGATCTTTATCAGACAGAAACATATCTGGACCAAAGTCAGCCTACAAACAGATCACAAAACAAATAAAAAAGGTGAAGATATACAAATGACATACTGGTACAGAGCTGAAAATGTGTTGCTGGAAAAGCGCAGCAGGTCAGGCAGCATCCAAGGAACAGGAGAATCGACGTTTCAGGCATAAGCCCTTCTTCAGGAATGAGGAAAGTGTGTCCAGCAGGCTAAGATAAAAGGTAGGGAGGAGGGACTTGGGGAAGGGGGGTTGGAAATGCGATAGGTGGAAGGGGGTCAAGGTGAGGGCGATAGGCCCGAGTGGGGGTGGGGGCGGAGAGGTCAGGAAGATGATTGCAGGTTAGGAAGGCGGTGCTGAGTTCGAGGGATTTGACTGAGACAAGGTGGGGGGGAGGGGAAATGAGGAAAGTGGAGAAATCGGAGTTCATCCCTTGTGGTTGGAGGGTTCCTAGGCGGAAGATGAGGCATTCTTCCTCCAACTGTCGTGTTGCTATGGTCTGGCAATGGAGGAGTCCAAGGACCTGCATGTCCTTGGTGGAGTGGGAGGGGGAGTTGAAGCGTTGAGCCACGGGGTGGTTAGGTTGGTTGGTCCGGGTGTCCCAGAGGTGTTCTCTGAAACATTCCGCAAGTAGGCGGCATGTCTCCCCAATATAGAGGAGGCCACATCGGGTGCAGCGGATGCAATAGATGATGTGTGTAGAGGTGCAGGTGAATTTGTGGCGGATATGGAAGTATCCCTTGGGGCCTTGGAGGGAAGTAAGGGGGGAGGTGTGGGCGCATGTTTTGCATTTCTTCCGGTTGCAAGGGAAGGTGCCGGGAGTGGAGGTTGGGTTGGTGGGGGGTGTGGACCGGACGAGGGAGTCACAGAGGGAGTGGTCTTTTCAGAACGCTGATAGGGGAGGGGAGGGGAATATATCCCTGGGGGTGGGGTCCATTTGGAGGTGGGGGAAATGACAACGGATGATACGCTGTACATGGAGGTTGGTGGGGTGGTAGGTGAGGACCGTGGGGCTCAAGGGTAGAGGAGCGGGAAGTGGAAGAGATGGTGGAGGGCATCGTCGACCACATCTGGGGGAAATTTTGGTCTTTGAAGAAGGAAGTCATCTGGGTTGTACGGTTTTGGAATTGGTCCTCCTGGGAGTAGATGCGGCGGAGACGAAGGAATTGGGAATATGGGATGGCGTTTTTACAGGGGGCAGGGTGGGAGGAGGTGTAGTCTAGGTAGCTGTGGGAGTCGGTCGGTTTATAGTAAATGTTCGTGTTGATTCGGTCGCCCAAGATAGAAATGGAAAGGTCTAGGAACGGGAGGGAGGAGTCTGAGCTGGTCCAGGTGAATTTAAGGTTGGGGTGGAAGGTGTTGGTAAAGTGGATGAACTGTTCAACCTCCTCGTGGGAGCACGAGGCAGCGCCGATACAGTCATCGATGTAGCGGAGGAAAAGGTGGGGTGTGGTGCCAGTGTAGCTGTGGAAGATGGACTGTTCCACATATCCTACGAAGAGGCAGGCATACCTGGGGCCCATGCGGGTGCCCATGGCTACTCCTTTGGTTTGGAGGAAGTGAGAGGATTGGAAAGAGAAGTTGTTCAGGGCGAGGACCAGTTCAGTCAGTCGAAGGAGGGTGTCAGTGGAAGGGTACTGGTTGGTACGGCGGGAAAGGAAGAAGCGGAGGGCTTTGAGTCCTTCGTGATGGGGGATGGAGGTGTACAGGGAGTGGATGTCCATGGTGAAGATAAGGTGTTGGGGACCAGGGAAGCGAAAATCATGGAGGAGGTGGAGAGCGTGGGTGGTGTCCCGAACGTAGGTGGGGAGTTCTTGGACTAAGGGGGACAGGACCATGTCGAGGTATGCAGAGATAAGTTCGGTGGGGCAGGAGCAGGCTGAGACAATGGGTCGGCCGGGACAGTCAGGTTTGTGGATTTTGGGCAGGAGGTAGAAACGGGCGGTGCGGAGTTGTGGGACTATGAGGTTGGAGGCGGTGGATGGGAGATCCCCTGAGGTGATGTGGTTATGGATGGTCTGGGAGATGATGGTTTGGTGGTGGGACATGGGGTCATGGTCAAGGGGGCAGTAGGAGGAGGTGTCGATGAGCTGGCGTTTAGCCAAACTACTACCACGCCTCCCTTGTCTGCCGATTTGATAGTGAGGTTGGGGTTGGAACGGAGGGAGTGGAGGGCTGCAAGTTCCGAGGGTGAGAGGTAGGAGTGGGTGAGAGGGGTGGAGAAGTTGAGGCGGTTAATGTCGCGGCGGCAGTTGGCTATGAAGAGATCGAGGGCGGGTAAGAGGCCAGCACGGGGTGTCCAGGTGGATGGGGTGTGTTGGAGGCGGGAGAAGGGGTCGTCAGAGGGTGGGCGGGAATTCTGGATGAAGTAGTAGGCGCGGAGGCGAAGGCGGCAGAAGAATTGTTCGATGTCACGCCACGTGTTGAACTCGTTAATCCGAGAGCGTAGGGGAATGTAGGTGAGGCCTCTGCTGAGGACTGGTGACATACTGGTACAAACATGTGAATTCAGAGGAGTGGGCCTTCAGCCCTTCGAGCATGATCCACCATGGCTGATTTGATTGTATACTCAATTCTGCATTCCTGACAATCTAATGACCTATCACAAGGAGGGTATCTACCTCTGCCATAAAATTAATCAAGGACTTTGCTTCCACTCTTTTCACTAACAGACTTCCAAAGTCTCCTGCCTCCAAAAAAATTCATCTCATCTGCTTTAAATGGGCAACACCTAATCCCTTATTCTAGATTCTCCTGAAGGAGGTAACACCCTCTCTCCATGTCTATCCTATTAAGGGTCCTCAGATTAGATTAGATTAGGTTCCCTACAATGTGGAACAGGCCCTTCGGTCCAACAAGTCCACACCGACCCTCCAAAGAGTAACCCACCCAGACTCATTTCCCTCTGACTAATGTACCTAACACTATGGCCAATTCACCTGACCTGCACATCTTTGGACTGTGGGAGGAACCTGAGCACTTGGAGGAAACCCACGCAGACACAGGGAGAATGTGCAAGCTCCACACAGACAGTCGCCCAAGGCTGGAATCAAACCTGGGACCCTGGTGCTGTGAGGCAGCACTGCTAACCACTGAGCCACCGTGCCGCCCAGGATCCTAGATTATATCAAGCCAATTCTTACTCTTCTAAACTCCAGCGAAAGCAAGTCTGTCCAAGCTATACCCGCAAGACAACCCTCTCATTCCAGGTGTTAGTCTGGTAAGCCTTCTCAAAACTGCCTGCAATGCACTTTCATCCAATGTTAAATTAGGTGATGAATAGTTTGAACAGTAATCCAGCTGTGGTCTCACCCATACCCTGTATAACTAAAAGATAACCGCTCTACTTTTGTATTCAGTTCCTTTGTAATAAACTATAACATGCCATTAGCTTTTTTTAATTACTCGCTATGCTTGCATACTAACCTTTTGCAACTAATGCAGGAGGACACTAAAACCCTTCTGCATCTCGGATCTTTGCAATCTCTTACCATTTGTTTAATGATTTTACAATTCTTCCTACTATAACGGACGATTTCACATTTCACACATTTAAACTTCATTTTCCAAAGCTTTGCCCACTCAGTTAACACAACCATATCTTTTTGTAGCATCCTTACATCCTCTTCACAACTTACTTTTCTACTTATCTTTGGGTCGTCAGCAAGTTTGGCATTCCATCCTCTCAGCCAAGTCATTTATATAAGTTGTAACGAGCTGAGCAGCAATTCCTGTGACACACCACTCCTAACATCTTCCCAGCCTGAAATAGACCCATTTGTGCCTCCTCTGCTCCCTGTTGGTCAGCCAATCTTTTGTCCATGCCATATGGTACACACCTAATACATTACTTTTTATTTTCTGCAATAACATTAGATATAGCAGGTTAGCAAATATCTTTTGGAAATCTAAGTACACAACATCACCAGTTCCCCTCAAAAAACACCAATACTTTGGTCAAAAGAGTTCTCTTTCACAAAATCTTTCATAAAATCATGTTAACTCTACCTGATTACCTTCAACACATCCAAGTGCCCTGCTGTAACTGCTGTAATAATAGCTTCCAACGTTTTCCATGAAACAGACATTAAGCTAACTAGCCTGTAGTTTCTGATTTTCCTTTTTGAATAATTACATTTGCTATCTGGCAATCTTATGAAGAGGGAGTCACAGGATGAGTGTGTTGCTGGCTAAGTCAGCATTTATTGCCCATTCCTAATGAGAATCAACCACATTCCTCTGGGTCTGGAGTCACATGTAGGCCAAACCAGGTAAGGATGGCAGTTTCCCTCCCTGAAGGACATTAGTGAATGGGTTTTTCTGACAATCAACAATGGATTCCTGATCAGACTCTTAATTCCAGACTTTTAAAAATTCAAATTCTACAAGCTGCTGCGGTGGAATTCGAATTCAGGTCCCAGAACATTACCCGAGTCTCTGATTAAATACAGCGACAACAGCATTAGGCCGTCACCTCCCCAAACTTTAACTCACAGGTCTTTAAAAAATTAAAACCAATGCATCATCTATCTCACTAGTCACTTGTTAAAAAAACTTCAGGACAGTGGTTTTCAACAACAATGTAAGAAATATGCCTCAAAATGTTCAGAAAACTGCACTGTTTACCTCAGTGTCATGCATCTGCTTTCCTCTGGAGTCTTACTGTCTATTACTGAAGGCAGCATCACCTGACACCAAATGCTCCTGTCAACTGTGCATTCACAAACCTCCAGAGCCATGCATATATAGACGTTCAATGTCACAAATATGTAATGGAAAAAAATAGATGTACCGTGGAATAAGTGTGCCTTGATACTGAAAAGGTTGATAACCACTGCTCTAGGATTAAACAAAAACAGAAATATCTGGAGAAACTCAGTAGGTCTAAGACTCTTCAACAGATTTGAACAGTGAACTCTGCTTTCTCCCCACAGATTCTTCCAGACGTGCTGAGTTTCTTGGTAATTTTTGTTCAGACCGTAAGCATCCATCGCGCTTTGTTTTGCTCCCATGATGAATTCCATCAAGACAAAATCACCTGTCAAACTGCACTTCCAAGAATTTACTCAGGAGCACTTCTCTGGAAATTGAGATTTGCTGAGTCCCTCTCTCTCTCTCCCATGTTCTGATTTATCACTGATTTTGCAACGCTGCTTTTATTATGTGAAGATTGATGCTAAATACCAGTTCAATTCATCTCTGTCCAGTTTCACTTTCAATAGGACCAAAATTCACTTTGTTAATTTGTTTCTTCTTCAAATACTTACCTTACTAGTTATTTTATATTTTTGCCTGGCTTTCTCTTGTACTTCAATTTTTCTCTGAATGTTTTGATCATTCTTTGCATTTTTCAAAATATTCTGTCCAATCTTTTGACCTGACATCTGTCTTGGCATCAGGTTGGCTTCAGAACATTCAGAAACTATCTTGAAAATGTTGTATAAATTCCTCTAGGTGACCTTTGCTCATCGCCATGCCTTTTAGTGTTTCTTCCTTTATGCTTCACTCAACCATGAACTTATTGTTAGGAGAGGCCACCCGCACAAATGACTTCTTGCCTTTATAATTTCTCACTTCTACCCACAGTTTTGAGATCTAGCTTACTTGGACTAGATCATCCCTCTCAATTTTGCCAATATCATCATTCACTAAAAGAGCCACCCTCCACATTTTCCTAGATACCTGACGTTTCTAAATTTCCTGTAACCTTCAGGGTTCAGGTCCCAAATCATGTTATCCTGAAGCCATTTCTCTGGAGTAGCTATCATTTCAGATCTATTTGCACTGTCACTTTGGCTGCTTTGTTTTGAATGTTTCGTGCATTCAGATATATTGCCTTTTTCTAAATTTTAATCTTATTTATTGTTTGACTCTCAAGATTTGTGCGCTCTAGCCATGCATGCACCTCTCCAATGTGCTTTGCCCGATGTCAATTTGCACATGGCTCAGCTAATAATGCAGAGATTGCAACTTGTGAGGGTCTTGCTCACCAGGCTGACTACAATACCTTCATCTTTATCCTGCCTATCAGTGCCATTGACTTAGACCACAATGACAAGATCCTCCACCTCCCAGTTCAAATTCCTCTCTAGCTGCAAGCAGATGTTCCAAACCTTGGCACCAAGCACGCAAAACAGCTGTCTGGAATCAGGCTGTTTGTTGCAGCAATGTGCGTTATTCCCATCACTATACTTTCCCCTACTACCACTTCTTCATCCTTGCCCCCAGTTCTAAATGTTGTAAGTTTGAACATGAATAAACTATATTAAAGTGAAAATTACAATATAAAAATCAAAGGAATTGAGCAGAATAAGTATTTCAAGATTAATATTCTAAACCAGAAAATCATAAGCCTCAACTGTTAACTTTTGCATTATAAACTCTCATGCACAGATTTTCAATAGAAACTGACAATGCTAAGTTCAATTTTCCCAAATGAATCTCCATCATTGCTTAGGAAATTTTGAGACAACCAAAGATTGCCAATAATAGTGAAATGCCTGAGAAGTTTTATAATACTATACACCAATGTTTAACCTGACAACAGAAAGCTAAGCTCAGCCTGTACAATTATTTCCATTGTAGGTCCTGTATATTTGGTGTTTAATTCAGGGAGAATTTGCAAGTGAAGTAAAAGTGAAAAGGCCAGACAGTATCAATCTAAAACACCAGGTTATAGTCCAACAGGTTTATTTGGAAGCACTAGCTTTCAAAGCGCTGCTTCTTCTTCAGATGGGTGTGGAGCAGAATTATAAGACATAGAATTTATAGCAACAGATTGCAGTATCATGGAACTATCATACCAGCATATGTGGAACTACAACTACATAGTTGTCATTTCACACAGAGGCATTTTGCTAATGAATCTTCCAAGGGAGTTCAGTTCAAACTCCATGATTTGACCATTACGTTCAAGACTCCAAAGGTTACAGTGGAGTGAAATTTATAAATTCGAGTTCAGGATTTTAGCCATTTAAATCAAACTTACCCAACTTAGTACTTGTCGCTCTTTGGGTCGATCCTTACTTTTTATCAAAAAGTGCCGTTTTCTTAATCTCCAACCTTGGAAAAACAAGGAAACACTAAGCAATTTATAGCTGTATAAATTATCTACAATTTTAAAATCAATGTTAATGAAAACATGAGTATAATGTACAATACAAACTTTTTAAATTGCATAGTTAGCATCTGACATTATTATATTCCAAACCTTTCTCCAGTATTTCAGTACTTTCCAGCATTACAAAAATTAATTCTATCCGATCTCAGCGCAGACAAAAAAGTTACAGCTTAAAAAAATTCACAAACTTTATTAAATATAAGTTTGAAGCTGATTAAACTATTGCATGATCTTTGATATGTGACAAAAAGATATACTGTGAAATCTGGTTTCAAAATCATATGTTCATGCAACAATTGGTCAACACCAGTGTAGTTTCATACCACAGGTCACACCAAAGGTTGCCAGTGAATACAGATAAAAATAGGGCAATTTTTGCAATTCTATATAAGCAGTCAAAATTTATAATAACTGATATGAAAGGTAATTATTAAATCAATAAAAAACCTATTTTACAATAATTCTTAAACGACTCTTTTCATGGGGTGGCACAGTGGCTCAGTGGTTAGCACTGCTGCCTCACAGCACCAGGATTCCAGGTTCGATTCCAGCCTTGGGCGACTGTGTGGAGTTTGCACATTCTCCCTGTGTCTGCGTGGGTTTCCTACGGGTGCTCCAGTTTCCTTCCACAGTCCAAAGATGTGCAGGTTAGGTGAATTGGCCATGCTAAATTGCCCATTGTGTTAGGTACATTAGCCAGAGGGAAATGGTTACTTTTCGGAGGGTCAGTGTGGACTTGTTGGGCCGAAGGGCCTGTTTCCACACTATAAGGAATCTAATCTAAGGAATCAAATCTAATCTAATCTAATTATTAGCTATAGCAAGAATTCAAATCCTTTTAAAAATTAACAATGAACATTCTCTTACATTACTCATGCCCTAAGAATTCATTTGTAACACACATCTCTTGAAGCTAGCAAATTGAGAGCAAGCATGAAGCTTAGGGTAAAAATCAGATAATGCACAAAGATTTGCAGAGTATGGGCAATGGACCAGGCTAAAGAGACAAAGTTACAGAAGAAAAAGACTTGAAATAAATAATGTTGAGAGTGGAGCACAGACGATGCCAAAAGTAGAGTACAGTGTGGATTTTCGTCAAATCTAAAACTTGTAAAAGTCCACACATTTGCACAGTGTTTGTGTTAACAGAATTTCATGTCTTTTCAGGTGATCTCTCTTTTTCTCTTTTTATTCTTTCACTTACATTTATTGCCTATCTCCATTTGCTCTTAAACAGAGTGTTTGCTCGGCAATTTCAGAAGACAGTTAGGAGTCAACCTCATTGCTGTGGGTCTGCATTATTAAGTTTGCAACTGGAGAAGGATAGCAGATTTACTTTGCTAAAGAGCATTAGTGAACTACATGGGTTTTTAAAAATAAAATCAATGAAAGTTGCCAGGGTCACCATCACCAGTACTTGCTATATATTCCAAGTTTATTAATAGACTTTAAATTCAAACAGGTTCCATGGTGAAATTCAAAGCCAAATCCCAGAGCATTAGTTTTGGAATACTAGTCCAGTGACATTATCAGTTCACCACCACCTCACAACAAAAAGCATACAATAATCCATTTGCCTCAGAACTTAAATTTAACATAATGCCATTATCTGCATCTTGGATATTTTTTAAAACCTTAAAATCTGATTGGATTGCATTGATTTTGAAGGAATACAGTTTGCAAAGAATACTTAAGCTGGATACAAGGTTTTGGCTTTGGTGAATAACCAAAATAGAACTAAGTTGAGAAGACATTTTACAAAACTGATGAACATTCAATCTATGCAAAAGGATACGACAAGCACAAAAGTGCAAGATTTAAAAAAAAAGTAGAATGTTTATCATCACCAGGACTCATCTTGCTTAACAATGAGATAAAAGCTTTTTTTTGTCAACTGTTAAGGTCCTCTGTGAAAAAAATTGAGGAAGCCACAACCCACTGCTATAATCAAGGAACTACTTACAATTCAACACTAGCCAGAGAGGTGACAACTTTAAAAACAATGTCATTGCAACTAGGAATAAAAACAATCACAAGAACACAAATATGCTTACACCACATTTGCAAACCTTTCTGCATGTACTGGAAACAAGCAAGAGTGTTTTCTAAACCCTAATTATGAATCATCTGTCCTCAATAAGCACAACAGTTCACACAATAAAAATACATAGACTACACTCACCTATTTCCTTCAGTGGTTCTACCACCTCCCAGTTCGGTTCAGAACGGAAGAACATGGATACCTGCTGTAAGGCGATTTCTGTTTTGCATGTTAAGAGAGGGAAAAAAGGATTGTAAACCACTGCATAAACATGTCCAATTCAGAATAATGAAAAATAAGTCAGTCTTAAACGATAAAGAAACAAAAATGACTTTAAAAATGGTTTACAGTATTCGTCATACTTGACAGGAATATGGGATATGCAGTAACTAACAACTGTGACTTAAGGGTTACTATTTATAGAAACAACACGGATTTGCAAATCTTATTTGGTCCATTGATTCAGCTGCAAGAACTTGTAATGCTTTTCCCCTTTTCAGTTTATTCCATTTAATTTTAAACATGAGTTGCTCAACAATGAAACATCAATTTTGACTAAATCAATGGAAATAATTTAACTATCATATTGCTCTTAGACTCTCAGACTACATTTAAAATAAAACTTAATTCTTCATGTGTAAGGAGCTCACTAATCACAGCTAAGATAGCAGAGCAGCAAGGGGCTACAACTGGCCACAGGATCCCATACCAGGAACAATGAAAAGTCAACTCAAAAGATCATAAGCTTCCAAATGCTATCTAGAAATCTGTTAGTGAAATATGTGAGCCAATGATATGATAGCACTGCCCTAGACTTAATGATGACTGCTTCACAATCAATGCCCAAGTTCAAACAAAAAAAATAGCACCTGTGCAAAGCCCTCAATGAATGTCGCCACTTGCAAACCAAACCAAAGCCTGGAATGAACAATGATTTAACTAATGAAAGCCAAAAAGGAGAGTAACTCTAATTTCAATTAAAGTTTAAGAACTAAAGAGCTGAATTTTTACTGTTTTCAACCCTTAACTTAAACCAATGCCTTTACAAATACCTATAGTGTTTAAAAATAACATTTAAATTTTGAGAGCTTTGCACAAGAACAGAAAATAGGAGGAATAGGCCGTTCAGCCCTTCAAAACTGCTCCATCTTTCAAGCATGGCTGATTGGCCAATTCCATTCTCTGTTTCTTCTTTCTCATTCTACCCATTGATTCCTTTCACCCCAAGAGCTATATTGTTGTTGCAGCAAGGAACCAATTCAATCATCCAAAAAAGTGTTCTAATTCATAGAGGATGCAATTTTCAGTAACTCAACTTAAAATTAAATCAAATGATAGTAAAGTACACAAGTCCACTTTTGAAGCACTGACCAGTGTAGTTCGATGAATAGTTGGTGGGATCAAGAAATTTTTTAACCAGTTCACAGTTTGACAGCATATGCTGTGTTGTGATGAAATTCAGGTAATTCTGAAGTCCTTCTTGTCTTTCTGCTATGAACTCAGGATCCATATTTCCAATGAGCTTTTTGGGAGGTAGAGGTAGGATTAGGCCCGAGATCTGTAATAAACTCAAATTTAGTGTAACTGTAAGAACACTGATTACTTGACAACATTATTCTATGGCAGAAGTGGGTACTGCAGATGCTGGAAATCAGAGTCTAGATTAGAGTGGTGCTGGAAAAGCACAACAGGTCAGGCAGCATCCTGACCTGCTGTGCTTTTCCAGCACCACTCTAATCTAGACCCCAACATTATTTTATGTTTACGATTTAACAAATTTATATTCCACAATAGTAAATTTATTCTTCTGACTTGCAAGCATTATAATGGCAACTTCTAATAATGTATAATAATGCATAGTGGTCATAGAAGACAGTAGTGGTGGAAGGATGCTCTACAGAATGGAGATCAGTAACTGGTGGTGTTCTGCAAGGAGCTTTGTTGTTTGTAATGCATATATAAATGATCTGGAGAAAAATGTAGGTGGTCTAAATAGTAAGTCTGCAGAAGACACCAAAATTGGCAGAGTTGCAGATTGTGAGGAGGATTGTCAAAGGATACAGTGAGATATAGATAGATTGTGAAACTAGGCTGAGAAATGGCAGATGGAGTTTAATCCAGACAAATGCAAGGCAATGCATTTTGGAAGATCAAATTCAGGTTCGAGTTATACAATAAATGGTAGAACCCTCAGGAGCATTGACATATAGAAAGATCTGGGCATACAGAGTGGCACTACAGATAGTCAGGAAGGCATACAGCATACTTACCTTCATCGGCTAGGGCACGAAGTATAAAAGTTGGCAAGTTATGTTACAACGTATAAATTTTGGAGAAGATGCAGAGAAAGTTTACCACGCTATTGCCTGATCTGGAAGGTTTTCGTTACGATGAGAGGTTGGATAAACTTGGATTGTTTTCACTGGAAAGACAAAGGCTGAGGAGCGACCTGATCAAGATCTTCAAAATGTTGAGAGGCTTGGATAGGGCGGATCGTCAGAGGCTTTTTCCCTGGGGTGGAAAGGTCAACTACAAAAAGCACAGGATCAAGGTGAGAGGGGGTACGTTTAGGGGAGATGTGTGAGGAAAGATTTTCACGAAGAGGTTGGAGAGCTCCTGGAACGCACAACCAGTGGAGGTGGTAGAAGCAGGCACTTTAGCAATGTTTAAGGCAATATCTTGATGGGTGAATGAATGGGAGGTGAACATGAGGAGCAGAAATCATGTACGAGTAATACGTAGGAGGTCTAAATCAGGATTAGTAATCAGCTTGGTGGGCTAAAAGGCCTGTTCCTGTGCAGTACTATACTGTATAATTTTAAAATATTCATAAGCAATTAATCTATGACAAAATAAGATTTAAACTTTTAGTCTTTGTAATATTCTGCAAGCTGACCTTTAAGACATAAAATTAGTACAAAACTAATGACATTTCGGAATTCCATCTAACAAATTTTGAATGACTCAGTTTTTATATTTTATTCCTTTAATCTTTAATATTAAGATTTGCTCACAGGAATGCTTTCTCTTAATAAGTCAGACATTTTTCAAATTTCACAAAACTGGTCTGCTCCTGGAGCATGTTAAAAACAAAGGAAAATAATAATAAATGAGATACCTGTAAACTAGCATTCAGGACATCAAAGTCACTGTATCTTCTGATAACCTGAAAATAAAAAAATTATAAACCATTACTGTTTGCCTTTAGCTTCTGTAATTACACTTCATAGATATTTCAGGTCTTAACACAAAATAATGCTAGGCTCAATAAATGAGCATCTTTTGATTCAATAAAAAATCATAAAATCTTCAATTTAACCTTAAAAGTAAACTACCACTCTATGGATGATGATATTCCTGGGGTGAAAATGTTACCAAATGTGATTACTACCCAGGAAAAGATGATACAGTCAAGGGCATAATGAACTTTCAATCTGACAGGACAAAATTTCTCTCCACTCAGTGGACATGCCACACAAAACTGTGCTCAATTTTGCACTACTTGGCAATTTCATTCAGATGGTACAGGTTGACTAGTGTCATAAATTGAAAATTACCACACTGACAGAGCAGATGTCAGTGTGGTATTTTGTGGAGGCATATTCTTAGGTGCTGTATTTAGGGCTGAAACTGAATGCCTTAAATGGGGTGTTCTTTCCCAGAGCGCCAAGACCTCACAGAGGTTTATAAAATCATGTAGTGTGTGGATAGGATGAATAGCCAAGCTCTTTTTCCCCAGAGTCAGGGAGTCCAAAACTAGAGGGCATAGGTTCAAGGTGAGAGGGGAGAGATTTAAAAGGGACTTGAGGGGGGGTTTGAATGAGCTGCCAGAGGAAGTGGTGGAAGCAAGTAAAATTATAACATTTAAAAGTCATCTGGAGGGTATATGAATAGGAAGGGTTGAGAGAGATATGTTTCGATGCTAATTAAGTGCATTGACGTCTAGTTACTGCACACAATATGTTCACAACAAAATCCAAAAAAAATGACATAACAATTAGACGATTGGATTTTCACCAACAGAGGGATAAGTATTAGGCAGAACGTGAGGGATAACTTCCCCTTCCTCCACTGATCTATAGTTACAGCTACAGATTCTTTTACGTCCACCTGAAGACAAAGAAACCTGACTACATTATTTCCTCAGTACTATGTTGTAACATCTGCCTAGATTTTGAATTCATGTTTTTAATTCAAACTTCTGTCTCAAGGATGGGAGTGTTACACTGAATCATATTTGTTACTATGATATAGGAAAATAACAGTCTGATTAAGTTAGGGACGTATTAAGACCAGAAATTCTCAAATGGCCAAATCAAAACTAGGGTGGTCATAACGTTTTTTTAAATTCATTATCAGGATGTGACTGTTGCTGGCCCAATGGCCTTTGAAAAAACTGTAATGAGACACTTTCCTGAACCAATCCAATCAATGTGGTATTGATACAGCCACAATGTTTTGTTTTGCCACAATGGTTTGATCCAAATGAATAGCTTGCTACTTCAAAGAGCAGTTAAAAGACAATCATGGTGTTACAGGTCTGGGGTCTGGGGTTACAGATGGCAGATTTCTTTCCCTAAAGGAGGTTGGTAAACCAGTTAAGCTTCTATGATAATCCAGTAGCTTCACTATCATCATTGAGACTAATTTGAATTCAGATTAATTGAAATTCAATTCTCCCAGCTACCATTTTTAAACTCTTATCTCCTCAGCATTAGCCCAGACCTCTGGAATGCTAGATCATTGATATTACTATTTTGCTACAGAGTCACTCCTCACAGATAATTATAAAGCACCTTCAGTACTTCATAGAGACACTGGGAAACTGGGCAGGAAAAATTAAAGTCTGCACAAAAAGAAAACTTCCTCTGCAACATTTTCGTAGAAAAATCATTCATGTAGAAAATCCACATGATTTAACTTAATCCCAGAAATAAGGTGACCTCATAATTCAGAAATGACAAGACAGTACTTCTTTATTTTTATTTCATCTCTAGTAACCAAGTAGAGGTTGCTTCAGTTAACAGAAAATAAATCAATTCAGAGTAAAGCCGAATTTCAATAGCTATTGTATGACAAAACCAGTGCTTCTTTTTTGCAAACTATTAGCACATTAAATTATTTGTCCCCTTGACGTCAAGTATATTTGAATTAAATTATCGACTCAGTACTTGTATTTATTCAGTAAGATGGGCGTACATAAAGCACAACTATTGTTCTTAGGCAACTGCTCTTTATTAGGAGATAGATGATGCTTGGTTACCTTCTAGGTGCTATACACAATTAACTGATAAAAATGTAATAGGGTGAAAGAATTACATTGAAATTATATACCTGCCAAGTGTTTTCTGCTGAAACTCCACGTTGTACACGAATAATGTATTCCTATAAAAGTAAACGAGATATGCAAATTAGAGCAAGGCAGGAACATAACGTACAATGGGCTGAAATTTGAGCTTGCCAACAATTATTGCCGGTTCAGAAATTAGATTTTTAATTGACAGCAGCAGATTGCTTTAAACTGGCTTTGTAAGAAAAGGCAAGCCCTGGAGTAATGTCCAAGATATGAAGTTCAAATTCTAGTTTTCTTCGTTAGTTACAGTCATACAGCATAGAAAACAGACCCTTTGGTCCAACTCATCCATCCCATTTGCCAGCATTTGGCCCATATTCCTCTAAACCCTTTCTATTCATATACCCATCCAGATGCCTTTTAAAAGTCATAACTGTACTTGCCTCCACCACTTTCTCTCGCAGCTCATTCCATACACACACCACCCTCTGCATGAAAAAGTTACCCTTCAGGTCCCTTTTAAATTTTTCCCCTCTCACCTTAAACCTATACACACTAATTTTTCTAAAAAAAGACCTTGGCTAATCATCCTATCCATTCCCCTCATGATTTGATAGACCTCAATAAAGGTCACCCCCTCAGCCTCAAACGCTCGAGAGGAAAAAAGCCCCAGCCAATTCAGCTTCTCCCTATCACCCAAACACTCCAGTCCCAGAAACATCCTTGTAAATCTTCTCTGAACCTTCACAGATTTAACAACATTCTTCCTATAGAAAGGCAACCAAAATTGTGTACAGAGCTCTATAAGTAGCCACAACATGACGTCCCAATTCCTAAACTCAATGTTCTGACCAATGAAGGCAAGCATGCCAAATGCCTTTTCCACCACCGTCTCTACCTGCAACTCCCAAGGCCCTGCATCCAGTGGAATAGAGGACAGTACAGGAGGGAAGCAAGGGAGAAAACTGCACAGGTAAAAACCACAATCATCCATTCCTACTTAGGTGGAACCAAAGGACTGAAGAGCTACAAATGTTACATCTTAACCAAAAAATGGGCCACCACCAGCAGGCCCATCAGTTTAATCTTCTGGTGAGAAAACTTTGAAAGATAATGAGTTTGGGCAAAAGTATTGGCATTTGGACAAGTGTAGATTAATAGGGAACACCAGCACAGATGTGTTAAGGGTAAATCCTGTTTATCTAATTTAATTTAGTGTTTTTGATGAGGCGACAGAAATGATTGATGAGGGTAATGAAGTTGGCGTGGAGTACACTGACTTTAAAAAGACATTTGATAAGATGCCACATATTAGACTTGACAGCAAAGTTAAACCCAACAGAATAATGGGGACTGTGGCAGTAAGGACATAAACTTGGCTAAGTGATAGGAAACAAAGAACAATGGTGAACAGTTGTTTCGGACTACAGGAAGATTTACGAGTGGGGTTTCTCAGAGATCAGTACATTGACCATAGCTCTTCAAATAAAATGACCGAGACTTGGTTGTGTAGGATGTCATTTCTAAATGTGCAGATGATACAGAATTTGAACAAATTGTGAACTGTGAAGAGAGTAACGATTGACTTCAAGAAGGCATTGACAGGCTCATGGAATGAATAGACACACGGCAGATTAAAAAAAAATACAGTGAAGTGTTAATGCAATATATTTTGGTCAGAACAACAAAGAAAAAATTACAAAATAATGGACCCAATTCTAAAGTGGGAGAAAATGAGGACTGCAGATGTTGGAGAGTCAGAGTCAAAAAGGGTGGCACTGGAAAAGCACAATTCTAAAACAGGTGCACATTTGGGTATATGTGCTCAAATCATTCAGGCAAGTTGAGACAGTCAATGATAAAATAGATGGGGTACTGGACTTCATAGAGAGAGGCACAAAATATCAAATCAAGGAATGTATGATAAATGTTTATAAAAAGTTTGGCTTTGGTTGAATTGAAGTATTGGATCCAATTTTGGGCCCACATTTTATGGGGCAAGTGAAGGCAACAGAAAGAATGTAGAATAGGTTAATGAGAGTGGATTCGGGCACAATACTAACAATGCACAATGTTTAAACCACAATTATATTCACTTACGCTTAGCATAATTTTGCAATTTATGACCTTTTAAATATTTTGGTTTAATGAGGCAATTTGTTACTTTTGCCTTAACTGACTAAGAATGGGTACTGAGCCTGACAGGGAAATTCATTAAAGGAAAAGTCAAGACATGCTATGCTGTCTCTCACTAAGATCATTTTACAAGGTAACAAATTAAATGTTATCCTAGGTACATTTGTTCCCTAATAAACATTATGTTATTTTTCTTTCAAAAAAGTTTTTTGCACAAACACAAGCATTTCAAACAACAATAAATAAAGCAGCAGGAAAAGAAAACAAAGAAATTCACACAGTAAACAGGAAACAATATTCAACAAGCAGATGCTGATGTCCAGCATGAAAACCAGAGGGAACACTTATCGGATTATTTGGTGATATAATTACTTGATATTTAAGCACCATAAAGTAGTTTTAACACAATAACATATCCCACAAAGTTTTAAAGAATGTGCAATGAAATAATATACATCAAGCCACATCAGAAAATAACAAGAGGCAGCCAGGTCACAAGGTAGGTTACGAGAAATTAAGCTTCCGAGAGGAAGAAACATGCAATGGTTGAGAGAGGAAATGCAGAGCTTTGGACATAAAACAAAAATTGGACACAAGCAAAGAAAAGGACAAAAATAACAGTGTAAAAAATACACTCATTGGAGATGGAACAGGATTAAAAAACGATGCAAGACACCATAGAACACAACTTTCCAGTATGAAATACAGAACAAAACGCTCTAAATTTCTCTCATTCAAGAGACTACTTTCACACAGGAAATTCTAAAATTTGATCTGAGTTTCCTTTGGCAGTGACATGTTGCACACTAAACAACTTAACTGAATTTTAATAAAAACTTCAAATCTCATTCTCAACAAACAACCTTTTGTATTTTTTTCTTAATTAGATCAGTAACTTTTATTTTGGTGACACCAATATTCTCAAAAATTTACTTAGAATTTTACAAAACTGCAACTTGGCAGTTGAGATAAGGGAGATAGACTGATCAGGTGGTCATTTAAACTGTACTATGCATATTGTATACCCAAACACTTTCACTGAGAGAACAGTAGGAAAATTTCATGGTAAGAAACTTCAGTCCTGAAATCTACCCAAACATTTAATAAAGTAAGTGAAAATGACTGAGTTAGTTGAAGAATGCACATATTTACTTCCATACTACAAATAGCATCAGAAAGGAGGAAGTTCCACCACACACTCGGAAAGCTCACTGGCAGATATTTAAGAAATAGTTCATGACTTACAACAAGGATATATTGCACTGAGGAAGGACTCAAAGAAGGGGATAAACTGACCTTTATTAACCTAGGAAGTTAAGGATAATATCAAATTGAAAGAAAAAAAATACAATGTGGCAAGTGGCAAACTAACCATCACTGGGGAAAATATACTGCAGAAAAAGGCCAATCAGTCCCCCAAACAGATGAGTTGTGTTCTATGATTTTTTACACGAAATAGCTACAAAGGCAGTGACTGCACTGGTAGTAATGGGGAAGCAATGGCCTTGTGGTATTATCACTGCTATAGGGAGAGGCTGAATAGGCTGGGGCTATTTTCCCTGAAGCATCAGAGGTTGAGGGGTGATCTTACATAAATTTAGAAGATCATAATGGGCATGGATAAGGTCTTTTCCCCAGGGTAGGGCAGTCCAAAACTAGAGGACATAGATTTAAGGCGAGAGGGAAAAAATTTAAAAGGGACCTAAGGGGCAACATTTTCACACAGATGATGCATGCATGGAATGAACTGCCAGAGGAAGTGGTGCAGGCAGGTACAATTACAATATTTAAACTGCATCTGATGGGTTTATGAATATAAAGGGTTAGAAGGATATGCGCCAAATGCTGGCAAATAGGACTAGGTTATATTGGGATGGCCTGGTCTGGTCAGCTTGGATGAGTTGAACTGTTTCTGTGCTGTACATCTCTATGACGCTAGACTAGCAATGCAAACACCATGGTAATGTCCTGGGGACCCAAGTTCAAATCCCAAGGAAGGTGTGTAGAATTTTAAAAACGGAGATGTACAGTCTAATTATGATCATGAAACCACTGCTGATTGTCAGGTAAAACCTACATGGTGTCCGAATGAAGAGGGATAAATAGTGCAATTGTCACATCAGATGTCACTTCTGACTTTAATCAGGGTTGTGGCAGAACTGTACAGAGATATTTAAACACCTAATTCAGGCAATAATTCAACAGGGATATTTTTACTTGTGTGTAGGATAGAAGTATACTCGAGCAGTTGCTGCAAACTCGAGGAATGGTTGTTAATTAAAGTTATTATGACTACTCATCAGCTTTTAAAATGTTTTAGCTAGTAACAAACAGAATACAAAAATATTAACACTTCAATAAATACAGTTCAGTTGGAATGAGTGTAGTAATGAACCAAGTGAGTAAAACGGCACCAGGCTGGAGGCTGGAGACTCTGGGATGGTGCAGCCCTTCGCCAGTGTCAGTCCCAGTGACAGAGCAGATACTGAACACTGCAATAATTTCACAAACATGAACAGCCCCAGCTCTCCGGGGAGTGACGGGGCTTCCAGCCCAAAGGAGGACTCGGAATCCCGGCCTGTCCCTTGCCACAAGCCGGCTCCCAGCCGGCACCAGGCCGGCTTCCAGAGCGGAGCCGCGGCCTAGGCACCTTCCTCCTCCCCAGTGTCCCGGGCCCCCGGGAGCCTGGGGCCAGGCCTCTCTCTCTCTCTGCACTCACCGTGTGTGATTGCAGGTTCTGGCTGGCCTCGATCATACAGCTCAGCGGCACCGTGTCGTCCAGCAGCACCTTGCCCGGGCTCTTCTTCTCCATGAACGCCATTGTGAGAGTGGGCGGGCGGGCTCGGTGCTCGGCAACATGTGAGGGCACAGCCCGCGGGGTCCTACACTCCACCCTCTCACTAAACCCCCGCCCCGGGCTGTACACACACAGAGAGCCCGCGGGGTCCTACACTCCACCCTCTCACTGAGACCTCCCCCGCCCCGGGCTGTACACACACAGAGAGCCCGCGGGGTCCTACACTCCACCCTCTCACTGAGACCTCCCCCCCCCCGGGCTGTACACACACACAGAGCCCGCGGGGTCCTACACTCCACCCTCTCACCGAGGCCCCCCCCCCCGCCCTGTACACACACACAGAGCCCGCGGGGTCCTACACTCCACCCTCTCACCGAAACCCCCCCCCCCGCCCTGTACACACACAGAGAGCCCGCGGGGTCCTACACTCCACCCTCTCACTGAACCCCCGCCCCGGGCTGTACACACAGAGAGCCCGCGGGGTCCTACACTCCACCCTCTCACCGAAACCCCCCCCCCGCCCTGTACACACACAGAGAGCCCGCGGGGTCCTACACTCCACCCTCTCACCGAAACCCCCCCCCGCCCCGCCCTGTACACACACAGAGAGCCCGCGGGGTCCTACACTCCACCCTCTCACCGAAACCCCCGCCCCGGGCTGTACACACAGAGAGCCCGCGGGGTCCTACACTCCACCCTCTCACCGAAACCCCCCCCCGCCCTGTACACACACAGAGAGCCCGCGGGGTCCTACACTCCACCCTCTCACCGAGACCCCCCCCCCCCTGTACACACACAGAGAGCCCGCGGGGTCCTACACTCCACCCTCTCACGGAGACCCCCCCCCCCCCCCCGCCCTGTACACACACAGAGAGCCCGCGGGGTCCTACACTCCACCCTCTCACCGAAACCCCCCCGCCCTGTACACACACAGAGAGCCCGCGGGGTCCTACACTCCACCCTCTCAATAAACCCCCGCCC
This sequence comes from Chiloscyllium punctatum, assembly GCF_047496795.1. Classification (NCBI taxonomy): domain Eukaryota; kingdom Metazoa; phylum Chordata; class Chondrichthyes; order Orectolobiformes; family Hemiscylliidae; genus Chiloscyllium; species Chiloscyllium punctatum. The sequence continues at coordinate 37,578,848 of NC_092750.1, read as the reverse complement.
CGCGCTGTGACACACACAGAGCCCGCGGGGTCCTACACTCCACCCTCTCACTAAACCCCCGCCCGCCCGTGACACTCACAGAGAGCCCGCGGGGTCCTACACTCCACCCTCTCACCGAGACCCCCCCGCGCTGTACACACACAGAGAGCCCGCGGGGTCCTACACTCCACCCACTCACTGAGACCCCCCCCCGCGCTGTGACACATACACAGAGCCCGTGGGGTCCTACACTCCACCCTCTCACTGAACCCCCGCCCGTGACACTCACAGGGAGCCCGCGGGGTCCTACACTCCACCCTCTCACTGAGCTGGGGACACCTATGGCACTCAGTATCCCCCCACCGCGCTGTGTACACACACAGAAGGAAAACCACTGGAACACACAGGCAAAGTACACTGGAAAGGAGCCAGGTCACGATGCATAGTTACAACAGAGCCCGGGAGAAGTCCATATTCGTCATTTTTAAAAAATGCTTGAAACTAATTGTGAAATAGATCTGAAGTGCCTGAAATATAAAGATGTGTAATCCGGCAGAAATCAGTTAAACAATCAAGGCCCAAGGAAGCGTGAATTTTGCAACTTATAATAACCCTTCTTTAAATATGAAAAGTGTATTTCGAATTAAATCGGATCGAAACATCATTCAAACAGCTTACGCACAGCATGTTTAAGAAATGAATCGTGGGCGCTTGTCATTGCTTAATGTTACTCATTGGCAACGACGTAAAAGCATATTCTAAAGAAACACGCTAGTGAGACTCTAAGCATGAATACGTAAGGAAACAACAGTGGAAGGAGTTAGGTGTATATTTAGAATACTAGCAGGCAGTGTCATAAGGCTAAATACCAGGAGAATAGGAGAAAAGTTGAAAATACAGAAAGGCAAAGAGAGACGATGACATTAAATTATCAAGGAACATACAACAAGACAACATAATATTTTACAGACACATCAATTTAAAAAGGTTGTGATAGGAATATGGCTATTATTGGATAGAAAGGCTGACACCTCAGGGGAGATTAAAGAGATAACAAAAGTTTTAAATAATCATTTTCATTTCGCTTCTCGGCCTTTTGGCTAAGATCATGTGTAGTTCTGTTCTTGTCAGGACAGGTGTCAAGTTGCGAGTCATCAGAGCTAGTGAAGAGATCATCACTGGATCGTGATTGGACGTTGGAGGATCGTTTGGTTGTGCTGACCTGCTCTTGGTGGATCTTCATGCTGGCTTCGGCCTAACGCCAATTCAGGGACTAGCCAACCTCAGAGCTATGGCCTCGACAGCTGCCCGCAGCCCTGGGCAGGGGGTTCGGAACACAGTCAGGGTGACTGTGAAGAAGATTGAGGATCGTACTCCACTCGATCGCACCCTGATTATTAAAAAGGTACTGTTGGAATGCTGTGGGTTCGCCGCAGCGGATGTATCCTGTCGAGCGGTTCCCTGAGCAGACTGTCAAAGCCATTTGGCAGAATGCCTCATTGCCAGAACTTTCCAACAAGCACCAAGACGTGGCTTGGCTGGTGGTGAGAAGGGCTCTGCCTGTGAGATCCTTTATGCACGCCCGGACTCTCTGCCGCACTGCACGCTGCCCTCGAAGTGGCTGCGGGGGGGACGAGACTGTCACACACCTCCTTCTGGAATGTGCCTATGCAGAGGAAGTCTGGAGAGGAATGCAGTGGTGCTTGTCGAGGTTCGTCCCGAGCAGCGCCGTGACGCGGGACTCCGTGCTCTACGGCCTGTTCCCCGGGACTCACACCGAGACGAACATTAACTGCGCCTGGAGGATCATCAACTCGGTGAAGGACGCTCTCTGGGCGGTCCGAAACCTGTTGATCTTCCAGCTGAAGGAGTTGACCCCGACCGAGTGTTGCAGACTGGCACATTCCAAGGTCCAAGACTACGTGTTGAGGGACGCGCTGAAGCTTGGGGCAGCTGCCGCCAAGGCGCGGTGGGGAAAGACCACCGTGTAAGATCGGCCTGCCGAAAGAAGAACAGGGGGCCCATACAGACGTTTTTTTTGGGCTCTGCTGATGCCTCAGCCAAATATATGTATATATACAAGATTGAAAAAATGCACAGGATTGTAAAGGACAAGAATAAAGTCGAATCTGTGTTTGTAAATATGGACATATGTATGGCATGATCCAATGTACAGACCATCAAATCATTTATGAATAAAGTATATTTTTGAAATAAAAAAAAAATGTATACTGTCAAGACGGACGCTCTCTGGGCGGTCCGAAACCTGTTGATCTTCCAGCTGAAGGAGTTGACCCCGACCGAGTATTGCAGACTGGCACATTCCAAGGTCCAAGACTACGTGTTGAGGGACGCGCTGAAGCTTGGGGCAGCTGCCGCCAAGGCGCGGTGGGGAAAGACCACCGAGTAAGATCGGCCTGCCGAAAGAAGAACAGGGGGCCCATACAGACGTTTTTTTGGGCTCTGCTGATGCCTCAGCCAAATATATGTATATATACAAGATTGAAAAAATGCACAGGATTGTAAAGGACAAGAATAAAGTCGAATCTGTGTTTGTAAATATGGACATATGTATGGCATGATCCAATGTACAGACCATCAAATCATTTATGAATAAAGTATATTTTTGAAATAAAAAAAATGTATACTGTCAAGACGAGGAGCCGCCACCTACGCACAGATGGCCGGAGGTGGCAACACGAGCCGCGGACCGACAAAGTCTAACGAGGTACCGCGAATCAGCAAAGGAACGGTGCCTGGAGGCACCCAGAAGGAAGGGAAAGTTGTAGAGGAGCAGGCAGCAGACAGCGGGGAGATGCAGCAGCCGACCCAAGCTCCTGCAAGACAGACGGAGGAAATGGAAGAGGAGGGATCAAAGGAGGCAGAGCAGTGGATTATCGTTAAAAACAGGAAAAGGAAACCTCTCGAGGGCCCCAAAGCCACCAAGCGAAGGGGGAAGAGACACCTCCAAGAGGAGGATACAGGCAGCTCCTCCGAGGGTGAGGAGGGGCGCAAGAAGGGTCGCCTCCGGAGGAAGAGGCAGAGCGCCGTGGGGAGAAAGGAGGGCAACACCGCCCAAGAAGGAAAAGACGATCCCTCTGAGGGGATGGGTGAAGGCCTCCCCCTACCCGGTGAGAACCAAGGGGTACCCACCGGCCCACAGCTCCAGGGAACTGGGAGCAGCGTCCCAGTGACAGCCCTGCTGTCAGATGGAGAACGGGGCGATGAGGACCCTGGATCCGACACGATGACACCAGAGCGGGGAAATGACTCCAGCGTGGAGCCGGACAACTACCTCAGCCCTGGGAAGGTCCAGCAGTTTGCTGTCACCACGGGGATGCACGCAGCTACCCCACTGGAGCAAGACCAGAAGAAAATGGACACTGGTAACCCCGCAAACTGTTAAAATGGGGTTTAAAATTGCCAGCATAAATGTGCGTAGCATTAAAGCGGCTACGCGATGTGTTTCAACGCTGGCCTTCCTGGCCAACGTCAAAGCCGATGTCCTGTTTCTGCAGGAGTGTGGGATACCGCACCTCAGCAGTTACAGGAGATGGTCGAGCTTGTGGGCCCACGGGCCGTCAGTGTGGTCGGGGGGGCAACGATAGCCGCGCCTCCGGCCTGGGTATCCTGTTGCGGGGAGGCAACTTCACCATCTCCGAGGTTAAGGAGGTGGTGGGCGGGCGCCTCCTCGTCGTGGACGTCAAATACAGAAACGCTCCCGTGAGACTAATCAACGTGTACGCCCCAGTGGGTAAGAGTGAACGGTTGGCCGTCCTGCAACAGCTTCCACTGCTGCTGGCTACGTCCAGGCCGGTCATTCTGGCCGGAGACTTCAACTGCATCATTGATGCTGATGGACGATCCGGCGGGGGGGACAGTAAACCGGACGCTACGTCCAGGGCCCTGATGGAAACGGTCAAAGACGCCAAGCTGCACGACGTCTTCAGCGCCCCTGCAGACGGAGCGCAGCGTAGATACACCTGGTCACGGGCAGACGGGTCTATCCGCTCAAGGATAGATTACCTGTTTGTGTCCCGAACGCTCTCGGTCAGATCCACCGACGTCAAGCCGGTGTTCTTCTCTGACCACTGCCTCCTGCTGGCCGACTGTCACCTACAGGACGAACAGCGGGCGGGCAAGGGAACGTGGAAACTGAACACTAAGCTGTTGACCCCGGGAAACATCGAAGAGCTCAAGAGGGATTACGCAGGTTGGAGAACCGTGAAGCCCCTCTTTGAGTCTCCAGCGGACTGGTGGGAAACGGTAAAAGGGAACATCAAGAGGTTCTTTATCCTCAAAGGTGTCCAGGAGGCGAGAGAGAGGCGGGGAAAACTGTCCCAGCTCCAGGAAAGTATGCAGAACCTGCTCCTGCTGCAGACGATGGGGGGGATGTCACGGAGGACCTCAAGGAGGTGAAGGGCCAGCAAGCCTCGCTCTTTGCCTCGGAGGCCTCCAGGATAATCTTCCGGTCCAGGGTCCGCTCGGTGGAGCAGGACGAGACGTGCTCACGTTTCTTCTTCCAGAAGGTGCACAAAGAGAGCTCCATGCTCAGCAGCCTGAAGAAAGAAGATGGCTCGGTAACGTCATCTCAGGCTGACGTCATGAGGATCAGCAAATCCTTCTACGCCAGCCTGTATGACTCGAAGCCGACCGACAGCGCGGCCTCCCAGTCGTTCCTGTCCTCTATCACGGAGGTCCTAGATGACGGAACACGAGAGAGGCTGGACCAGCCGCTATCTCTGGATGAACTGACCAAGGCCCTCGAGTCCTTCGGAAAGAATAAAACTCCCGGAAGCGACGGCTTACCGGTCGAGGTTTATTCCGCTCTTTGGGACTTGATCGGCCAGGACCTGCTGGAGGTGTATGTCAGTATGCTCCGGGCAGGTACCATGAGTGAATCCATGAGGAAAGGCATCATCACCCTCGTCTACAAGCGGAAGGGGGAGAGGGAGGAAATTAGAAATTGGAGACCGATCTCACTGTTAAATGCAGACTACAAAATCCTGTCAAAGGTCATCGCCAACCGGGTCAGGTCTGCTCTGGGATCGGTGATCCACCCGGACCAAACCTGTGCTGTACCGGGCAGGAAGATCTCTGAGAGTCTCGCACTCCTCAGGGATACGATCGCCTACGTGCAGGACAGGGGGGTGGACACCTGCCTCATCAGCCTGGACCAGGAGAAAGCCTTTGACAGGATATCGCATACATATATGAGGGATGTCCTCTCCAAAATGGGCTTTGGGGAGGGAATCGGAAATTGGATCAGACTGCTCTACACCAACATTGTCAGTGCAGTCTCAATCAATGGGTGGGAATCAGATAGCTTCCCTGTAAGATCTGGAGTCAGGCAGGGATGCCCCCTCTCACCCGCCTTGTTTGTGTGTTGCATAGAGCCATTTGCCGAATCCATCAGGAAGGATGCGAGCCTGAGAGGGGTGACTATTCCTGGCAGCGGGGGCCTGCAGGTTAAGGCCTCCCTGTACATGGATGACGTCGCTGTTTTCTGCTCGGATCCGCTGTCCGTGCACAGACTCGTGTGCATCTGCGACCAGTTCGAACGGGCCTCGGGGGCCAAGGTAAACCGAGGCAAGAGCGAGGCCATGCTCTTCGGGAACTGGGCCGACCAATCCTCTATCCCCTTCACCGTCAGGACTGACCACCTGAAGGTGCTGGGTATTTGGTTCGGGGGGGCTGGGGCGTGCGCCAAGACCTGGGAGGAGCGGATCAGGAAGATGAGACAGAAACTAGGCAGATGGGGGCAACGGTCGCTCTCCATCGCGGGAAAAAACCTGGTCATCAGGTGTGAGGTCCTCTCAGTATTGCTATATGTGGCACAGGTCTGGCCTATCCCCAGGACCTGTGCCGCCGCAGTCACCCGGGCCATCTTCCAATTCATTTGGAGATCAAAGATGGACCGGGTCCGAAGAGACTCAATGTACAAAGACCGGTGCAATGGGGGAAAAAACACGCCCAATGCCACCCTCACCCTGATGGCCACCTTTGTGTGTGGCTGCATCAAGCTGTGCGTGGATCCCCGGTACGCAAACACCAAGTGTCACTACGTACTGAGGTTCTACCTGTCCCCGGTGTTGCGAAGGATGGGCCTGGCCTCGCTGCCGCGGAACGCTCCGAGTAGTTGGACCGTTCCGTATCACCTGTCCTTCGTGGAGAAATTTATGAGGAAAAACACCTTTGACCACAAGTCCATCAGGAAGTGGTCAGCACGTAGCGTCCTTGAGACCCTTCGGGAAAAGGAGAGGGCGGATCCTGTCGAGCGGTTCCCTGAGCAGACTGTCAAAGCCATTTGGCAGAATGCCTCATCGCCAGAACTTTCCAACAAGCACCAAGACGTGGCTTGGCTGGTGGTGAGAAGGGCTCTGCCTGTGAGATCCTTTATGCACGCCCGGACTCTCTGCCGCACCGCACGCTGCCCTCGAAGTGGCTGCGGGGGGGACGAGACTGTCACACACCTCCTTCTGGAATGTGCCTATGCAGAGGAAGTCTGGAGAGGAATGCAGTGGTGCTTGTCGAGGTTCGTCCCGAGCAGCGCCGTGACGCGGGACTCCGTGCTCTACGGCCTGTTCCCCGGGACTCACACCGAGACGAACATTAACTGCGCCTGGAGGATCATCAACTCGGTGAAGGACGCTCTCTGGGCGGTCCGAAACCTGTTGATCTTCCAGCTGAAGGAGTTGACCCCGACCGAGTATTGCAGACTGGCACATTCCAAGGTCCAAGACTACGTGTTGAGGGACGCGCTGAAGCTTGGGGCAGCTGCCGCCAAGGCGCGGTGGGGAAAGACCACCGTGCAAGATCGGCCTGCCGAAAGAAGAACAGGGGGCCCATACAGACGTTTTTTTGGGCTCTGCTGATGCCTCAGCCAAATATATGTATATATACAAGATTGAAAAAATGCACAGGATTGTAAAGGACAAGAATAAAGTCGAATCTGTGTTTGTAAATATGGACATATGTATGGCATGATCAAATGTACAGACCATCAAATCATTCTATGAATAAAGTATATTTTTGAAATAAAAAAAATGTATACTGTCTCAATCAATGGGTGGGAATCAGATAGCTTCCCTGTAAGATCTGGAGTCAGGCAGGGATGCCCCCTCTCACCTGCCTTGTTTGTGTGTTGCATAGAGCCATTTGCCGAATCCATCAGGAAGGATGCGAGCCTGAGAGGGGTGACTATTCCTGGCAGCGGGGGCCTGCAGGTTAAGGCCTCCCTGTACATGGATGACGTCGCTGTTTTCTGCTCGGATCCGCTGTCCGTGCACAGACTCGTGTGCATCTGCGACCAGTTCGAACGGGCCTCGGGGGCCAAGGTAAACCGAGGCAAGAGCGAGGCCATGCTCTTCGGGAACTGGGTCGACCAATCCTCTATCCCCTTCACCGTCAGGACTGACCACCTGAAGGTGCTGGGTATTTGGTTCGGGGGGGCTGGGGCGTGCGCCAAGACCTGGGAGGAGCGGATCAGGAAGATGAGACAGAAACTAGGCAGATGGGGGCAACGGTCGCTCTCCATCGCGGGAAAAAACCTGGTCATCAGGTGTGAGGTCCTCTCAGTATTGCTATATGTGGCACAGGTCTGGCCTATCCCCAGGACCTGTGCCGCCGCAGTCACCCGGGCCATCTTCCAATTCATTTGGAGATCAAAGATGGACCGGGTCCGAAGAGACTCAATGTACAAAGACCGGTGCAATGGGGGAAAAAACACGCCCAATGCCACCCTCACCCTGATGGCCACCTTTGTGTGTGGCTGCATCAAGCTGTGCGTGGATCCCCGGTACGCAAACACCAAGTGTCACTACGTACTGAGGTTCTACCTGTCCCCGGTGTTGCGAAGGATGGGCCTGGCCTCGCTGCCGCGGAACGCTCCGAGTAGTTGGACCGTTCCGTATCACCTGTCCTTCGTGGAGAAATTTATGAGGAAAAACACCTTTGACCACAAGTCCATCAGGAAGTGGTCAGCACGTAGCGTCCTTGAGACCCTTCGGGAAAAGGAGAGGGCGGATCCTGTCGAGCGGTTCCCTGAGCAGACTGTCAAAGCCATTTGGCAGAATGCCTCATCGCCAGAACTTTCCAACAAGCACCAAGACGTGGCTTGGCTGGTGGTGAGAAGGGCTCTGCCTGTGAGATCCTTTATGCACGCCCGGACTCTCTGCCGCACCGCACGCTGCCCTCGAAGTGGCTGCGGGGGGGACGAGACTGTCACACACCTCCTTCTGGAATGTGCCTATGCAGAGGAAGTCTGGAGAGGAATGCAGTGGTGCTTGTCGAGGTTCGTCCCGAGCAGCGCCGTGACGCGGGACTCCGTGCTCTACGGCCTGTTCCCCGGGACTCACACCGAGACGAACATTAACTGCGCCTGGAGGATCATCAACTCGGTGAAGGACGCTCTCTGGGCGGTCCGAAACCTGTTGATCTTCCAGCTGAAGGAGTTGACCCCGACCGAGTATTGCAGACTGGCACATTCCAAGGTCCAAGACTACGTGTTGAGGGACGCGCTGAAGCTTGGGGCAGCTGCCGCCAAGGCGCGGTGGGGAAAGACCACCGTGTAAGATCGGCCTGCCGAAAGAAGAACAGGGGGCCCATACAGACGTTTTTTTGGGCTCTGCTGATGCCTCAGCCAAATATATGTATATATACAAGATTGAAAAAATGCACAGGATTGTAAAGGACAAGAATAAAGTCGAATCTGTGTTTGTAAATATGGACATATGTATGGCATGATCAAATGTACAGACCATCAAATCATTCTATGAATAAAGTATATTTTTGAAATAAAAAAAATGTATACTGTCTCAATCAATGGGTGGGAATCAGATAGCTTCCCTGTAAGATCTGGAGTCAGGCAGGGATGCCCCCTCTCACCTGCCTTGTTTGTGTGTTGCATAGAGCCATTTGCCGAATCCATCAGGAAGGATGCGAGCCTGAGAGGGGTGACTATTCCTGGCAGCGGGGGCCTGCAGGTTAAGGCCTCCCTGTACATGGATGACGTCGCTGTTTTCTGCTCGGATCCGCTGTCCGTGCACAGACTCGTGTGCATCTGCGACCAGTTCGAACGGGCCTCGGGGGCCAAGGTAAACCGAGGCAAGAGCGAGGCCATGCTCTTCGGGAACTGGGTCGACCAATCCTCTATCCCCTTCACCGTCAGGACTGACCACCTGAAGGTGCTGGGTATTTGGTTCGGGGGGGCTGGGGCGTGCGCCAAGACCTGGGAGGAGCGGATCAGGAAGATGAGACAGAAACTAGGCAGATGGGGGCAACGGTCGCTCTCCATCGCGGGAAAAAACCTGGTCATCAGGTGTGAGGTCCTCTCAGTATTGCTATATGTGGCACAGGTCTGGCCTATCCCCAGGACCTGTGCCGCCGCAGTCACCCGGGCCATCTTCCAATTCATTTGGAGATCAAAGATGGACCGGGTCCGAAGAGACTCAATGTACAAAGACCGGTGCAATGGGGGAAAAAACACGCCCAATGCCACCCTCACCCTGATGGCCACCTTTGTGTGTGGCTGCATCAAGCTGTGCGTGGATCCCCGGTACGCAAACACCAAGTGTCACTACGTACTGAGGTTCTACCTGTCCCCGGTGTTGCGAAGGATGGGCCTGGCCTCGCTGCCGCGGAACGCTCCGAGTAGTTGGACCGTTCCGTATCACCTGTCCTTCGTGGAGAAATTTATGAGGAAAAACACCTTTGACCACAAGTCCATCAGGAAGTGGTCAGCACGTAGCGTCCTTGAGACCCTTCGGGAAAAGGAGAGGGCGGATCCTGTCGAGCGGTTCCCTGAGCAGACTGTCAAAGCCATTTGGCAGAATGCCTCATCGCCAGAACTTTCCAACAAGCACCAAGACGTGGCTTGGCTGGTGGTGAGAAGGGCTCTGCCTGTGAGATCCTTTATGCACGCCCGGACTCTCTGCCGCACCGCACGCTGCCCTCGAAGTGGCTGCGGGGGGGACGAGACTGTCACACACCTCCTTCTGGAATGTGCCTATGCAGAGGAAGTCTGGAGAGGAATGCAGTGGTGCTTGTCGAGGTTCGTCCCGAGCAGCGCCGTGACGCGGGACTCCGTGCTCTACGGCCTGTTCCCCGGGACTCACACCGAGACGAACATTAACTGCACCTGGAGGATCATCAACTCGGTGAAGGACGCTCTCTGGGCGGTCCGAAACCTGTTGATCTTCCAGCTGAAGGAGTTGACCCCGACTGAGTGTTGCAGACTGGCACATTCCAAGGTCCAAGACTACGTGCTGAGGGACGCGCTGAAGCTTGGGGCAGCTGCCGCCAAGGCGCGGTGGGGAAAGACCACCGTGTAAGATTGGCCTGCCTAAAGAAGAACAGGGGCCCATGCGGACGTTTTTTTGGGCTCCGCTGATGCCTCAGCCAAATATATGTATATATACAAGATTGAAAAAATGCACAGGATTGTAAATGCGAATGACAAGAATAAAGTCGAATCTGTGTTTGTAAATATGGACATATGTATGGCATGATCAAATGTACAGACCATCAAATCATTTATGAATAAAGTATATTTTTGAAATAAAAAAAAATGTATACTGTGGCCTCAGCAGCCACTCGCCGCCCGGGCCAGGGCATTCGGAACACAGTCAGGGTGTCTGTGAAGAAGGTGGAGGAGCACACACCGGTGGATCGGACGGTGTTTGTGAAGAAAGTTCTGCTGGAGTGTTGCGGCCTTGCAGCTGCAGACGTGTACTGCCTGCAGGATTTCCCTGGGGCAGGCTACTTCGATGTGACCTTCAGAAGCGTGAAGCAGTGCGAACAGCTCCTGAAGGTCTTCAAGGAGAAGGAAGGGGAGCCGCTTTTTTCCATCTTGTCAGCGACCCCATTGTGTGTGCTTCCTGCACAGAGGAATCGGGTTGTTACAATCCATATGTACAACCCTTACGTTCCAGCGGCTGATGTCCTGACCTTCCTGGGAAGGTACGTCCAAGTTGAGGGAGAAGCCACTGATGTGATCGACCCCTTTGGGATCTGGACCAGTAAGCGGCAGGTCAGGGTAACTCTGAGGGCCGATGACAGTGGAAACATCCTCCACCCACCCTCGAGCTTCGCAATTGGAGGGAGCAGAGGCTACCTGACATATGCAGAGCAGCTGAAAGTGTGCCGAACCTGCGGGAAGTCGGGACACGTGGCGGCAGATTGCAAAGTGACCATCTGCAGGAACTGCAAACAGGAGGGTCACTTGTCTAAGGACTGCCAGGAAGAAAAGAGCTGCAACCTGTGCGGAGAGGCGGGCCATATGTATAAGACCTGCCCAAGACGGGGGGGCCCCACTTACGCACAGATGGCTGGAGGTGGCAATGTGAGCCATGGACCCCTAAAGACCAGTAAGGTCCACCCGGACAGCAGGGAAACGGAGTCTGGTGGCACCCAGATAGAAGAACAGGCTGTAGTGGAGGAGGCGGCAGCCAGCGGAGAGACACAGCAGCTGATCCTAGCTCTAGCCGAGCAGATGGAAGAAATGGAGGAGGAGGTAATCAAGCAGGCAGAGGAGTGGATACCTGTTAAAAACAGGAAGAGGAAATCTTGCCAGGCCCCCAAAGCCTCCCAGCAAAAGGGGAAAAGACATCTGCACGAGGGAGGGACGGCCAGCTCTTCGGAGGGGGAAGATGGACGCAAAGAAGGCCATCACCACCAGAAGAAGAGACAGAGCGCCATCGGTAAAGAGGAGGGCATTTCCTCCCAACCAGGAAACAACGGACCCCCCCGAAGTCCACCCTCCACCCAGTGAGAACCAGGAGGTACCCACTGCCCCACAACTACAGGCAACCGAGAGCTGTGATCCTCTGACAGTCCCACTGTCAGACACAGAACTGGACAGTGAGGACCCTTGCCCTAGCTCAATGACACCAGAGCGGGTAAATGACCCCAGTGAGGAGCTGGATAGCTACCTCAGCCCAGCGAAGGTCCAGCAGTTCGTGCTTACCTTGGGGATGTAGACAAGCTACCCTAGAGACAGGTCAGTCAAATGGACAATGGTAACCCCATAAACTGGGGGTTAAAGAAGTTTCATTTGCTATCGTATAACAGGGCACCCACTCAGTAGGTGGGTTCCGCTGAAGTCACAGCCAAATATCAAGAGACTGGATAGTTAATAAAGGTAACTGTTAATAGGATAACTGTGAATTCGATTAATTCAATATGTTCTTTGTAACGTTAAGACATGCAATGTATATAACTATGAACGACATGGAAAATTGTACAAGTACCAGAGATTTATTTACATGAATAAAGTATATTTTGAAATTTAAAAAAATCATTTTCATTTTAGCGTTTATCTGGAATAAAGAACAAGTAGATATGAGATTAAGTCGTGAGATTATCAATTATATCAGCGCTTTTAAAATTAAAACAAGAACTTATTGAATAAGCTAATCAAACTCAAAAGATTTCTGCCCCAGATGGACTGCATTTTAAAAGAATCCAGGAAAGAGATAGAGATGTTACACTCATTATTAATTCATTAGAGTAAGGTGTAGTGCCAGAGGACTGGTTGATAACTAATAAAATTTACATATTTAAGAATACGAACAGAACATATCCAGGTAAGTTTGGACAAGTTATCTTAACACAGAATCATAGAATCTCTACACTACATAAGAGACCATCCAGTCTGCACCAGCCCTCCAAAGAGCATCTCACCCAACCTCCATAACCCCACATTTACAATGGCTAATCCATCTGGCCTGCACTTGGACACTACAGGACAATTTAGCATGGTCAATCCACATAGAGTCATAGAGATGGACAGCATGGAAACAGACCGTTCGGTCCAACCCATCCATGCCGACCAGATACCCCAACCCAATCTAGTCCCATCTGCCAGCACCCGGCCCATATCCCTCCAAACCGTTCCTATTCATATACCCATCCAAATGCCTTTTAAATGTTGCAATTGTACCAGCCTCCACCACTTCCTCTGGCAGCTCATTCCATACATGTACCACCCTCTGTGTGAAAACGTTGCCCCTTATGTCTCTTTTACATCTTTCCCCTCTGACCGTAAACCTATGCCCTCTAGTTCTGGAACTCCCCAGCCCCAGGGAAAAGACTTTGTCTATTTATCCTATCCATGATTTTGTAAACCTCTATTAGGTCACCCCTCAACCTCGGACGCTCCAGGGAAAACAACACCAGCCTGTTCAGCCTCTCCCTATAGCTCAAATCCTCCAATCCTGGCAACATCCTTAACAATCTTTTCTGAACCCTTTCAAATTTCAGAACATCTTTGGAGTATGGGAGGAAACCAGCGGAAACTCATACAGACACAGGGAGAATGGAACGGCGAAGGATGAGGGGTGACTTGATAGAGGTTTATAAGATGATCAGAGGAATAGATAGAGTAGACAGTCAGAAACTTTTTCCCCGGGTACAACAGAGTGTTACAAGGGGACATAAATTTAAGGTGAAGGGTGGAAGGTATAGGGGAGATGTCAGGGGTGGGTTCTTCACCCAGAGAGTGGTGGGGGCATGGAATGCGCTGCCCGTGGGAGTGGTAGAGTCAGATTCATTGGCGACCTTTAAGCGGCATTTGGATAGGTACATGGATGGGTGCTTAATCTAGGATAGAAGTTCGGCACAACATCGTGGGCCGAAGGGCCTGTTCTGTGCTGTATTGTTCTATGTTCTATGTTCTATGTTCTATGAGCAAACTCCACACAGACAGTCACTCAAGGCTGGAATTGAACCCAGGCCCCTGGTGCTGTGAGGCAGCTGTGACATCAGTTTCAGGAAATGTAAAGGAATCCATACTGATTGAGACCATAGAAGAACACCTCAAAAATAAATACATGGTAATGAATAGTCAGTGTGGATTTCAAAAGGGAAAATCTTACTTGAACAATTCTTGATTTTTCTGAAGAGATAACTTAGAAAGTAGAAGGTAATGCAATAAACATGGTGTATCTGGATTTTCAAAAATAAGTAAATAAGTTGTCCCATAACAGATCAATGTATTGCTAACTTGCATCAAGACCTGAAGCAGACAGCCAGATGAAGGATAGCTATTCGAAATGGCAGACGGTGGCAAGTGGTGTTCCAAAAAGATCAGTGTTGGAATCATTGCTGTTCTTGTTTTACATTAATGAGTTGGACCTTGGAATTGTAAACACAGTTTCTCAATTTGCACCAAATTGGGGGTGGGATCCTGAATGTTTAGGAGGACCTCAACAAATTATAAAAGTCCATTAATAAATAATTGGTAAATTAAGTTCAACACAAGTAAATGTGGGGATAATTTGGTCGAAAGAATCTGGAGATCAGTTATTAGTTAGGAAGTGCAGGACCACATAGGGGTAAAGAGCAAAGAAATCCCAGGATATAAATACACTGTCACAAAGCTAGTTCCCTTTTTTCCAAAAGCTGTTCCTTGGATCAAGGAGACTCTGTCCTTGACTTTTTTCAGAGGGGCAATAAACCTGGCTAGGGTCTGATCAGTCTGGTTTGGTACAGAGATTAAGGGGTATTGAGAGGCCTTTTTTAAAATATGTAAACAGATGAGACTTCAGGCTAAAGTGGTCATGTTTTAGAAGTGACCTCCATAAGGAAAGGGGAGTGATCAGCTTTCTGGCTGAGCTGAGTAGTAGAGTTCAGTCCAGAACTGGTTGGGGGTTCAACAGTGAGCTGTGTGGAAACAAACTCTCTCTCTTTCTGCCTTCTAACTTTAACTTGTAAGTATCTGGTCCTTTTTTGTACTGTGTTTTCAAGGGGGTTTGCTCATTGGGACTGTTGTGAATATTCAGAACAGCATACTTAAGTCTAGTTTGGATAGACTGAGTTCTGTAGGGGTTCTTTATTGTGTTCTTCATGTTTCATTGTGTAATTAAAACATTTTTTGACTGTTTTAAATCTGGTAGTCAACCTCGCTACCTTAATCCACGTAATTTTCACTGTACACTTACTGAAACAAATTGCAAAGTTATGGTCTGGGCTGCCTCCTTAAGAAGGTTTTGAGTGGTCTAGCCTAGCCCATAACAACACCAATCACTAAAAGTTGTAGTAAGGCCATTAAGAAAGAAGCACTTCAATTTCTCGGCTTTATTTCTAGAAGGATAGTATTGATAAGTGATAAAATAATCCTGAATCATGGTTAGACCACATTTAACGGTATAGAATGCAGTTCTTATCACAGTATTAAAAACAGGATATAGAGGCACTGGAGCAGGTACAGAGAGAATTTACTAGGATAGCTTCAGAAATGCTTGGGTATACATTTCAGGATGGACAGTCCGAGTTTCTTTTATCTTGTCAAAAAGCTGGGGGTGACCTAATAGAGACCTTTAAAATTATCCAAGATTTTAAAGACCGGATAGAAAGAGGATATCTCCTCGTGCAGAGGAGAACATAACTAGAGGAAATCAATATCAGATAGGTATCAGAAAATCCAACAGGGAATTCAAAAGAAATGTTCTTACTTAAAGAGTGATGAGAATGTGAAACTCAAGCACCACATTGAGTGGTTAAAGCAAATAATATATCTGCATTTAAGAGGAAGCTAGTCCAGCATATGGAGGAGAAGCGCATAGATGGTCAAGCAGGTAGATTTGGAAAAATAATGGCAGGCTTGAGTAGGTCACATCTCTGGACTAGTCTGGTCAAATAGCCTATTTTTAATGCAGTATATCTTACGCAGTCCTATGCAATGTAACCTATTTAAAAATACAAATCTCAGTGAAGTTAAATATTTTAAAATAACTTAAAATTCACAATACAACATCTGAAAATGACTGCCATCCCGCACCTAAAATTCTGCATATATTTTTACAAGTGTTAGTCTCTTAGGAGAGCAAGGAATTTTTTCCTTATTACATATTATCATATTTTCAGCAAGGCTCCTCAGTTTATTATTGTCGAAACGTGTGGCACTGGAAAAGCATAGCAGGTCAGGCAGCATCTGAGGCGCTGGAACATTGATATTTCAGGCATAAACCCTTCATTAGGTATGTTGGGGGGGTTGTGGGGAAGTCAGCGGCTGAGAGATAAATAGGACAGTGGGGGTGGGTCTGGGGAAGGTAGCTGGGAAGCATTCCACGAGTTCACCATCCACTCCCAACACCCTCCCTTGCTGCCGTAAGAGGTGTAAAATCTGTGCACACATCTCCGCCCTCACCTCTGTCCAAGACCAGAAAGGATCCTTCCACATCCAGTGCAGATTTTTCTGCATATACAATCACCTCATCTACTGTGTCCATCGCTCTCAATGTGGTCCCCTCTATATTAGGGAGACAGAATGCCAACTCTCAGAACGTTTCAGGGAATTTTTTTGGGACACACGCATCAAACAATCCCACCATCCTGTGGCTAACCACTTCAACTCTCCCTCACACTCTGCCAAGGAATGCAAGTCCTGGGCCTCCTCCACGCCAAATCCAAGCACCCGACGCCTGAAGGAAGAATACCTCATCTGCCATCTTAGGACCCTCTAACCACATGGCATCAAGGTCAATTTCACCAGTTTCCTCATCTCCCCTACCCCCACCTCATCCTAGATCCAACCCACCAACTCGGCACCCCCTTCTTAAACTGTCTTACCTGCCCATTTTCCTTCCCATCTATATGCTCCACCCTCCCCTCTGACTAATCACTAGCATCCCCCACCTCCATCTACCTATTGTCTTCGCAGCTACATTGCCCCACGCCCACCCCGACTCCCACCCTCCTATTTACCTTTCAGCCCCCTTCCCCCCTCCCCACCTTCCTGATGAAGGGCTTATGCCCAAAACTTTGATTCTCCTGCTCCTCGAATACTGCCTGACCTGCTGTGCTTTTCCAGTGCCACCATTTTTGACTCTGATCACGAGCATCTGCAGTCCTCACTTTCTTCTCAGTTAATTATGCAAAGTCTTTGCTTCGAGTCTGACTCTACAAATAAATGTAGACAATTCCAATCATAATTCAGAGCTAAGAAATACAAGAATGTATAAAATTCATCCTCATTGTCACATTCAAAATTACAGATTCTAGCAAGGGCTTGTAAAATCCAGTCATTGGTCAAAAAAACTTGATTAGATTATTGATTTGCAATTTGCTGCTCAACAGCACCACACATCAAGAAAGCATCAGAGATCAATGCTGAGTCACTGCCCAGCAGAAAATCATCAAATATAAAATTTGAGCACCAAAACAAGACAAAATTTCAAAGTACTAAGTTCTAATTAGTACATAGACAGAAAACAAGTGCAGGGATAAAATTCATAGATAAACCTCACTACTAGAATGTTATATTTATCACAGAAGAACAAGAAAATATAGAACAAAAGAAAGGTATTTGTTCCTTCAAGCCCACCAAAAAAAGGTGAAGCCAGCATAGAAATGATTGGTCAGTTGTGAACTTCAAGTAACCATATAGTCAATGCAAAGCTTAAGCATTATTTAATCAGGATTAACTGAGATTGTGACAGCGCAGCAAGATACAGCTTCGGTCGAACAACCTCTGTGGCCCCAAAGCAATAATTTTACAAGTACAGACCCCATAGCCTCAAAAAGGTCTTTTAAAGGTTTATGTTCTGACATATTATATTTCTGCTTTAACCTCACTTGTAAGTCCCAATTTTTATTTCAATAATTGAACAGTGATTTATATTCTCTGGTTTTTTTCTACTTTCTGCTTTGCTACTGATGAGAATTATTCAATTTTATTTGCTGATTAAGTTGCCTGCCGACTACCTTATTGCTGCACCCCACATGCACTATAGAAGGCAACAAATTCAAAGTGACAATAAAGGGCACCTGTGCTCTTGAATCCATTGCAAGTTTTCTGGGAAGCTTTCTGAAGATCGGTGGTCAGCACTATTCCCACACTATTAACTGTACATTTTTGGCCTTTTGATGTTCCTCATTTTATACATAGTATAAATTGTTGGTGCATTAGAGAACTAAGTATTAATAAAGCATGGCAAACAAATATAATAGGGAGAAAGGATTCTGGGTAATCCAAGATAGAGGATGAGGAAAAATATCTGGCTGTAACAGACTGCTCCTTTTTTGAGATAGTTTAGGTGTTGAAAGTGATTTCCTCAAACTACAGAAGCAGCAATTACTGTTTTATGTGCAGTTGCATTGTTTTGGAATTTTTGGAGAAAAAAAGCCAAACAACAGCACTTTTAAAAGGGAGAGGAACAAACAAATGCAGCACATGTTGAGGTTAGTGGAGGAGAGAGAGGAAGAAACTCATACTGCTAACTGACACAGCAGTGAACCTGCACAGTTACTGCCTTTGCTATTTGATTCATGTATCACTGGACATCAGAGTGCATCTGGGAAAATTAACAAATAGTGAAATTCACAACTAATCTTGGAGGATTGTTGAGATACGCTGCAGCACAGAAACAGATAAGTGAATATTTTTAGATGTGGCCTTACAGGGAGTCTGCAGTAGTGAATAGAGTGGGTTCTTCCTTGATTATAAGTTTTATTGAGATGTGTCTCTTGATTAAACTTAAAAATATAAACCATAAGTACTAAGTTAGCCTGGAGTCGTGTTTTGAAGAGGAATAAGACAGTGCTATTTTCTCAATCTGTAGATTGAAAGAAGCAAAAATGGCCTTTAGTAGAGTGATATGATCTTCCTGTCAGATGTGGGAGTTCAGGGAGAACTTTTGTCTTACTGAGGATTATATCTGCCATAAGTGCCGTTGGTTGCGAATTCTATCAGATTGAATGGATCAGTTGGAGAGACAGATAGAGGCAATGAGGAATTTACAAGCGCAAGGGGTGTGATGGATGGCAGTTATAGGAAGGGAGAAAAGTTGCAGGTACAGTCACATAGATGGGTTAACTTCAGGAAAGGTTGGAGAGGTAGGCAGGTAGTGCAGGAGTCTTCTGTGGCTATCCCATTTCAAACAAGTATGCTGTTTTGGAAAATATAGGGGGTGATGGATTCTCAGAGGAATGTAGCTTGAACAGCCAAGTGTCTGGTATTGAGACTGGCTCTAATGTAATGAGGGGAACATCAGGTTCCAAGAGATCATTTGTGTTAGGGGACTCTCTAGTCCGAGGCACAGACAGATGTTTCTGTGGCTAGCAGCGAAAAATCAGAATGGTGTGTTGCCTCCCTGGTGCCAGGATCAATGATGTCTCAGAGAGGGTGCAGAATGTTCTCAAGGGGGAGAGGGACCAGCAGGAGTCATTGTACACATTGGAACCAATGACATAGGAAGGGAAAAGGATGAGATTCTGAATGGAGAATATAAAGAGTTAAGCAGGCATTCAAAAAAGAGATCCTCGAGAGTAGTAATATCTGGATTACTGCCGTTGCGACGAGCTAGTGAGGACAGGAAAAGAGGATGGAGCAGATGAATGCATTTGGTAAGGAGCTGGTGTATGGGAGAAAGATTTACATTTTTGAATCATTGGAATCTCTTCAGGGGTAGAAGTGACCTGTACAAGAAGGATGGATTGGACCTGAATTGGAAGGGGACTAATATACTGGTAGGGAGATTTGCTAGAGCTACTCGGGAGATTTACACTATTAAGGTTGGGGGGGGGGGGGGGACGACCCAGGGAGATAGTGAGAAAGAAATCAATCTGAGATTGGTACAGTTGAGAACAGAAGTGAGTCAAACAGTCAGGGCAGGCAGAGACAAAGCAGAGAACAAGGTAGGACTGATAAGTTAAACTGCATTATTTAAATGCAAGTGGCCTAACAGGGAAGGCAGATGAAATCAGGGCATGGTTAGGAACATGGGACTGGGATACCATAGCAATTACAGAAACATGGCTCAGGGATGGGCAGGACTGGCAGCTTAATGTTCCAGGATACAAATTCTATAGGAAGGACAGAAAGGGAGGCAAGAAAGGAGAGGAAGTGGTGTTTTTGATAAGGAATAGCATTACAGCGTGCTGAGGGAGGATATTCCCGGAAATATATCCAGGGGAGTTATTTGGGTTGAACTGTGAAATAAGAAAGGGATGATCACCTTATTGGGATCATATTATAGACCCCCAAATAGTCAGAGGGAAATTGAGAAACAGATTTGTAAGGAGATCTCAGATATCTGTAAGAAAAATAGGGTGATTATGGTAGGGGATTTTGACTTTCCAAATATTGACTGGGACTGCCATAGTTTTAAGGGTTTCAGATGGAGAGGAATTTGTTAAGTGTGTACAAGACAATTTTCTGATTCAATATGTGGATGTACCTACTAGAGAAGGTGCAAAACCTGACCTACTCTTGGGAAATAAGACAGGGCAGGTGACTGAGGTGTCAGTGGGGGAACACTATGAGGCCAGTGACCATAATTCTATTAGTTTTAAAATAGTGATGGAAAAGAATAGACCAGATCTAAAAGTTGAAGTTCTAAAATTGGAGGAAGGCTAATTTTGAAGTTATTAGGCAAGAAATTTCAAAAGCTGATTGGGGGGCAGATGTTTGCAGGTAAAAGGACGGCTGGAAAATGGGAAATCTTCAGAAATGAGATAACAAGAATCCAGAGAAAGTATATTCCTGTTAGCATGAAAGGAAAGGCTATTAGGTGTAGGCAATGCCGGATGAATAGAGAAATTGAGGGTTTGGTTAAGAAAAAGAAGGATAAGTCAATATAAACAGGATAGATGGAGTGAATCCTTAGAAGAGTGTTAAGGCAATAGGTGTATACTTAAGAGGGAAATCAGGAGGGCAAAATGGGATCATGTGATAGCTTTGGCAAACAGAGTTAACATGGTGCCACTGTTTAAGAAGGGTGGTAAGGACAAGCCAGGGAATTATAGACCAGTGAGCCTGATGTCGCTGGTGGGCAAGTTGTTGGAGGGAATCCTGAGGTACAGGATGTACATGTATTTGGAAAGGCAAGGATGATTAGGAATAGTCAACATGGCTTTGTGTGTGGGAAATCATATCTCACAAACTTGATTGAGTTTTGTGAAGAAGTAACAAAGAGAATTGACGAGGGCAGAGCTACGGACGTGATCTATATGGAGTCAAGATTAGAGTGATGCTGGAAAAGCACAGCAGGTCAGGCAGCATCCAAGGACCAGGAAAATTGATGTTTCGGGCAGAAGCTCTTCATCAGGAATGAGGCTGGGAGCCTCCGGAGTGAAGAGATAAATGGGAGGTGGGTGGGGGTGGTGGTGCAGAGAAGGTAGCTAAGAGTACAATAGGTGGATGGAGGTGGGGGATAAAGGTGATAGGTCAGAGAGGAAGGTGGAGCAGATAGGTGGGAATGAAGATTGGCAGGTAGGACAGATCATGAGGATGGTGCTGAGCTGGAAGGTTGGAACTAGGGTAAGGTGAAGGGAGGGGAAATGAGGAAACTGGTGAAACTGGTGATCTATATGAACATCAGTAATGTGTTCGACAAGGTTCCCAGTGGGAGACTGGTTAGCAAGGTTATAGCTCATGGAATACAGGGAGAACTAGGCATTTGGGTACAGAACTGGCTCAAAGGTAGAAGACAGAGGGTGGTGGTGGAGGGTTGTTTTTCAGACTGGAGGCCTATGACCAGTGGAGTGCCACAAGGATTGGTGCTGGGCCCACTACTTTTCGTCATTTATATAAATGATTTGGATGCGAGCATAAGAGGTACAGTTAGTAAGTTTGCAGATGACACCAAAATTGGAGGTTTAGTGGACAGTGAAGTGGGTTACCTCAGATTACAACGGGATCTTGATCGGACGGGCCAATGGGCTGAGAAGTGGCAGATGGAATTTAATTTAGATAAATGTGAGCTGCTGCACTTTGGGAAAGCAAATCTTAGCAGGACTTATACACTTAATGGTAAGGTCTTAGGGAGTGTTACTGAACAAAGAATCCTTACAGTGCAGGTTCATAGCTCCTTGAAAGTGGAGTCGCAGGTAGATAGCATAATGAAGAAGGCATTTGGTCTGCTTTCTTTTATTTGTCAGAGTATTGAGTACAGGATTCGGGAGATCATGCTGTGGCTGTACAGGACATTGGTTAGGCCACTTTGGAATATTGCGTGCAATTCTCATCTCCTTCCTGTTGGAAGGATGTTGTCAAACTTGAAAGGGTTCAGAAAAGATTTACAAGGATGTTGCCAGGATTGGAGGATTCGAGCTATAGGGAGAGATTTAATCGACTGGGGCTGTTTTCCCTGGAGCGTCGGAGGCTGAGGGGTGACCTCATAGAGGTTTACAAAATCATGAGGGGCATGAATAGGATAAATATTCAAAGTCTCTTCCCTAGGGCGGGGGAGTCCAGAACTAGAGGGCATAGTGTTAGGGTGAGAGGGGAAATATATAAAAATGACCTAAGGGGTGACGTTTTCACGCAGAGGGTGGTAGGTGTATGGAATGAGCTGCCAGAGAAAGTGGTGGAGGCTAATACGATTGCAACATTTAAAAGGCATCTGGAGGGGTATATGAATAGGAAAGGTTTGGAGAAATATGGGCCAGGTGTTGGCAGGTGGGACTAGATTGGGTTGGAATATCTGGCCGGCATGGACGGGTTGGACCGAAGGGTCTGTTTCCATGCTGTACATCTCTATGACTCTATAATCTATGAGAAGAAATATCTTACTCAAACGGTGATTAGAATGTGGAACTTGCAAAGTGGTTGAGGCAAAAAGCTTAGATGCTTTTGGAAATTAGCTGCGTGAATTGAAGGAAAGGAGAAAGACATGCTGAAATGGAAGTAGAAGGAATAGAATGAGCCTTATGTGCACTATAAACACCAGCACTGACTTGTTGGAATGAATTACCTATTTATATTTTGCAAATGCTCTATAATTCATTTTCTCTTTGTTCTTTCATGAGATGTGAGTGTCACTAGCAAGGTCAACCTTTCTTGCCCATCTCGAATTGCCTTTTAATTGATTCGGTTGCTAAACCAGTTCAGAGGGCAGAGAAGAGTCAAGCACTTTGTGATGGGTCTGGAGTAACATTAGATCAAGTGAGCTAAGAATGGCAGATTTCCTTCCCTAAATGTTAATAGTGAACCAGATGAGTTTTTGCAATAAATTCATGATTATTGAGAGTAAGTTTTGATTCCAGATTTATTAACTAAATTTAATTGAAATTCCACCATCTGTCAGAATGAATTAGAATTTGTACCCCAAGAACATCACGCTGGATCTCTGAATTTCTAGTCTAGAGACATAAACACTGTCCCACCATCTTCCCATTCTATGTACACTATTCCAGGATGTCTTGCAGAGTTCATAAGAAGTGACTGTAAAGTTTCTACAGGTTTGTAAAGGGACAAGATTTGGTGAAAACTAATGTGGGTTTCTTGCAGTCAGAAACAGGGGAACAAAGAAATGTTGACCAACTTATGTCTTCACAAGGGAGGTCATAAATAAGGTAGCAGAAAATATGGGGATCACAGGGTTTTGAGATGGGGAGGAACTGAATGAAATCCAAATTAGTAGAAAAATGGTGTTGGTGAAATTGATAAGATCGAAGGCTGATAAATCCTCAGGGCCTAATAATCTACATCATGAAGTACTTAAGGAAGTGACCATAGAAATATTGGCTGCATTGGTGGTCGTCTTCCAAGATTATTTCAACTCTGAATCAATTCTTACAGGTTGGAGTGTAGTTAATGTAACCCCATCATTTAATACAGGAGTTAGAGGGAAAACAGGGAATTACACACCTGTAAGTCTAACACTGATAGTGGGGAAGATGCAAGAGGCCATCATCATGAATTTTATATCAGAACACTTTGAAAACAGTGGTAGAATCAGACATAGTCAGTGGATATGGAAAAGGGAAATCAAGCTTAAGAAAACACTGGAGTTCTTCAAGGATGTAATGAGTTGATTGGGGGAGCCAATGGATATTGTTTACTTGGACTGTCAGAAGGTGTTTAACAAAGTCCCACATAAAAGATTAATGTGTAAAATTAAATTGCATGGGATTGAGGTAGTGTATTGATATGGATAGAAAATTTGTTAGCAAACAGAAAATGAGTCTTTTTCTGACTTGCAGGCAGTTAATAGTGGGATACACAGGGATTGGTACTTAGGACCCCAGCTATTCATAATACTGTTAATGATTTAAAAGAGGTAACTAAATATATCTCAAAATTTGTAATTAACACAAAGTTAGGTGAAAAGGGTAAGCTACAAGGAGAATGCAGAAACGTTAGTGTGATTTAGACAGGCTCAGTAGTGGGCAAATGCGTGGCAGATTCAATATAATATGAATAAATGTGAGGTTATCCACTTTGGCAGCAAAAATCAGAAGGCAGATTATTTTTTTGAGTGGTAAAAACTTGAGAGAGGGAATGTTCAATGAGACCTGGCTCTCCTCGTGCATTAGTCACTGAAAATAAATGTGCAGGTGCAGAAGCCAGTAAAGAAAGCAAACTGCATGTTGGCCTTCATAGCAAGAGGATGTGAGTTCAAGAACAAGGATATGTTTCTGCAATTGTACAGGGCGTTGGTGAGTCCATACTTGAATATTTTGTGCAGTTTTGGTTTTCTTTATCTCAGGAAGGATGTGCTGGATATAGGGGAGCAGTGAAGTCTTATCAAATTGATTCTTGAGATGGCAGGACTGATGTATGAGGAGACAAGTTAGATGCAGAAAGACTGTTCCCAATGGTGGGGGAGTCTAGAACCAGGCTTCATAGTGTAATGATAAAGAATAAATCTTTTAGAATTGAGATGAGTAGAAACTACTACACCCAGAGAATGGTGAGCATGTGGAATTCATTACAACAGAAAATGATGGAGGTCAAAACATTATGTATTTACATGGAAGTAGATGTTGCTCTTGTTGCTAAAGGGATCATCAAGGTGTGTGTTGTGGTGGGCGTGGTGGAGGAGGAGGAGGAAGATGAGGGCAGGACCACATTATTGAGGTCATTGATCAGCCATGATCATATTGAGTGGGGGGAGCAGACTCAAGAGCTTGAATGACTTACTCTTGATCCTATCCTCGATGTTTCAATGTATTTGAATGCAGACAGTAAAAGCAAGAGGGTTTTCTGGTCAGCCATCCTGCAAAAGGTAACATCATATCATTGCTGTACATTTCTATAAGGTAGACCAATCCAATGGAAGTCCATGGCCAAATCTCACTAGAGATTTGACAGAAATGGTGAAAAACATTTTTTTGACTCTACGACACAACAAATTTTATGGCCTATTTGTGTCACTTCATCAAAATCTACCAGAGATAAAAAAAAATTAGATTAGCTTTTAATTTGCTTTCAACTGTGAATAAACTTGTTTCTGCCACTGATTTGTTGTCAGGACATCTGCTATCATGGTGTGCTACTTACATGTTTATATTATCCTCACATGCTCATCGTAGCTCATCTACAACCAGTCTATGTCGGCCAAATCTAACAATGTCTAAGTCAATCCTTCTTCAGGCTGTCCTCAATCTACCAGATAGCCCAATAGCTTTTCAGCTATAATCTTATGGTCAAAATACATATATTTTATTTTCTGGATGTCATTTTAGAGGTTGATCTTGCAATTTCAAGTACTTTTTCTTTTGTCTTATGGTGTGTATGTGTAAGTTTTAGCATTTACTTTAGCATCCACATTTGAAGGGTGAACTTTCCTTCCATTGATATTTATTGTCCAGGTTTCTGAGCCTTATGAGAATGTGGGTAGAGTGAAGCATTATCCCAGGTTTCTTTTCTTTATTATGAGCCTGAGTTTTCCTGTTGTTAATATTATTCATCTCATGAAATCTCTTCTGGCTACTTCTACACTTCTAACTTCTGCATGACATCTGCCATCTTCTGTTATAATTTGTCTTCTTCCAGTGGGTCACAATCTACTTCAATCATTACTGCTTTCTTCTAATATATCCCTTTTAATTACCATTTTTTTACGTTTTAATATTCATACTCAAATCTATATTCTAAATGTTGAGATTTTCCTTGTATGATAATTTGTAAAACCTCCTCAGGTTCTGCAGTGTACCACAACTTCGTCATCAGTATGCCACTAATTTGTTATATGCATACTTCCAATTTTTACCCTAAAAGTAAATCTAATCTCTGAATATTTGCTGTGTATGTATATTGACTAAATTCAGTGACAGTTCACAGCCTTTTATATTCCTTTTTTCATGTTATGTAATAATACAGCAATTTTACAAAAGGGCTGGTGCATGAATAAACTCAAAAATCCATAACTTCTATCCTAGTTGTGCCACTGTATCATTTACTGTGCAAAAATGGCTTGTATGGTGACTAAGTGTTAGGAGTCCTGCACTTCTACATGCTGAGAGATGTGACTTACCAACAATCTCCAAAACAGGGCCCAAGCTATTTTTCATTGTGC
The DNA here is from genome assembly GCF_047496795.1 of Chiloscyllium punctatum. Lineage (NCBI taxonomy): Eukaryota > Metazoa > Chordata > Chondrichthyes > Orectolobiformes > Hemiscylliidae > Chiloscyllium > Chiloscyllium punctatum. The sequence continues at coordinate 37,552,626 of NC_092750.1, read as the reverse complement.
AAAGTTGAGATACTGTGCATCAAAACCTACCTGTAGGTATATTGGTACTTCTTGTAATTTCCAGGTGAGTACAAGACGTTAAGGGATATTTTTATTATTGAAAGATTGTGTGTCCTTTACAATGTTAGCACATCTCTAGTTGCCCTTCCAATGTGCTGTTGATGTTGAACCAATTTCTTATATCATTGCACACCATGTGCTGAAGGTGACCTATAGCGCTATTTGGCAGAGTGTTTCTGGACTTTGCTTAGCAATGTTGAAGGAGAGGTGATATAATTCCACTTCATGTTGATGTGTGACGTCATATCAGGCCTCCACCATTTTTAATTTTCTACTTATTTCCACAGTCATTCTCTGTTAGAGGTAATCTGTTTGTAAAATTTGAAGTTTTAGTTTAACTTTAATTCTAAGAACAAAGGAAAATGGAAGACTATGTTGAGACAGCCAATCTAAGTGTTTATAGCCTGGATTAGTTACAAAACCCATCCCAGATAAAAGAACAAATGTTGCCACAAATTTTTCACAAGTTACAAGACAGTATTTACAATCATTGGTATTTATTTTAAATAATATTCATTGGCTGATATGTTTGTAATAATCAGTTTTCAACTTACTTGAATTTTCAATCATTTCCACAGAACATTAATTTACAAATACTCGCATGCCCAAATAACTTTTCCAAGTTATTTTTCAGTTTCAATGATAAATTTATACACTTTGATCTCTATTCTCTGGCAACATGATCTTCACTTCTCCCTTCATTATAACCTTCTTAGTTTCTTTGACAATACATGAAACAGCAATCCAAGCTATTGACCTCCTTATTTTAATAACATCTGCAATTGCTGAGGCCTGCTCACCTATGTACAAGGGTGCTAAAAACCGGAGTTCCTGGGATAGAAGAACACATCCAGGTACCTTGGTTCCCAAAACGGCAGACATTAATCCACAAACCAGTACACCATGCACAACTAGCTTTCCAAACTTGTTGTCTTTGGCAAAATCTTCATTAAGATGTAATGGGTTAGTATCACCAGTTAACTCTGAAAAGGTGAATACATCACTCTGTGAAAAAGCTTTAGTAAGTTCAGCTCTTTCACCAACCTGAAGATGCACAGTCCGAAGAAAAGCATTTTGTGGTAAAAACATGTTGCTTGTGTGCCAGTGACCCATCTTTAATGGGCTCTGAAAGATACGAAGTATAACTCTTTGAGTACAAAATGGCATTTTTTAGAGCGGTTACTTTAAACACCTGTTAATTGTCAATGACCTCAGTTTAACACCAATTCTCTACTGTTGCCTGATAGTGCAAGAAGAAATGGTGAGACCTATACAATAAAGAGATAAAAATGCAATTAATTACAAATTAAAAACAACAATCAGGTTGTTTTAAAATCTGTTTCACTACATTTGGAGATCTAAAATACAAAGATTAGTTTCCTTTCTCCCATCAGAAGAGATTACATTTTGATGGGTTTTTCCACAACTACAGAATTGGAGGAAGAAATATAAAATCAATATCCAATATATCGTTCTTCTAGATCTGCTCCAGTGATCATTCCAACTAAATAAACATCCCAACAAAATGGATCCCTCTGCCTTGTCCTGCTGAATTCAGCCATCACAGTTGGTCTTGTTCTCAGTGAATTTCAAGATTCTACTAGAATTTGGGCTATTACAGTTTTCCTCAACCTTGAAACCAGTTTATACTCTATAGTACAATAGTCTAAATGATTAATAGGAAAATAGACATTATTGTTATAAGTGTAACACAGCTATATGTAGGAGATAGGCAGAGTAGAAGAGAGACAAAGAGACAAGGGAATACAGGCGATAATCACAAAGAGGTAATATAAATATGGATGAATTGAAATTAATTTCAAGTGAAATAATCTGAGGATTCAACATGTTGGAAAATGAAAGAATAGTAATAAATGAAAAAGAGAAAGAGACAAAACAGCAGGTGGAAATGAAAAGTACAACTCCAAGGAACAAAAATAACATTTCAGGTTTAAATTATTGCTAAAATAAATAAAAATTTGAATAAAATTAAAGAATGGATACTTTAGTGATTTGCAACTTTGTAAAAGTCAGGTTTGTGTTTTCTTTGATAAAAGTGACGACTCTATAAATATAACCACTAGGTAACAGCTGAAGAACAGCAGTTTTCTATTTTATGTTTTGTGGTTAAAGAATAACTTAAAGATTTTTTTTCTATAATAAACAAATACATAACCTGCATCACTCTGAAAGCACACTTCTGATTTTGATAAGATCCCAGCAGGGTCAGTGCACTCCACAGCTTCACAAGGCCACTGTAAACAGAAATACTTTTAATAAAACTTGACATTTGTTTTAGTGTTCTTCGTTCAAACATTTAAAATTTACATAGTGACTTTAAACTAATATTCCAAAATACTTAACCGATGGAGCAATATAAAATGCAACCTAAAGAGAGATTGAGCAACAGTTTAAACTCTTTTTCTAAAAAAAATGCTTACGTCTTCAGGGAGGGATTAAAGAGGTGCAAAGCGTGAGAGGTTTAACAAGAGAATCAATAGCACAGGGCTCAAATGAAGAAAGAATGTGGTGGAGAAAATAAAAAGTGGGCTATACTAGAAGAGTCAAAGGAATAGAGTTTGAAGTAGAATGGGTAAAGGATGTTACTGAGAAGGTCAAGTTGTAAAAATAATTTAAACAAAGATAATTTTATATCTGAGGTATTTAGTGACCTGGAACCAGTAAGGTCATTGAGGACATGGAAGATGTATGAGCAATGCAGACAGAGTTCACGCCAGATGTTCAAGTGGATGGACAGGAGGCACTACTTTGAGGTACATGTGTGGCAACAGCTTACCACCACCTTCTCAAAGGCAATTAAGATATAGGCATAAATGTTTGCATTGTCATCACAGCCCAAGAAAGCATTTTAGAAAAGGTATTCCAGTAACAGATGGGTTGAAACTGGGGCAAAGGCAGAACAAATTACAAATTTAAACCTGATGGTTTGTGATGAAAGGATCATGAAACAAAGCTCAGCTTGGCAAAATTGCAAACAATAGGGCTCACAGTACAGAGTTGAAGGCTAAAAATAATGGTTTTAGTCTTTCCTAATATTTAACTGTAGATAAACTCAAAGAGAAAACAGGATACCTGTCAAGCACAAAGGAGGAGAGAACACATGAGAGATATGGTGGAAATGTAGTCCTAAATGTAGCCCCCCTGGAAACTAATGTGTGCTTACAATTATATTGATAAGGGGCAGCTTGTTAATCATGAACAAACTGTGACCAAAAAAACATTTTTTCAATAACCTGAGCAGGGTAAATTAGGTAACTGTGGAACCAAGTGAGGTCATTCAATTGAGCTGGATAACAGAGGAACTTCAGTAGAGGTTAATGATATTGATGAATCTGCCAACATTAGGAAAAAGATTGTGAAAGGATAATAAAATGCAATACAATTGTGTAAGTTTTGCCATTGATCAGCATTGTTTCAGTTATCTGGCAAAGATGGTTAGCTGGACAGAAATCAAAATTAACTGTTGCAGAAAAATTGAGCATAGATTTGGGAAGGACCATTATGTTCAAACATTTGAGACTAAAGGGAGAGTGGAGGTGTAATTGCAGTTTGCAAAGACAGAGGGGTGAAAGTTGCCTTCTTCTGGAGGACATGGCAATTTTGAAAGAATGAAGGAAAAGATCTAAGGAGACAATTTTTTTTTAATACCAGTTAGCATTTTTGGCAAGGAAAGGAAATTCAATATAGTCACTTAGTAGTAATGGACTAAAGAAAGTAGGTCTGTGTGGAATGCTCTGCCCCAGAGGGCAGTGGAGGCCCAGTCTTTGGATTCATTTAAGAAAGAATGGGATAGAGCTCTTAAAGATTGTGGAGTCAAGGGTTATGGAGATAAGGCTGGAACAGGATACTGATTGGGAATGATCAGCCATGATCATATTGAATGGCGGTGCAGGCTCGAAGGGCTGAATGGCCTACTCCTGCATCTATTGTCTATTGTCTTACGAAAAAGCTGATCTCAGAGGGCACAAGGGAAGACGATAGGAGAGAAATGGCAGAAGTAGTTCAATTAATAGATAAGACAAGGGAGCTTGAGATTCAGTGTTAAAAATCACAACACCAGCTTATAATCTAACAGATTTATTCGCAAGTACTAGCTTTCGGAGTGCTGCTCCTTCATTAGGTAGCTGTGGAGCAGGATCATAAGATACAGAACTTATAGCAAAAGATTACAGTGTCATGCAACCAAAACGATATATTGAACAAATGTAGATTGCTGTTTAGTCTTTCGGCCTCACAGCACCAGGGTCCCAGGTTCAATTCCGGCCTCGGGTGACTGTCTGTGTGGAGTGTGCACATTCGCCTCGTGTCTGCATGGGTTTCCTCCCACATTCCAAAGACGTGCAGGTCAGGTGAATTGGCCATGTTAAATTGTCCATAGTGTTAGGTGCATTAGTCAGAGAGAAATGGATCTGGGTAGGTTACTCTTCGGAGGGTCGGTGTGGACTTGTTGGGCCGAAGGGCCTGTTTCCACACTGTAGGGAATCTAACCTTTTAGAATGGGTTGCAGGTTTCACTTCATTAATATGTAAATCCCAGAAGTTCTTTTAAGTCACAATCTTGAGATAACTCGAATTAGATATTAATGAACTGAGACCTGCAACCCATTCTAAAAGATGAAAGACTTAACAGCAATCTAGGTTTGTTCAATAGATTGTGTCAGTTGCATGGCATTAATCTTTTGCTATAAATTCTGCCTTATGATCCTGCTCCACAGCTACTTGATGAAGGAGCAGCACTCAAAGCTAGTACTTCCAAATAAACCTGTTAGGCTATAACTTGTGTGATTTCTAACCTTGTCCACCCCAGTCCAACAGCAGCACCTTGGGTTCAATGAACAGAAGGGAGTGAGTGTATCTTCACAGAGATCTATGAGCCCCTCACATTGGGGGGGTGGAGGGGGAGAAAGAGAGCGAGAGAGCGCGCGAGAGAGAGAAAGTGGGGGAACCAACAGTCATTTAAGGAAATGTTTGATACAGTAGGAATGAATGGCAAGCTCTTGTTCCCTTCTGTTATGATTGCAAAGAAAAGTCTGACTCTGGCAGAAGACAATGGAAGCCAACAGTACTTGACCTAGTCATGCACCATAAACCATTTTTCCACCTGGAACTTATTCATTTTTGAGTTCAATAAGGCTTTATTCAAATAAAGTACTACAGTAATTTTTAAAGTTATATTTATCATAATAAAGTACCTTTATATCATTACTATGCACACCCACCTGCTTCTTACTCTCAATGTAGCTGCCAATGTTTCTTCTTCATATCTCAATACATCAACAGGTAAGGCAGCTCCAAACTGCAAAATAAATATTTTAAGAACATTAATCTTTAGAATGATAGGCATGAATTTCTAAGGCATATTGAAATAAATACATTTTCCAAAGGAAACTGAGTATAGATATATACTCTTGTTAAACTCTACACAGTTTGTGAATTATTTGTGACACAGATTGGAATAAATAATCATCTGTATGGATGATACAACAATGTTCAATCACACACCTACTGGCATCTAGAACACCACTACAAATCCTGAAATTCCCTACCCAACAGCATTTTGGGGTAGCTACACCAAATTGAACCATTGTGGTTCGAGGCGGCACTACCACCTTCTCATTGGCAACTAGGGATGGACAAAAAAATGCTCAACCCCGAGCAGCACGGTGGCTCAGTGGGTAGCACTGTTGCCTCACAGCACCATGGTCCCAGGTTTGATTCTAGCCTCGGGCGACTGCCTGTATGGAGTTTGCACATTCTCCCAGTATCTGCGTGGGTTTCCTCCCACAGTCCAAAGATGTGCAGGTCAGGTGAATTGGCCATGCTAAATTGCCCCTAGTGTTAGGTGCATTAGTCAGAGGGAAATGGGACTGGGTAGGTTACTCTTCGGAGGGTCAGTGTGGACTTGTCGGGCCGAAGGGCCTACTTCTACACAGTAGGGAGTCTAGTCTAGTCTAATCTAATCTGACAATTATATCTTATGAATGAATTGAAGGAAAAGTGCAATTGCACCTGTGGTGTACAGGACAATAACAAATGTGGATTGGGTGTTTTCCTACTGGGAAGTGGGCTACTTAAATTTGAGGGCTCCAAACTGCCTGCAGATATTGAAAGGGTCACTTTTCTAAAACAAGTCTAAACATTTTCATTAGCAAACCATGCCAATCCTGACCTTAAGATAGAGGGAAGGTCATTGAGAAAGCAACTAATGATATCTGGAGATTTGAGAGAGGAAAGAAAGATAGACAACAATAAAGTACCCAGTGATTCTGGAATACAGACAAGAAACAAATAGTAAACTAAACAACAAACAAAATCTGGAACAGAAGTGTGCTTGTGAGGACACAAGGCTGAAGATGATCAATGAGATAGGATGAGATGAAGTTATTCAGAGATTTGAAAATTGAGATAAGCTGCAGAAAGAAATCTGTTGCAGCTGGGAAGGGTGATGTTGATGGAAACAAACCAAGTGCAGACGAGGATACAGGTCATGGTTAGGGAACATTTAAGATATGAAGATTTGAGATGAAAGCAAGTTGCTTAGTGATTCAAAGTCGATGAGGTAACAACAAGCCGAGGTCACAGTCACAGACTGCTGGCTATGTCTTTGAGCTGCAGTTTTGTTGCAATAAAAATAATTTTTGCTGCACATAGTTCAGGTAGCTACTGGCAGGCATTCTGAAATATTAGAGGACCTGCAGCTGGCTGTTCAAGATATTATTGCTGAACTATACAATTACAGAATTGCTGGACTACTTTGTAGGAATAGAAAAATTGGATCCAAAGAGAAGCAGAATTTTTCTGGATAACAGAACTTTGCCAAATAGGGTATTTGGGGTTGAAAGTCAATAGCAATATCCAGATTTAGGTTGGGGGTGGAGAAGAGATGATCAAAGCAAACTTATATCTACTGCTGACGATGAGTGCTGCAACGTCAAGTGGTAGAGTATAGAAATGCCAAGGAATATCTGTACCAAGGAGGCTAACTAACTCCCAGGGAGCAGAAAAGATGACAAATTTATGAATGCTACAGTCATAGTTCAAAATGAGCAATCCTTTCCTCCCTCTGAAGATTAGTTTTTATCAAAAATGGCAACAATGACATAAAACTTGGTGTTTGTTCTTTCAGTTTTCAACTGACAGAATTACTAAGTCAGCCACGAACCTCTATCAGGAAAAGAGCAAATGATTTGTATAGTTTATCATTAATTTCCTGCAGGTTAGGACTGGTGACAGTACAGTTATGGTTATGCACTGGATCAGAGTTGAGTGTGGTGTGCTGGAAAAGCATAGCAGGTCAGGCAGCATCTGAACAGCAGGAGTATCAACATTTCAGGCATAAGTCCTTCATCAGTCCTCACTTTCTCCTATTCACTGGATCAGTCTGGTTTACTCATGTTCCTCAGGGAAGGAAGTCTGGCCTATGAGTTTCAACATGGTTGACTGTTAACTGCCCTGAGATGGCATAGCAAACCATTCAGTTAAGGGATACAGAGGGCTGTGCAATAAATGCTGGTCTTGCCAACAATACCCACAGCCCAATAACTTAAATCCTAACCTGTGATTCACAAAGGAATGTGTGCTGACACATAAATGGTATGAATAAATTAAGGAATATGTAGGAAGGAGAGTAATAAAGGTTGTTAGAGTGGAACTGATATTATACTTTCCAACCCTAAGGAGGAATTACAAGCTAGAGCTTATTAGAGGAATCAGAGTGGGAAGATGTTAAGAAAGGTCCCAATTACAACATCTCGACAGGAAAGTGGAAACTTTTGCCTCCAAGAACAACTTACTTTAGCAATGCTTGGAGAGGTGAACAATTACATCGTGGCTCTAAACTAATAAGATTTTATGAAAAATACATCCAAATCTCAGGAGCATTTTTTTATATAAGGGGAGTTATTACCCTATTTAATCTGCTTGTAAAGAATTGTCATTTAAAGAATAAGACAGCAGTCAATGATTGCTTCCTGTTCTAGAGTCATTGAGTTAGTCTTACAATAAAAGTTAAACTATAGCTGCTATCAATTAGTTCTGTGAAGGTAACTCACTACTTAAATGTAGTCAAGATCTGGGTACAAGTCCCATCTGTCTTGGATGTGTGTTGTGAGTGTACGAACGGGTTGATTAATTTTTATTTAGAAAAAGATCCATCCTCAAACAAAGTACTTCAGCATAGTTTCTGACATATGGTTCCCTCATGCCAAGCTGAGTTCTGCCGTGCTGTTCATTTGAACTGAACACAGATCAGCTACATTCATATATTCAGTGATTTAAAAAAAAGATTTCCATCCAATAATTCTCAAAACATTGGTAAACATTTATTCAACAGTGTTTGGAAGGAGGTCACCTGTCCAGCACTGTCAGGTGGGAGCTAATCCTAATGAATAGAAAGAGGAATAAAATTTGAGGAGACAAAAACATTCTGAAGAAATAACATTTTAAGAAACTAATCATTCTACAACGTAGAACACAACCAAAATCAGAAAGTGGTGGGAAATCTCAGCAGGTCCGACAGCATCTATGGAGAGAAAGCAGAGTTAAGGTTTCACGTCCAGTGACCCTTCATCTTATCACAGATCATGTTTCACCAACAAGTTCTCTTTCTGTAAGAAAAATAATTCTATACTTCCCTCATCTGAAAGTTGGAAAAATATGGTGGCAACATCAAAACGTGTAAAGAAATAGGTTGGACTTTGTTTTGTAACAAATGTTCTTGGACAGATGAGGGCAAATACATCAGAACAATCCTTTATCTTTTCTATATTAGACACAAGTATGCAGTTTGACTTTGAAAATCAAGAGTTGCGCAGATTTTTGTATAAGTTTCTGTAGAATACAAATTACATTTTGCAAGAGTGCTAGCCCATTATCTCAACAAATCTAAATAGCATATTGCATTGCTTTGTACAGCATATTTTCAATACGGATGTTATTTCATACTTGAACAAATTTAAGAACAGTTTAATCATCCAGTAGACCAAATGACAAAGCTGTTAGTTCTCTCCAAATGCACGTGCTTGCTTACCAGGTAAAAATAGATGTTCTTTCCACAAATTCAGCTATACAAAATGTTCTCTTCCATTGAAAGATTATATGCTATTTCCATTAAAGCACAAACAACTCAACTTTACTGCTGGGTGCCAGCTTTCAGAAAAGATGAGTCATTCACAAAATAGATAACTTAATCCTACCACATCTAATTGTCACATTCCTTCATTAACTAGACTCCTCTGGAGTACGTGTTACCAGAATATCTACTCTAGGCAATTGATCTTTTGATGCAAAAGTTCGGTCATATGTCACAATCACTCAAATTACCACTATCCAGCTCCTGAACTACCACATCCTATTCTTCAGGATCTTCAGCACAATACAAGAACGTCTGGGACACAGGGTGCCTCATCTATTTCTATTAACTGCACAGAACCCACAATTTTGTAATTAATTCAAATAAACAATGAGGAACTAATCTTAATAGTTGACTACCGTATTTGATTATACCTTACCATCACAACATTACTTTATCAAGGCTTTAAATTTTTAACAATCCTTTCTTTTACAATACAACAAATATTTTGAGTTAAATTCTGTCCTAGATGGTGTTATACAGTGCAGAACTTTCAGAATTTTCTTCAAACTGTCAGGCTTAGAATGTCAACCCTATTGCATATAATATATTCAAATACTTAGGAAAAAGAGTAGTACCTTTACAGTAGCAGGACTCTGAGAACAGAAGGCAGTTTGGAATTTCATGCATAGACTAATTGCTAGAATCTGTGTTTGCCAACAATCTGAAGGGATTTCTTTTTGCATGAATCACATTTCCCAGTATAATTAGCAACTCGTGGTCTGATCAGCTCAGGTGTATGCACCATGCTACAGATTACCATATGATACCATTTTTTTTTGAGTGCGAGCAGCAGCTAAGGTAAGACTGTTTGTTTTAAAAGTACTTACCGGTAGCGGGCAGCGGTGTTTTTTTTCACTCTCTTCACAGAAAGAGCGGGAGCAGCAGGGGGAAGTGACGACGACCAGAGAGGCAGCCGAGACCCGGAAGCAGGTAGTGCGTAAGCTTACCTGGGTAGGTTTGTTTCCCCTTTAAAAGCGCGCAGCTGAAGAACCCGAGGCACTACGGAGGTAGTGCCTCCCACCCGCCCTCCTCCTCTGACCTAATAATAAGATCCGTTGTGGTAAGGAGGTAAGTGCCGAATTTTGCTTGTTGTATTCTTTAGACCCAGTTTTTTGTTTAAAATAAAGGTTAGCTTTAGAGGGATGGCAGTGAAGGCAGTGCAATGTTCCTCCTGCAACATGTATGAGGTGAGGGATGCCATGGACGTCCCTGCTGATTACACTTGCAGGAAGTGCACCCATCTCCAGCTCCTCCAAGACCGTGTTAGGGAACTGGAGCTGGAGTTGGATGAACTTCGGATCATTCGGGAGGCAGAGGGGGTCATAGATCGGAGCTATAGGGAAGTAGTAACTCCAAAGATGGCAGATAGATGGGTGACAGTGAGGGGGACTGGGAGGAAGCAGCCAGTGCAGGGACCCCCTGTGGGCGTTCCTCTCAAGAACAAGTATACCGTTTTGGATACTTGTGGGGGGGACGACTTACCAGGGGTAAGTAACGGGGCTCAGGCCTCTGGCACGGAGCCTGTCCCCGCTACTCAGAAGGGAAGGGTGGAGAAGAGCAGAGCAATAATAATTGGGGACTCGATAGTTCGGGGCAAAGATAGGCGGTTTTGTGGGAACGAGAGAGACTCACGTTTGGTATGTTGCCTCCCAGGTGCAAGGGTACGTGATGTCTCTGATCGTGTTTTCCGGGTCCTTAAGGGGGAGGGGGAGCAGCCTGAAGTCGTGGTCCATATTGGCACCAATGACATAGGTAGGAGGAGTGCTGAGGATGTTAGACAGGCTTTTAGAGAGCTAGGTTGGATGCTCAGAGTTAGAACGAACAGAGTTGTTGTCTCTGGTTTGTTACCCGTGCCACGTGATAGAGAGTTGAGGAATAGGGAGAGAGAAGAGTTAAATGCGTGGCTACAGGGATGGTGCAGGAGGGAGGGATTTCGGTACTTGGATAACTGAGGTTCTTTCTGGGGAAGGTGGGACCTCTATAAACAGGATGGTCTGCACCTGAACCTGAGGGGCACCAGTATCCTTGGGGGGAGGTTTGCTAGTGCTCTTGGGGGGGGGGTTTAAACTAACTCTGCAGGGGCATGGGAACCCAGACTGTAGCTTTAGGGTGCAGGACCTGGAGTGTAGGGAGGTTAGGAATATGGCATCAATCTTAAAGGAGGGTGCCTGTAAACAGAAGAGTGGCTTGAAGTGTGTGTACTTTAATGCCAGAAGTATACGAAATAAGGTAGGTGAACTCGCAGCGTGGGTTGGTACCTGGGACTTCGATGTTGTGGCTATTACGGAGACATGGCTAGATCAGGGACAGGATTGGCTGTTGCAGGTTCCAGGGTTTAAATGTTTTAGTAGGGTCAGAGGTGGGGGCAAAAGAGGGGGGGGGTGTGGCTTTGCTTGTCAAAGATAGTATTACAGCGGTGGAAAGGAAGATGGACGAAGATTTGCCATCTGAGGTAGTTTGGGTTGAGGTTAGGAATAGGAGAGGTGAGGTCACCCTGTTAGGAGTCTTTTACAGGCCTCCTAATAGTCCTAGAATCGTTGAAGAAAGGATTGCGAAGATGATTCAGGAGAAGAGTGACAGTAATAGGGTGATTGTTATGGGAGACTTTAACTTTCCTGATATTGATTGGGAAAGCTATAGCTCAAGTTCGTTAGATGGGTCAGTGTTTGTCCAATGTGTGCAGGAGAGTTTCCTGACACAATATGTAGATAAGCCAACAAGAGGTGAGGCCATACTGGATTTGGTTCTGGGTAACGAACCAGGCCAGGTATTAGAACTAGAGGTAGGTGAGCACTTTGGGGACAGTGACCACAATTCGGTGATTTTTACTCTAGTGATGGAGAGGGATAAGTGTGTACTACAGGGCAAGAGTTATAGCTGGGGGCAGGGAAATTATGATGCGTTGAGGCATGACTTAGGATGTGTGGATTGGAAAAGTAGATTCCAAGGCAAGAGCGTAATTGATATGTGGAACTTGTTCAAGGAGCAACTATTGAGTGTCCTTGATAAGTACGTACCTATCAGGCAGGGAGGAAAGGGTCGTGTGAGGGAGCCGTGGTTTAATAAGGAGTTGGAATCCCTTGTTAAATGGAAGAGGGCGGCCTTTGTAAAGATGAGGCGTGAAGGTTCAATAGGGGCAATTGAGAGTTATAAGGTAGCCCGGAAGGACCTGAAGAGAGAGCTAAGAGCAGCAAGGAGGGGACATGAAAGGTCCTTAGTTGGTAGGATTAGGGAAAACCCTAAGGCTTTCTATAGGTATGTTAGGAATAAAAGAATGACTAGGGAAGGAATAGGTCCAATCAAGGAGAGTAATGGGAAGTTGCGTGTGGAGGCTGAAGAGATTGGGGAGGCGCTGAATGAATACTTTTCGTCAGTATTCACTCAGGAACAGGACATTGTTGTCGATATAAATACTGAGGCACGAATAAGTAGAATGGATGGCTTTGAGATATGTAGAGGTGTTGGAAATTCTGGCAAGGGTGAAAATAGATAAGTCCCCTGGGCCTGATGGCATTTATCCTAGGATTCTCTGGGAAGCAAGGGAGGAGATTGCAGAGCCATTGGCCTTGATTTTTGTGTCCTCTTTGTCGACAGGAGTAGTGCCAGAGGACTGGAGGCTAGCAAACGTGGTTCCCTTGTTCAAGAAGGGGAGTAGGGATAATCCTAGTAACTATAGGCCAGTGAGTCTCACTTCTGTTGTGGGCAAAGTCTTAGAGAGAATTGTAAGGGATAGGATTTATGCACATCTGGATAAGAATGATGTGATCAAGGATAGTCAGCATGGTTTTGTGAAGGGCAGGTCGTGCCTCACAAACCTTATTGAATTCTTTGAGAAGGTGACTAAGGAGGTAGATGAGGGGAAAGCGGTAGATGTGGTATATATGGATTTTAGTAAGGCGTTTGATAAGGTCCCCCATGGTAGGCTACTGCAGAAAATACAGAGATATGGCATTGAGGGTGAGTTGGAGGTTTGGATTAGGAATTGGCTCTCTGGAAGAAGACAGAGGGCAGTAGTTGATGGCAAAGGTTCATCTTGGAGTGCCGTCACTAGCGGTGTTCCACAAGGATCTGTTTTGGGACCATTGCTGTTTGTCATTTTTATAAATGACCTGGAGGAAGGGTTAGAAGGTTGGGTGAGCAAGTTTGCGGATGATACGAAAGTCGGAGGAGTTGTAGACAGTGAGGAAGGATATGGCAGGTTACAGCGGGATATAGAGAAGCTGCAGAGCTGGGCAGAAAGGTGGCAAATGGAGTTCAATGTAGCTAAGTGTGAAGTGATTCACTTTGGTAAGAGTAATAAAAAGATGGATTACTGGGCTAATGGTAGACTACTTGGTAGTGTGGAAGAGCAGAGGGATCTTGGTGTCCATGTACACAGATCTCTGAAAGTTGCCACCCAGGTAAATAGTGCAGTGAAGAAGGCATATGGCGTACTGGCTTTTATTGGTAGAGGAATTGAGTTCCGGAGTCCTGAGGTCATGCTGCAGTTGTATAAGACTCTGGTGCGGCCGCATCTGGAATATTGTGTGCAGTTTTGGTCGCCATACTATAGGAAGGATGTGGAGGCACTGGAACGGGTGCAGAGGAAGTTTACCAGGATGTTGCCTGGTATGGTAGGAAAATCCTATGAGGAAAGGCTGAGGCACTTGGGGTTGTTTTCATTGGAGAAAAGAAGGTTTAGGGGTGATTTGATAGAGGTGTACAAGATGATTAGGGGGTTAGATCGGGTTGACAGTGAGAACCTTTTTCCACGTATGGAGTCAGCTATTACAAGGGGGCATAGCTTTAAATTAAGGGGGGGTAGATATAGGACTGATGTTAGGGGTAGGTTCTTCACTCAGCGAGTCGTAAGTTCATGGAATGCCCTGCCAGTAGCAGTAGTGGACTCTCCCTCTTTATGGGTATTTAAGCAGGCATTGGATAGGTATATGGAGGATAGTGGGTTAGTGTAGGTTAGGTGGGCTTTGATCGGCGCAACATCGAGGGTTGAAGGGCCTGTACTGCGCTGTATTCTTCTATGTTCTATGTTCTATACCTTTTTCCAAGTCATTTGCTTAAAATACTTTTAGCTATGTTCATTCTTATTGCACATCGCCAATACACTTTACATACTTCACATTTGCCACTAATTCTGTATCTGTCTGGTGTAGTCTTCATCAACTACAGCAGCATCTTTGACAAGCAGTGTGAATACATTTTCCATGTAACTTTAATACAATTTGCTTATTTTCCACTTTCTTATCACTTGGTTCCATTACTACTCGTCTAACATCACATTTTGTGAAGGGGATATAATAAAGCTTTCACTGGGTAGAATGCAGGTGACTTACCAAAAGAATCAGCCTTTTCAAGCTAATGATGAAGGGCTTCCTGAAACACCGATTTTCCTGCTCCTCGGATGCTGTCTGACCTGCTGTACTTTTCCAGCACCAATCTAATCTAGACTCTGATCTCCAGTATCTGCAGTCCTCACTTTCACTTTTTCAAGCTAATGTCCATTTCCATTCAGTTCTATTTGAGCCTTTTCAGTAGAAAGTTTACTCAGAGGATTTTTATTGTTATTTCATGGGATGTGAATGTTGCTGGCTAGGCCAGCATTTGTTGTGCTTCCTCATTGCCCTCTGATATTCTAGGCCATTTCAAAATTCAGAATGAGAATTAAGAATCAAACAAACTGAGTCAACTGCCATATCCAGAGTCACATTTAGGCAAAATAGGTAAAGCTGACTAGTTTCTTTTCCTACAGATACATTTTTATGGCTTTTGAAGATAGTTTCGTGGTTGAGAAATTAGTATTCAATTCAGAACCATTAATTGAATTCAAATTCTATCAGCTGCCTCATCCTCAGGGCATGAGCATGGGTGCCTAGAATACTTCTACAGTGACATTACAATACCACCATCTATGCAGAGAAGGGATCGCACATCAGTATTTTAAAAAGTTTACTCCAGCAATTTTTTTGTGGAATTACAGTCATCTCTAGTAACCTTGATGCACTGGCACTAGCAAACCTAAAGGTTCCTCCTACTTGGCGCAATTTTCAAATCTTTTTGCTCCCTCTCTCAAACCTTCACATTAACCCTAAAGTGTATGGTGTCAGTTAGATAAAAGAATGCAAATGAGACCAAATTGCCAAATGGCATAAATTAGAGGTCATAACATTTCACAAACCCAAATCAGTCTGTTGGAAATATATCACTGCCCTACACAACACACGAAAACCATCTATACTGCCTTTGTAGTAAGAGATTTAGTAAAGCACTTCTGGGTAATTAATATTTTGCTCAAAATTGCCTTTTCAATTCAAATTTTATGGGACAATGTCTCCCTTTTCCAGGATGTGGAGGAGCCGGTGTTGGACTGGGGTGGACAAAGTTAAAAAAATCACACAACACCAGGTTTATTTGGAAGCACTAGCTTTAGGAGCACCATTCCTTCATCAAATAGTTGTGGAGCAGGATCATAAGACAGAATTTATAACAAAAGATTACAGTGTCTTGCAACTGAAATGATATAATGAACAAGCCTAGATTGTTGTTAAGTCATGTTCTTAAGATAACTTATGGTTGTATATAAAAAAAGTGACATCTCAGCTCAGACAATGCATAAAAGTGTGAGGCTAGGGTTTGTCTATATCCCATCTTGAGTCAGACTGGTTCTATTTCCAAAGTGGACTCTGGCCTCACATCTTTAATGCATTGTCTGAGGTGAGATGTCACGTTTTTAAGTAAAACCTTATGTTAAGTCAAGAATGTGACTTAGAAGTAGTTCTGGGATTTACATATTAACAAACCAAAACCGCAACCCATTCTAAAAATGAAAGACTTAACAACAATCTAGGTTTATTCAATATGTCATATCAGTTGCATGGCACTATAATTTTTTGCTATAAATTCTCTTATAGTCCTGCTCCACAACTATCTGAAAGAGGAGCAGCGCTCCGAAAGCTAGCGTTTCCAAATAAACCTGTTGGACTGTAACCTGGCGTTGTGTGATTTTTAACTGAATCCCTTTTCCATAGCGTATCACTATCTGGACGTTACATTCAGTCTGCATTCCCTTGCGAGACCGATTGAACCATAAATAATAGTACCAGGGAGTGGAGTACCGAATTATTGCACTCATACCTCTCCGTGCAAATCCTTCAGCGCCGAAACGATCAACTGTTTAAAGTGAGCAGCGCTCACCTTGAACGCAGGCCTCGTTACCCCAAACTCTCTGTTTTAAAAAGAAACGAAGCTGGAGTGAGTGCAGTCGAACAGGAGGAACTCAAAGATCGGCGTGGTGCCGAGGAATCGGGAGATATTTCTCACTCACAGGCCGACCTTCAGGTAGTGGTAAAGGCAGCCGTTTCTGGAAACGTGCCGCTCGTAGGCCGCGGCTTCCCGCTCCTCCCCCGGACGGTTCATGCCGACGGCCAGCTACAAACTGACAGGCAGCTCGAGCGGACTGCCAGAGCTCGTCACCCGGCAACGGCCGGCCACCGAAACGTCACTTCCCGTTCTGTCCCCGGGCAACCGCCGGTCACCGGAGCGTCACTTCCTGTTCTGTCTCCCGGCAACCGTCGGTCACCTTCCATAAAGCGCATGCGCCATCCACCCTGACCATGCGCTTTCCCCAGTCAACTTGTTGTGGGATAAAGAAAGTGAAGAACCTGTTCATTTAAAAAATACTTACATTAGCTTAGCGACCGGAATAAGGGTAGAAGACGGGGATAAAATAAAGAATTGCAGACGCTGGACATCTGAAACAAAAACCGAATTTGCTAGTGCTTAACGAATAAAATTTAAGATGAGACAAAAGTATTCTAAAGAGATAACATTTTAAGAAACCAATCATTCTACCATGAAGACACAAACAGAAATTGCTGGAGAAACTAAGCAGGTCTGGAGAGAAGGCAGAGTTAGTGTTTCTTTATTGGACTTGAAAGGTTAATTAAAAATAGACAGCTAACGTAGAGTGTATCAAACATATACACCAACGTTTTCCTCGCTACAGTCAGATTTGAAGAAGGACCACAGGATCCGAAACACCAACTCTGTTTTCTCTCCATAGATTAGATTAGTTTCCCTATAGTATGAGAACAGGTCATTTGGCCCAAAAAGTCTACAACGACCCTCTGTAAGCGAGACTGGTACTCTGCTTGAGAAGGTAGAAGTGGAGCATCACCTTTGCATTTGCAATTGTAAAAGTTCAAGATGATCACAGTCTCCTGCGCCTCGGATACTGCCTGGCCTGCTGTGTTTCCTCTGACTAATGCACCTAACACTATGGGCAATTTTAGCATGGCCAATTCATCTGACTTGCACATTATTGGACTGTGGGAGGAAACTGGAGCACCCAGAGGAAACCTATGCAGACATTGACAGAATGTGCAAACTCCACACAGACAGTCGCCTGAGGCTAGAATCGAACCATGGTTCCTGGCACTGTGAGGCTGCTGGTCTCCAGTTTACTCATCCATTCTGCGGCTCTCACTCTCATCTATAAAGACTGTGATCATCTTGAACTTTTACAATTGCAAATGCAAAGGTGATGCTCCACTTCTACCTTCTCAAGCAGAGTACCAGTCTCGCTTACAGTCACACCCTGCTGTCAATGACCACTGATCAAAGCAGATGACTGTAGTCTAAGGGATATGACCAAAGTGTTCAAATAACTTGCCCCCTCCCAGATGCATCTCAGTGTGTACAGGTCAATCTGCAGTTCAAGGAGGCTAAATCGAACTTCTCAGAGTACACATACTTAATCCACGCATGCTTCTCTTCGGTCACGCTGGTGTCCCGGACATTCCACAGTCACAACTCACTACCATAATAAAGTCAACCGGGAAGGCAATTTATTTGAAATTTTAACAAAACCTTACAATAACTAAAAATTTGTGAATTTTGACAGATAGATGAGCAAAATATCCACCAACCAATCATTTATCTGTTATTTTTATGACTTTTTTTTAACAACATCAGTCCCTGGACTTCAGGTTTTCTTGCAAGTTTAAACAGTGAAAACTGCTGACAGTCGTTTGTTTAAACTGTGAAACTCCTATTTCTCTCCTTTTGCTGTTTTGAACTGTGAAACTTGTACTTTTTATCATTGATTTAAACTTTGAAACTGCTGTATTTCCCTTTGCAGCATCTTTCAGAATAAACCAGATATATTAAGGTGCTGAATATAGCTCTTTTTAAATAATGCACAGCAGATGATCCTTCAAAGACACGATAATATGCCTATTCAAAGAAACTTTAAAATACAGAAGGTATGTTGCGGGGTGTGGGTTGTACTTAATCAAGTCAAGCAATATCCTTCTCAAAAAGATGGAGGGAATAGTAAAGCATGTGAAACTAGGTTAATCTGGTGTGCCCCCAAGTGTTTGCAGTAGTAATGTCAAATGTTGCAGATTTCGAAGCTGCTGCGTGACTTTGAAATGTAGATTCTCCTGCTTCTCGGATGCTCCTGGCCTGCTGTGTTTTTCCAGCACCACACTCTTGACTCTGATCTCCAGCATTTGCAGTCCTCACTTTCTCCTGTACAAATCAATGCCAAGGGTAACATGGAAGTCAAATTTATAGAATGTATCTGGAATTGTTTCTTTGAGTAGTACATTGCAGAACCTTCTTGGGAACAGGTTATTCTAGATCTAGTAATGTGTGATGAGCTGGAATTGATTATAGATCTTGTAGTTAAGGATCCTCTGGGGTTAGCAATCACAAAATAGTTGAACTTCAAATTCAATTTGAGGAATAGCAACTCAGAACTCAAACTAGTGTCCTCAATTTAAATTAGGGCAATTACAGAAGTACGAAGAAAGCATTCTCTAAAGTGTACTGGGAACATAGATAAAGAGGAATGTCAATGGATGAGTAGTGGCAGATATTTAAATAGATATTTCATAACGCTCAGCAACAATGTATTCCAATCAAAAAGAAGGACTTGATGAGAAGGATGAGCCACCAGTGGTTAACAAAAGCAGTCAAGGAGTGTATCCAATCAAAACCTAAGCGATGGAAACCCAGAGGATTGAGAATTTTTTTTAGGATGAGGAGTGGATGACTAAAAAACTATAAAAAGGAGAAACTTAATTATAAAAGTAAATTGACAAGAAATACAAAAACAAACAGCAAGTGCTCTATGGATATGCAAAAGGTTAGTAGGTTAAAAGCAAGTATGGGACCATTGGAGAATGTGATTGGGGAATTAGTAACAGGAAAATGGTAAATAATTTAAACCAATATTGTGTATTGATCTTCACAGTGAAGGGCACTGTAAACATCCCACTGTAAACTCCAGGAGAATTCCAGCAGATTGGTTAATCTCTAATGTGACATCTCTGTTAAGAAGAAAGTTTGAAAGCAGGAAATTATAAGCTAGTTACCCAAACAATTGTTACTGGGAAAATGCTGGAGTTTCTTATTAAGGAAGAAATAGCGGGACATTTAGAAAATCTGGACACAAACCAAGTCAACATGGTTTCTGAAAGGGAAATCATGTTTAACAAATTAACAAAGTTTCTTTGAGGATATAATGAGCAGAGTTCAATATGGGGAATCAGGTAAATGATTTTCAGAAGGCATTCAATAAGAATATTGCACCAGATTGGAACTCTCAATATTGGGATAATTGCACAGATTGAGGATTGGCTAACACACTAAAGAGAGAAAGTCAGGAATAATGGGTCTTTTTCAAATTGGAAAGATGTAACTAGTGGAGTATTACAAGGATCAATCCTGGCCCCTCAGTTATTTACTATCCAATTTACTATTCTCCAATGACTTGGAGGAGGGCACAGAATGGAATGTGTCCAAATCTGCTAAAAATAGATGGGAGGGCATATGGTGATGAAGACAGAAGGAAATGTCAAGGGGTTGGAGACAAGTTGAGTAAGTGACAAAAACTTGGCAGATGGATTTTAATGTAGGAGAGTGTGGAGGTGTTGCACTTTGGCAGGAATAAAGGGCAGACTATTACTTAAGTGGAGGGAGACTCTTAAGAAAGTGCACCATAGAGGGATTTGGATGTTCTTGTGCACAAAACACACACGGTTAGCACGCACTTACAACAAGTAATTAATAAGGCGAATAGAATTCTGTCTTTTACTGCTAGGAGTATGAAGTTTGGAAAAGGCAAGATGTATTACAACAGTACATACTGTTGGTGATGCCATACGTGGAGAAATGTGTACAGATTTTCTCTCTAGATTTAAGAAAGGATATATTGGCGGCAGTTCAAAAGAGATTTATCAGGCTGATTGCTGGGATTAAAGGATTGACTTATCAAGAATGGCTAGGCAGGATCTTTATCCATTACAGTTTAGAAGATTGAAAGGTGTTCTTATTGAAATGTACAAGATTCTGAAAGGGTTTGACAGATTATGAGAAATTGCTTTTACCAACGGGAGAATCTTAAACATAGAACATAGAACATTACAGTGCAGTACAGGCCCTTTGGCCCTCGATGTTGCACCAACCTGTCATACCAATCTGAAGCCCATCTAACGTACACTATTCCATGTTCGTCCATATGCTTGTCCAATGACGACTTAAATGTTACTAGGATTCTCTGGGAAGCACTAGGATTCTCTGGGAAGCAAGGGAGGAGATTGCAGAGCCATTGGCCTTGATTTTTATGTCCTCATTGTCTACAGGAATAGTGCCAGAAGACTGGAGGATAGCAAATGTGGTTCCCTTGTTCAAGGAGAGTAGGGAAAACCCTAGTAACTATAGGCCAGTGAGTCTCACTTCTGTTGTGGGCAAAGTCTTAGAGAGAATTGTAAGGGATAGGATTTATGAACATCTGGATAGGAATAATGTGATCGAGGATAGTCAGCATGGTTTTGTGAAGGGCAGGTCGTGCCTCACAAACCTTATTGAATTCTTCGAGAAAGTGACTAAGGAGGTGGACGAGGGGAAAGCGGTAGATGTGGTGTAAGGCATTTTAGTAAGGCGTTTGATAAGGTTCCCCATGGTAGGCTACTGCAAAAAATAGAGGTATGGCATTGAGGGTGAGCTGGAGGTTTGGATTAGGAATTGCTGGCTATAAGAAGACAGAGGGTAGTAGTTGATGGTAAAGGTTTATCTTGGAGTGCAGTTACTAGCGGTGTTCCGCAAGGATTTGTTTTGGGACCATTGCTGTTTGTCATTTTTATTAATGACCTGGAGGAGGGGCTAGAAGGTTGGGTGAGCAAGTTTGTGGATGATACGAAAGTCGGTGGAGCTGTTGACACTGAGGAAGGATGTGTCAGGTTACAGCGGGATATAGATAAGCTGCAGAGCTGGGCAGAAAGGTGGCAAATGGAGTTCAATGTGGCTAAGTGTGAGGTGATTCACTTTGGTAAGAGTAACAAAAAGATGGGGTACTGGGCTAATGGTCGGATACTTGGTAGTGTGGATGAGCAGAGGGATCTTGGTGTCCATGTACACAGATCTCTGAAAGTTGCCACCCAGGTAAATAGTGCGGTGAAGAAGGCATATGGTGTACTGCCTTTTATTGGTAGAGGAATTGAGTTCCGGAGTCCTGCGGTCATGTTGCAGTTGTATAAGACTCTGGTGCGGCCGCATCTGGAGTATTGTGTGCAGTTTTGGTCGCCATACTATAGGAAGGATGTGGAGGCACTGGAACGGGTGCAGAGGAGGTTTACCAGAATGTTGCCTGTTATGGTAGGAAGATCGTATGAGGAAAGGCTGAGGCACTTGGGGCTGTTTTCATTGGAGAAAAGAAGGTTTGGGGTGACTTGATAGAGGTGTACAAGATGATGAGGGGTTTAGATAGGGTTGACCATGAGAACCTTTTTCCACGAATGGAGTCAGCTATTACGAGGGGTGGCATAGCTTTAAATTAAGGGGTGGTAGGTATAGGACAGATGTTAGGGGTAGATTCTTTACTCAGCGAGTCGTGAGTTCATGGAATGCCCTGCCAGTAGCAGTGGTGGACTCTCCCTCTTTATGGGAATTTAAACGGGCATTGGATAGGCATATGGAGGATAGTGGGCTAGTGTAGGTTAGGTGGGCTTGGATCGGCGCAACATTGAGGGCCAAAGGACCTGTACTGCGCTGTATTCTTCTATGTTCTATGTTCTATAAAGTTGGCGAATCTACTACCGTTGCAGGCAAAGCATTCCATACCCTTACTACTCTGCGTAAAGAAACTACCTCTGACATCTGTCCTATATCTATCACCCCTCAATTTAAAGCTATGCCCCCTTGTGCTCGCTGTCACCATTCTTGGAAAAAGGCTCTCCCTGTCCACCCTATCTAACCCTCTGATTATCTTATATGTCTCTATTAAGTCATCTCTCAACCTTCTTCTCTCTAGCAAAAACAGCCTCAAGTCCCTCAGCCTTTCCTCGTAAGACCTTCCCTCCATACCAGGCAACATCCTAGTAAATCTCTGCACCCTTTCCAAAGCTTCCACATCCTTCTTATATGCAGTGACCAGAACTGTACACAATACTCAAAAGTGCGGCCGCACCAGAGTTTTGTACAGCTGTTGCATAACCTCATGGTTCCGGAACTCGATCCCTCTATTAATAAAAGCTAAAACACTGTATGCCTTCATAACAACCCTGTCCACCTGGGTGGCAACTTTCAAGGATCTGTGTACCTGGACACAGAGATCTCTCTGCTCATCTACACTACCAAGAATCTTACCATTAGCCCAGTACTTTGCATTCCGGTTACTCCGACCAAAGTGAATCACCTTACACTTGTCCGCATTAAACTCCATTTGCCACCTCAGCCCAGCTCTGCAGCTGATCTGTATCTCTCTGTAACCTACAACATCCTTTGTCACAATCCACAACTCCACCGACCTTAGTGTCATCTGCAAATTTACTAACCTACCCTTCTATGCCCTCATCCAGGTAATTTATGAAAATGATGAACAGCAGTGGACCCAACACCGACCCATGCTGTACACCACTGGTAACTGGACTCCAGGATGAACATTTCCCATCAACCACCACCCTCTGTCTTCTTTCAGCAAGCCAATTACTGATCCAAACTGTTATTTCTCCCACAATCCCATTCCTCCGCATTTTGTACAATAGCCTACTGTGGGGAACCTTATCTACCACCTTGCTGAAATCCATATACACCACACCAACCGGTTTACACTCATCTACCTGTTTGGTCACCTCCTCAAAGAACTCAATAAGTTTTGTAAGGCACAACCTATCCTTCACAAAACCGTGCTGACTATCCCTAATCAAATTATTCTTTTCTAGATGATTATAAATCCTATCTCTTATAATTTTTTCCAACACTCTACCAACAACTGAAGTAAGGGAATCTTGACCTAGGGGACATCATTAGAGAATGAGGAGACACTCAAAACAGATGAGAAGAAGTTTCTTCTTTTAAAGGATTGTGAATGTATGAAATTTTCTGCCCTAGAGTGTGTGGAGACTACATCATTGACAATAGAGCACTCAATGAATGGCAAGACACTAGGAAGATCAGAGGGATTGTTGGATGCTTGTCCATAGATCCCTGAAGGAACAGGTTAATAGGGTGGTTAAGAAGGCATACGGAAAACACACTTTTATCAGTTGTGGCTTAGATTAAAAGAGCATGGAAGATATAATGGAGCTATACAAAACTTTGGTTTGGTTCGGAGTTCTGAGTGCAATTTTGTTCTGCACAGAAAGGATGTGATTGCATTGGAAGGGATGCAGAGGGAAATTGTCAGGATGTTTCCTGGTTTGGAGCATTTTTTAGCTATGAAGAGAGGCTGGGTAAGCTTGAGTTGTTTTGTTTAGAGCAGAGAAAATTCAAGGAGGGACCTGACTGATGTGTTTCAGATTGAGGGGCATGGACAGGGTGGATAGGAAGCAGCTGTTGCCCTTAGTTGAGGGGTTAATAATGAACATAATTTTAAAGTGAAAGTAGGACATTTAGAGGGAATTTGAGGAAAAGATCTTTCAATCAGAAGATGGTGGGAATCTAGCAGGCAAAAGATGGGAGAGTAGTAGAGGCAGGAAATCTCAACTTTTAAAAATTACATCGATGGGTACTTGAAATGTCATACCATTCAAGGCTATGGGCCAAGTGCTGGAAAGTGGGATTAGTGTAGATAGGTGGTGCATTTACAATAGGCCAAAGGCCTCTTCTGTGCTGTAGGACTCTCTGTACAATGCTTCAGATTTCTGGCATGACCTATGAATCTAAAGAGGATTGGAAAACTATGGCAGGTGCCTCTGTAAGTTCCTCCTCTACATTCCTCAGTATCCTGGGACACATCTGATCTGATCTGATCTGCTGACCTCTCATATTTAAATATAGTCATCATTTCTAACACACTTTCTTTATCAACTATTCGCATATCCAGCATTTCAACTACCTCTTTGAATACATCTTTGACAGGATCTCCCTGACAGATACTCTCTGCTTCCCTGTGTAAATTATCTTTTTGCTCCCTAACCATTCCTATTCCTTTTTTGGTTTTCTGTTTACTACTTACGTACCAACCCGAAACCTTTTTGCATACACTAGTGCTTATATTTATTCTGGTGCTTAAGTACAAATAAACATACCAAAAAAACTGTTACGATTTGCTGTTAATTTACCTACTTAAAGATGCTTGCTGAGGAGATGCAAAGGCTAAATACTTTATTTGATATTGGATGCTTTAGGGGCTTTTACAGGTAAAATAAGTTATGTAATGTAACACTCATGTCCACTCACAAGAGAGAGAATATGGGTTGGTGTTTGAGATAAACTCTGAAGGATAAGTCCATGCTAACACACTTGGACCATTTGAGAAGTCATGAAGCTATGAGACACTGAAGAGAAAAGAAGAATAAAGACAACTGGGGGTCTAAAGATACTTAGGATGAATGTAAAAATGTGTGCAAGGAGTGAATTCATTACAGAAAGCAAAATGATGATCAGGAGATTTATTTTTATTTTTGTTCTATAACATGCATATTTAAAATTACTCCTGTACATTAACTGGATGTAATCAAGTGGAAGAAATTTAAAAAAAATTATTTTCATTCCTCCTTTCAACAAACCTGTTGTACTCTAAGGTACAGCATTATTTACTCATGTACCTAAATAATGCAAATGTCAGTCAGGGAGCTTAAACACTTGCTAGCATCTGCAACATATATTGAATTATAAGGCTGATCATAAATTTTTCAAAGAAATCGCATTCATAAATCCTGACCTTGTGAAAAATAACCAATTACGTCCCCATCAGATTATTCCGGTAAGCAAGCTGATTTTCTTCAAATAGTCTATTGGATATCTTTTCCAGTTATACCTTTGTCTTATTCGCAAATCTGCAATAAACAGGATAGTTAACAGTAGGAAGGCTGGGTTCTTCACTTTGTGGCCCCTGACCATTCATTTATGCTACATCATTTTAATATTTTCAATCAGAAAAGTTCTAAAATTAAAGGATATTAATCATTTTATTAAATTTAGCACTTAGGCTGAGAAAGATAAACAATAAATAAACAAAGAACTGGAAATGCATTGTGTATAATTAGTAACTCAGTACAACTTAGCAAACCCAGGATAAGCAAGACAAATTTTCAAAATACAAACCTCTCCCAATTCACGCAAAGAGATATTGGCTCTAGAAAGTCACTCCTTAGGATACAATCTTTTCCATGGTGTATATTCTTACAAACTGTAAGTGAACCCACCCATTGTACCACATTCAAAAGCAATATGCTTATGACAGAGAGTCAGAGGAAGAAGGAAGAAACTACTTCTTCTGACAGTTCTACCTTCATTCCTTGGTCACAGAGATGAAAAGATATTACAGAACTCAGTTCTAGAAAGCAATGCTAATATTAACACATTTCCAAAGTGTTCAGTGAAAGTTAGTTTTTTATGGAAAAGCTGTTTACTTAAAATATTCATGAACAAAAGCATTTCAATCTCAGTTAAACATTTTAGTATCCCCAGTAAACTATAACACTTCCCATTTGACTTAGAACATCCTCATACTCATTGATCTTTCCTGCAGATCTCAATACCATGAACTGAATTCCCGTCAACATCAGTTGCTGAAATGGAGCACAATGAGGGCTGCTGTTTTAACCTGTTTTGAGGTGCAACACTCATAGTCATAATCCAAGAATTCAAGAGTTAGTGCAATTTGCCAAATAATTGTCGACAAACTCAGCTGATGCATTATTCCTTTCTCAACACTCATTGGATTCCAGCACTTGACTGCTAAAACAATTAAACTTGTTTCCACAATTTAAATGTGATTGTTGATCATGGAAATATTGGTGCATCACAAATGTTTTACATATACTTATTATAATAGCAATAGAATTCACAGAATTCATAAGTCATTGGTAGAATAAAGAAATGATAACCATGACACCTTACTCATCACCGAAAACAGCTTTCACCTATTTGTTTAAAGATCTACAGTCATCTCAGTTGAGCCAAATAACAGAAGGGTACAGAAAAGTCTAAACAATGAACTAACGCAGATTTGTGGATAAAGTAGCACCTTACTTCTTGGTAATATTCTTCACATAAAGATTTACTTGTAAGATTAAAATTTACTATGAAAGACTCCCACTTCTGAAGGTGTATCCTAAGTGAACATTTTTATTGTTCGATTCACTGACTTCATGAAATCTGTTTGCCCAGGGCTGGTTTATTTATAAAATACTAAACTGAACCAATGTGTTAAACCTCAAATAAATAAATGGTTCAAGATTTGTGTAATGTATTAGTTATTTCCCAGCTTATCGTATGTTAAAGCAGATATTATGCAACATTGTGTTCATGATGTTTATTACTGTAGTGAAGTTTAGCAATTGTTTCAGAGGAAATTTTATAATACATTGTTACAAACAAATAGCCACTCAAATGCAAATTCCTATCAAAATGACATTAAAATATCCATTAAACAGTATTGATAGCAACTGTACCTTCCCTTCAACATCATTGTTGAAAAAATTACTACTAACCACAAAAGCTTTGAAACCACCTTCTACAGATTTAAATAATCAAGCAATCAAAAAAAATTCTAAATTACATATTTAATAAATTATGCTAATGACTTGTGAATTTTATGAAACTGGTCTTGAACTGAAAAATGGGAAATATTCCATTGCTATTTGCATCAAATGGTGAAATATAGACTGCCAAAATGAAGATCAAACGAGTGTGGGAAATCTGGCAAAGAACAGCAATTTTCTGAGATTTGTGTTCCCTTTTATATACCGCATGCATATAGTTTCTGGCAATACTCTGTGTCTTTCAAAATTGTGTTTACGTGATTTGAAAGCACTACCAAACATTAATGCTCTTAACAGATGAAATTGCGGCATCAATATTCAATCAAGTTATTTGCTTCCTGGGGAATTATTACAGCATCACATTTTATTTGCAATCCAAAGCAATACAGTTTTCATTTATAAATGTTAGGCTAACTTCTTATTGCTTTCTGATCTTGTGTTTTGCAGGGAAGCTGAAAACTCCAGGATAATTTTAGCACTTTTACGGGGCCGCTCCATCACCACCGAATGGCCACAGTTTTCCAAGAGATCCACTCTACAGCCAGGAATATTATCAGCAAGGACTCCAGCTCCTGAAACATCCAGTACCTAGGAACAGGAAGAACATGGAACAGGAATCTTTAGATCCCAGCAGGAGAGCCGTATAGTGAAATGAGCACATTTGTTGAATGACTCCTAATGAAGAAATTACTAGCAGCATTCTACTTTTTGTCCTTATCAGGCAAATTATTTTTTAAATAAAGAAGTAAACTTCATTTTTAGTTGATGCAAAGATCATGAGACAATACAAACATCTCCATCTCTCATTGCCTAAATGTGGCAACATGTAACTCCATAATTTCACATTATGCTGTC
Organism: Chiloscyllium punctatum; assembly: GCF_047496795.1. Taxonomy (NCBI): domain Eukaryota; kingdom Metazoa; phylum Chordata; class Chondrichthyes; order Orectolobiformes; family Hemiscylliidae; genus Chiloscyllium; species Chiloscyllium punctatum. The sequence goes on along the minus strand of NC_092750.1, from coordinate 37,524,571 downwards.
CCTTTCATCCTGAAGAAGGGCTCATGCCCGAAACATCGATTCTCCTGTTCCTTGGATGCTGCCTGACCTGCTGTGCTTTTCCAGCAACACATTTTCAGCCTTTGATCACGCAGGTTGGTCAACTATCCATATGGTCATTTTGAGACATTTAGTCTCTCCAAGATTTTCATATCGATTTGCATGTTTTAGACCATTTTAATCACTTTGCACAGGGCCTTTTATCTGTCAAAAAATGATTTGCTTTTTTTCACAAGAATTCTCTGTGGTGCACTCATGCCTATTCTCCTGCTCCTGGGATGCTGCCTGACCTCCTGTGCTTTTCCAGCACCACAGTCTCGACTCTGATCTCCAGCATCTACAGTCTGCACTTTCTCCTGCACTCATGTCTATGTTTGCTTTCTCTTTATATCTGCTACAAGTTTCCCTGCTTGTAGCACTCCTTCGTGTTTGCCAGCCACACTTTTTCATTTTCTCGCCAGCAGCTGCAGTGGGAGGAATGACAGCAAGGACCGGAGGCTTAATGGGAAGGTTCGAGTAAAGTTTAAAAACGTACCTCATGTATAGGCAGAGCAAACGCTGAGCAGGAGCGGATACGGGACTGTTGGCTTTATATTTGGGTGGTTGCTTTACCCAAAACACTACTCAGGTAGTGTCTCCCACCCATCCTCCTCCCCTAACTGAAACAAAAGTTTCTGTGTGCCGGATTGATAAGGTGCCTAGTCTTTTTTCCCCCCCTCTTTTAGTTTTCATTAGGCTTGTTGGGAATTTGGAATCATGGGAATGGAGGTTATGACAGTTAAATATTCCTCCTGCAGGATATGGGGGGTAAGGGTCACCACCAGTGTCCCTGCTAATTGCATCTGTGGGAAGTGCACCCAACTCCAGCTCCTCGAAAACCATGTTAGGGAACTGGAGTTGGAGCTGGATGAACTTTGGATCATTTGGGAGGTGGAGAGGGTTATTGACAGGAATCACCAGGAGGTAGTCACACCTCAGGTCCAAGAAGAAGGTAGATGGGTTACCGTCAGGGGATGGAGAGGGAACTGGCAGCCAGTGCAGGGATCCCCTATGGCCATTCCCCTGAATAACAAGTATACCACTTTGGATACTGTTGGGTGGGGAACAACTTGCCAGGGGTAAGCAATGGGGCACAGGGTCTATCCCTGTTGCTCAGAAGGGAAGGGGGAAGTGAATAAGAGCATTAGACATTAGGGACTCCATTGTTAGAGGGGCAGACAGGAGGTTCTGTGGGAACTAGAGAGACTCAGTTAGTGTGTTGCCTCCCTGGTGCCAGAATTTGTGATGTCTCCGATTATGTTTTTGGGATCCTTGAGGGAGAGGGGCAGCAGCCTCAAGTTGTGGTCCACATAGGCACCAATGACACTGGTAGGAAGAGAGAGGGGGATTTAAGGCAGAAATTCAAGGAACTAGGGTGGAAGCTTAGAGCTGGAACAAACAGAGTTGTTATCTCTGGTTACTTGCCCATGCCACAGCTAGCGAGGTGAGGGATAGAGAACTGCAACTGCTGGAGCTCAGAGTCGAGACTGTAATGCTGGAAAAGCACAGCAGGTCAGGCAGTATCCGAGGAGCAGGAGAATTGAAGTTTCGGGCATAAGCCCTTCACAAGGAATGAGGCTTGTGGGTCGGGGCTGAGAGATAAATGGGACGGCGGGTGGGGATGAGGGAAGGTAGCTGGGAAAGCTATAGGTGAATGAAGGTGAGGGAGAAGGTGATAAGTCAGAGGAAGGAGTGATGGATGGGTCCGGAGGGCGGTGCCAAGTTGGAGGCTTGGGATTGGGATTGGGATAATGTGGGGGGAGGAGAAACAAGGAAGCTGTTGAAATCCACATTTATCCTGTGTGGTTGCAAGGTCCCAAGACAGAATATGAGGCATTTCTCCTCTAGGTGTCGGGTGGTAATGGTTTGGTGGTGGAGGAGGCCCAGGACCTGCATGTCCTTAACAGAGTGGGAGGGCAAGTTGAAGTTTTCAGCCAGGGGGTGGTGGGGATGGTGGGTGTGGGTGTCCCCAAGATGTTCTCTGAAACAATCCGCAAGAAGGCGTCCTGTCTCCCTGGTGTAGGCCACACCGGGTGCAACGGATGAAATAGATGGCATTGGTAGAGGTACAGGTAAATTTCAGACGGATATAGAAGGATCCCTTGGGGCCTTGGATGGAGGTGAGAGGAGTGGTGTGGGCACAGGTTTTGCACTTCCTTCCATGACAGGGAAAGGTGCCAGGAGTGGGGTGTGAGTTGGTGGGGGGCATGGACCTGACGTGGGAGTTACGGAGCAAATGGTCTCTCTGGAATGCTGATAAGGGTCGGGGGGGAAATATATCTCTGATAGTGAGGACCATTTGGAGATGGCGAAGAGGCGAAGGATGATGCATTGTATGCGGAGGTTGGTGGGTGGAAGGTGAGGACCAGGGGGGTTTGGTCCTTGTTGCATTGGGAGGGGTGGGGTTCAAGGGCGGTGTTGTGTGAAGTGGAGGAGATGCGCTGAGGGCATCGTCAACTATGTGGGAAGGGAAGTTGTGATCGTGGAAGGAAGAGGCCATCTAGGACTTTCTGAGATGGAATTGGTCATCCTGGGAACAGATGCAGCTGAGGCGGAGCAATTGGGAATAAGGGATGGTATTTTTACAGGAGGTAGGGTGGGACGAGGTGTAGTTTAGGTAGCTGTGGGAATCGGTGGGCTTGTAGTATATGATGGAGAGGTCCAGGAAGGGCAGAGAGGTTTCCGAGATGATCCAGGTAAATTTGAGGTCAGGGTGGAAGGTGTTGGTAAAGTTGATGAACTGTTCAACCTCCTCATGGGAGCATAAGGCGGCGCTGATACAGTCATCGATGTAGTGGAGGAACAGGTGGGGTGGGGGTTGGTGCTAGTGTAACTGCGGAGGATGTAGCTGACAAACAGGCAGGCATGTCTGGGTCCCATGCGGGTGCCCATGGCTACACCTTTGGTTTGGAGGAAGTGGGAGGATTGGAAGGAGAAGTTGTTGAGGGTAAGTACCAGTTCAGCCAGGTGGTGTAGGTGGAAGGGTACTGGTCGGGATGGCGTGAGAGGAAGAAACGGAGGGCTTAGTGACCTTTGTCATGGCGGATCAATGTATACAGGGACTAGATGTCATGGTGAAGATGAGGCATTGGAGGGCGGGAAATCAAAAATCTTTGAGAAGGTGAAGGGCATGGGTGTTGCCACAACGTAGGTGTGGAGTTCCTGGACTAAGGGGGACAGGACGGTGTCGAGGTAGGAAGACATGGGTTCAGTGGGACATGCACAGGCTGAGACAATGGGTCGACCGGGGCAGTCAAGTTTGTGAATCTTAGGAAGGAGGTAAAATCGGCAGTGCGGGGTTCACAGAGCCTGTCGAGATCCCTAGAGGTAACGATGGTTTGGTGATGGGAGGTGAGGTCGTGACCAAGGGGCAGTCGGAGGGAGCTAGGCTGTCGCCTAGCTTCAGAGGGTAGAGGTCAGTGCGCCACACTACTACTGCACACACACACACACACACACCCGCCACCCCGCCACCCCCCCCCCCCCCCCCGCCTTTGCCTGTGGGTTTGATGGTGAGATTGGGATTGGAGCGGAGATCCGCGCGTTGTGAATGGAAGGTTGGAGTAGGTGAAGCAGTTGGACAGGTTGAGGCGGTCGATGTCACGGCGGCAGTTTGGAATGAAGAGGTCAAGGGTAGGTAACAGGCCAGCATGGAGTGCCCAGGTGGATGGGGTGTGTTGGAGGCAGACGAAGGGATCCTCGGTGGGAGGGTGGGTGTCTTGGTTGAAAAAGTGGCCACGAAGGCGGAGGTGGTGGAAGAAACATTCAAGGTTGCAGCGTGTGTTGAACTCATTAATCTAGGACCGTACAGAGTTAAAGGTGAGGCCTTCACTGAGGACTAAACATTTGTCCTCAGTGAGGGGAAGCTCTGGGGGATTGTGAAGACACAGCAGGGATGGGAGCTAGGACCTGGAGTGGGGCTGGGGCTCGAGGTGGGGGCACAGACAGTTAGTTGAGTGGGCGTGGTTATAGGATCAGTAGTGATGTCACCAACGGAGTGACGCTCACAAAGGGGCGGAAGTGATACTTATGGGGGTGGAAGTGGCATCATGGCGGCGGGGGCAACGTTTCTCTTAGGTACTTGGCTGATGACATCACTGGCAGTGGAAGTGATGTTGATGATAGAACCTTCCAGCGGGGAGGAAGTGGCTGCTGTGGCGGCAACTGTGGAGGCGGAAGTGACGTGCAAGGTAGGTATCGCGTCTGTGCTGGAGAATCCAGCGACGCCAGTGGATCCTGAGTAGAGACAGGAGTTGAACACATTGCTATAAGGATGGTGCAGGAGGGAGGGTTTTGGATTCCTGGATAATTGGGACCTCCACAAAAAAGGGTGGTCTTCACCTGAACCAGGGGGTACCAATATCCTGGGGAGAGGAAATTTGTTAATGCTCTTCGGGTGGGATTAATCTAATTCAACAGGAGATGGGAACCTAAATTGTAGTTCGAGTATAGAGTAGGTTGAGAGTAGGGAGGTCCGAAATAAGGTTTCAGGGTCGCAAGAAGGCACCGGCATGCAAAATTTTGGTTTAAAATGTGTCTATTTCAATGCCAGGAGCATCTGGAAAAAGATGGGTGAACTTGCAGCATTGGTCGGTACCTGGGATTTCGATGTTGTAGTCATTTCAGAGACTTGGGTAGAGCAGGGACAGGAATGGTTGTTGCAAGTTCGGGGATTTAGATGTTTCAGTAAGAACAGGGAAGATGGTTCCACATGGTAGGTTGTTGGAGAAAATGCAGAGGCATGGAATTGAGAATGATTTAGCAGTTTGGATTAGAAACTGCCTTTCTGAAAGAAGGCAGGAAGTGGTGGTTGATGGAAAATATTCAGCCTGAAGTTCAGTTACTAGTGGTGTGCCACAAGGATCTGTTTTGGGACCACTGCTGTTTGTTATTTTTATAAATGACTTAGACGCAGGCATATGTGGATGGATTAGTAAATTTGCAGACAATATTAAAGTCGTTGGGGTAGTGGACAGTGTGGAAGAATGTTACAGGTTGCAGGGGGACTTGGATAAACTGCAGAATTGGGTTGAGAGGTGGCAAATGGAGTTCAATGCAGCTAAATGTGTGGTGATGCACTTTGGGAAGAACAACAGGAAGGCAGAGTACTGGGTCAATGGAAAGATTGTTGATTGTGTGGATGTGTAGAGGGATCTTGGAGTCCATGTACATAGATCCCTGAAAGTTGCCACCCAGGTGGATAGTACTGCTAAGAAGGCATACGGTGTGTCAGGTTTCATTGGTAGAGGGATTGAGTTCCAGAGCTGCAACTATACAAAACTCTGGTGCAGCCACACTTAGAATATTGTGTACAGTTCTGGTCCCCATATTTCGGGAAGGATGTGGAAGCATTGGAAAAGGTGCAGTGGAGATATCCCAGGATGTTGCCTAGACTGGAGGAAAGGTCTTATGAGGAAAGGCTAAGAGACTTGTTCTCATTGGCAAGAAGGCGGCTAAGAGGAGATTTGATAGAGACATACAAGATGATCAGAGAATTAGATAGGGTAGACAGTGAAAGTCTTTTTCCTAGGATGATGACGTCAGCGTGTATGAGGGTCATAACTACAAATTGAGGGGTGATAGATTTAAGACAGATGTCAGAGGCAGGTTCTTTACGCAGAGAGTGGTAAGGGCGTGGAATGCATTACCTGCTAACATAGTCAACTCAGCCACGTTAGGGAGATTTAAACAATCCTTAGATAAGCACATGGGTGATTTTGGGATAGTGTAGGGAGACGAGCTGAGAATAGTTCACAGATTGGTGCAACATTGAGGGCCGAAGGGCCTGTTCTGCGCTGTATTGTTCGTTCTAAAAGCAGTGGGAGCGTAGCATTGTTAATCAAGGACAGTATTATGGCTGCAGAAAATACATTTGAGGACTTGTCAACTGAGGTAATATGGACTGATATTAGAAACAGGAAAGGAGAGGTCATGCTGTTGGGAGTTTTCTACAGGCCTCCAAATAGTTCCAGAGATTTAGAGGAAAGGATAGCAAAGATGATTCTTGAAAGGAGTGAGAATGGCAGGGTAGTTGTTATGGGGGACTTCAACTTCCCAAATATTGACTGGGAATACTACAGTTCAAGTACTTTAGATGAGTTTTTGTCCATTGTGTGCAGGAAGATTTTCTGACACAGTATGTAGACAGGCCAACAAGGGGCGAGGTCACATTAGATTTGGTACTGAGTAATGAACCCGGACAGGTGTTAGGTTTGGAGGTAGGTGAGCACTTTGGTGGTGGTGACCACAATTTGGTTATGTTTACTTTAGTAATGGAAAGGGATAGGTATACACCAAGGGCAAGAGCTGCTCCTGGAGGAAAGGAAATTACAATGCTATTAGACAAGATTTGGGATGCATAGGATAGGAAAGGAAACTGCAGGGGATGGGCACAATAGCTACTGTGTGTCCTTGCTAAGTATGTACTTGTCAGGTACATTGTCGAGCACAGGAGCTGTGGTTTACTAAAGAAGTTGAATCTCTTGTCAAAAGAAAGAAGGCTTATGTTAGGATGAGATGTGAGGGCTCAGTTCAGGCAATTGAGAGTTACAAGGTAGCCAGGAAAGACCTAAAGAGAGAGCTAAGACAAGTGAAGAGGAGACATGAGAAGTTGTTGGTGGATAGGATCAGGGAAAACTCTAAAGCGTTCTATAGTTAAACAAGGGATAAAAGAATGACTAGAGTAAGATTTAGGTCAATCAAGGACAGTAATGGGAAGTTGTGCTTGGAGTCAGAGGAGATAGGGGAAGCACTAAATGAACATTTTTCGTCAGTATTCACACTGGAAAAGGACAATGTTGTCGAAGAGAATATTGAGTAATAGGCTACTAGATGAGATGGAATTGATGTTCATGAGGAGGGAGTGTTAGCGATTCTGGGCAGTGTGAAAATAGATAAATCCCCTGGGTCAGATGGGATTTATCCTAGGAATCACTGGGAAGCCAGGGAGGAGACTGCCGTGCCTTTGGCTTTGATCTTTGTGTCATCACTGATTCCAGGATAGTACCAAAAGACTGGAGGACAGCGAATGTTGTTCCCTTGTTCAAGAAGGGGAGTAGCGGCAACCCTGGTAATTATAGACCAGTAACCCTTACTTCGGTTATGGGTGAAGTGTTGGAAAAGGTTATAAGAGATAGGATTTATAATCATCTCGATAGGAATAAGTTGATTAGGGATAGTCAACACGGTTTTGTGAAGGGTAGGTCGTGCCTCACAAACCTTATTGAGTTCTTTGAGAAGGTGACCAAAAAGGTGGATGAGGATAAAGCCATTGATGTGGTGTATATGGATTTCAGTAAGGCCTTTGATAAGGTTCCCCATGGTAGGCTATTGCACAAAATACGGAGGCATGGGATTAAGGGCGATTTAGTGGTTTGGATCAGAAATTGGCTAGATGAAAGAAGATTGAGGGTGATAGTTGATGGGAAATGTTCATCCTGGAGTTGTTACTAGTGGTGTATTGCAAGGATCTGTTTTGGGTCCACTGCTATCACTCATTTTTATAAATGACCTGGATGAGAGCGTAGAAGGATGGGTTAGTAAATTTGCGGACAACACTAAGGTCAGTACAATTTTGGACAGTGTAGAAGGATGTTGCAGGAGACAGAGGGACATGGATAAGCTGCATAGCTGGGCTGAGAGTTGGCAAATGGAGTTTAATGCAGAAAAGTGAGAGATGATTCACTTTGGAAGGAGTAACAGGAATGCAGAGTAATTGGGAAAATGATATTCTGGGTAATGTAGATAAGCAGAGAGATCTCAGCATCCAGGTACAAAGATCCTTGAAAGTTGTCACCTTGGTTGATAGGGCTGTTAAGAAGGCATACAGTATGTTAGCTTTTATTAGTAGAGAGATTGAGTTTCGGAACCACGAGCTCATGCTGTAGCTGTACAAAACTCTGGTGCAAACGCACTTGGAGTATTGTGTGCAGTTCTGGTCACCACATTATAGGAAGGATGTGGAAGCTTTGGAAAGGGTGCAGAGGAGAATTATTAGGATATTGCTAGGTATGGAGGGAAGGTCTTACGAGGAAGAGTTGAGGGATTTGAGGCCGTTTTCGTTCGAGAGAAGGTTGAAAGGTGACTTAATTGAGACATATAAGATAATCAGAGGGTTGGATAGGTTGGATGGTGGTCACATCCTTTTCCTAGGATAATGATGGCTAGCACAAGGAGTAATAGCTTCAAATTGAGGGTTGCCAACTTTACAGGCATTTAAATAGTCATTGGATAGGCATGTGGACGAGAATGGAATAGTGCGGGTTAGATGGCCTTCAGATTGGTTTCATAGGTCGACGCACAGAACAAGGGCTGAAGGGCCTGGAATGCGCTGTAATGTTCTATGTTCTATCTGCTTCCTTAACCTGCTAGTTTGTACTGCTTTCAGGTTAAATGTCACATGACCAGTATTTTTTATTATCCAAGAAAAATACAGTTGAGCCTTTTAAAACTAATTCAGTTCTTTGCAAACATTCTTCAGAAGGATACAGACTTTCAAACTAAATTACAATTTTTCCTTCCTGTACTGCTTTTTGGTCAAAAACTCACACTAAATTCCAATTTAGATTCATTTAATAATGAATTGCAACAGATCTGATTCTTAAACATTTACATAAAAATTGAAATCCTAAATATGTAACTGATTTTACTTTCAAACTAATGATGGACCAATGACTCTTAATTGATCCTGTCAGAGATGTGTCCTTCACCTACATTGTCTTGGATCATAATAATACTACGAGCACTCAGCTGCAAATCAGAGAAATGTTGCTATTTATAGAATTCCATCCTGCAGGAATCCTTTTATTCAGGAGAGCAGGAGAGAAAAATTGGAGGGAAGTAATAATTTATCTATTACTTATGTCATGGTTGAGTTCATAATTATGTTCATCATCATAATATTGTCTGAGGATGGTATTATGAAATGATGTCAGCTTTGGTTCCGTGGTAACAACGTCACCTCTAGAGTCATAAAGCTAATTTTAGCCCAATTACCAGACACAAGTATATAGTCTAAAATATTTAATTGCAGTACTGAACAAGTCTGCTGTTTAAGATGGATGTAAAAGTTGACTGGCATTATTTGAATAAAAGAAGAACCCTCCCACTATTCTGGCAAACATTTGTTTCCCAGTCAATTTTACTAAACAGGTTGACTGGTTTTCTATCTCATTGCAGTTCCTGAAACCTAGCCATGCACCAACTGGCAGCCATGCTTCACTTTCAAACATCCCATGGTTGTGAAAATGACTGTTCAAGTGATTTCCTTCTTTAAAAAAAAAGAGTGCCAATAACTTTTGCATTTAGATTAAAGTTATGAATACAAATATCTGAACATTGAGTTTCAGCCAGTAATATAACGCTGAAGTAATCTGAACATCATAATTATTTATTTACCTGGTCCTGCTTTCCCCAAATGACCTGGGTTGGAGCTCTGATGAATTTCATGTTTTCCTGCAAAGTGTGTCTTGAGTTTTCTCCAACTATTTCCAGAAACACTGTCAATTATCATAGGAGATAGAATTGAAAAATAAAACCCACAAAATTAAAGTCTTAACTATGATGAGATGTTTAAGCTTAGTATGACAAAGGGTTTTGACAAGAGTCAACTTTTAAAGTATATTTCACTTCTTTCGATGAGGAGGTCGGTTACAAATATAAATGATTGACACAAAAAACAGAAGTCCACAGTTTGACTGAATAGCAGTGAGATTAACAGGGCGCGGTTAGTTATGCAAATAATATAGCAACTTCAGGTGAGAGGCAGATCGATGGTTAAAAGAAGAAATACAAAGTTTGCTTTTTGAGATGCACTGATGTACTGTTAGTTTGCAAAAACACTATGTCACAGTCTGGCTTATTGAAATGCTTTCAATGGCATGAAATTGCTGTATTTGCATAACAGTTGCAAACTAAACTTGCCGCAGAAAGTTAGAATAGGCTGGTTTAATGTTATGTAAAGGAAACATTTTTACAGCCATATAATATGCTTCAATACCAGACTGATCCCTGGCATGGCAGGACTGACATATGAGCAGGGGTTGATTCAATTAGTATTATATTTGCTGGGGTTCAGAAGAATGAGGAAAGTTCTCAATGAAACCTTTATAATACGTATTCGATTAGACAGGGTAGATGCAAGAATGATGTTTCCAATGGTGGGAAAGTTCAGAACCAGGGATTTGAGTTTAAGAATGGAATATAATGTGGGACAATGCAGAAAAATGCTACACAGAAGAAATGGGGATCCTTGTCATGAATCACAAGAAGCTGGAATCCAGGTTCAGAAGGGAATAAAGAAGGCACATTGACTGTTGCCTTTTTTTCCCCAATGACACATGCTAAACTAACAGGCCTAAATGTAACTATTTTTTGTCTCCCTCTCTTTGAATAAAAGGTATTACATGGGCAGTTTTCAAATCCCCTTGGACTTTTCCAGAATCTAAAGATTCTTGAAAGATTACTACTGGTACATCCACTATGTTTGTTGCTACTTCCTTTAAAAGTCTGGCAGAGACTTGTTGGAATTTAGTCCCCTTAGTTTTCCTAGTAATTTTTTCCTCTACTGAATATTATTGTGCTTATTTCTGCACTGCCTCTAATCTTTAACTTCTTGAATATTTCACATTTGTGGAATGGTATTAGCATCCTCTGTCTTGAAGTATTCAATCAATTCCTCTGTCGTTTTCTGGTTTTTCATTGTTATTGCCTCAGCCTGTTTCTCTGGTGGCCTATGTTCACTTCGGTCTCTCTCTATCTTGTTATATATTTCAAAGAGGTTCTTCCTGTTCGTTTTGATATAACTTGCTAGTTTGCCCTTATAGTTTATCTTCTCCCTTCTTCTTAATAAGGTTTGTAAGGCAGTAATAATGAAAGAACAAGAAATATATGTCAAAATGAAGATGGTGTATGTTTGGAAACAGTACTTGAAAGTGATAATGTTCCTGTGCAACTGCTGTCCTTGTTTGGCAGTCATGGACTTGGGAGGTTAAGGATGTAGCCTTCAATGAAAAGTAGAACAAGCTGGGGTTTGTTCTGAGTGGCTGGACCAATATTGTTCATTTTTATGCTCCTGATAGTTGAAAGTTACATCTAACAAATAAGATATAAAAGATTGAATAAAGTAAGACCAAGGAATAGACTTGCAGCAAAAGAGTGAAAGAAACAAATACAGCACAGTAAAGACGGTTTATTTACCAGAAACTGTAGCTATTCGTGAATTTTTGTACTGGGATTTCCATGATATTTGACCTTTCTCCAATTACTAATTCAGCATTTTTCTAAACTTTTACCATGTCAAATCTACAGCCCTATTCATCACAAAAGGCATTCATGGGAGTATAAATTAAATGACACATCTTTAATCGAGCCTTGCTTTGAAAAAGTAAATACATACCTTCGTCAGCAACAAGGTGAGTGCGTTCTCCATACAATGACCACCAGATGGAGTAAGTGTATAAACTGCAAGGTGTTTGTTAAGTTTGACTCCCAGTGTTTGCTGTTCTAATAATCTTAGCTGGGATAGAATGTAGACACTACGGCTGGTTTTAATAAACCCAGGTTGGACAAGAGAAAAATAAGTCGCTGTTTTGCTTCCTCATGATTACTAACAAATAGCAAATGGAGGCAAGGACAGAATAAGTCTGTATTGTGCTATCCCATTTAGTTTAATTGCAGAACACAATAACACACATTGAGTGATGTACATTAATGTAACATGAAGTTTAACACAAAAATGTAAAAAATAGCACAGAAAATAATTGTGGCATTTTAGATTGAATCAAAAAAAACATTTCAACGTATCATTATTTTGTTTAAAGTGAGAAAAGTCAGCACTTAAAAGGTTAATTTGACATTTTCAGACTTAATTCCAATCAAAATCTTGCGCTAATTTTAGTGAGAGCTTACTATTTTTACTATTGAAACCAGATGTTGTTGGCTTTATGCCTTATCTTCACAATATAAGTTTGTGAAAACAAAATCCACCAACAACCTAAAGAGAATTATTTGAAAATCAGTAGGATGTTATAGTACCAGCACCAACGTCAAAATGACCCACTTTTTCTTGATACTGACCCATTTTCTTAACCTAGAAATCTTTTTGTGACAATTTTTACAAGCACTTCAGATCATTAAAAAGATGCACCAATGAAAAGAAAGGTTGGAATAACAGTCAATACAGTTGTGATGATTAGCACTTATAACCAGCAGACACTACCAATGTGCTCAGCAAACCATAGTGAACATGAACCACAGGCATGAATAGAAGGGACAAAAGGAAATATTGAAGGTCAAAAGAACTAAGCATCTTATCATCCATGAGTAATAATCTTGAGAGACAGGATTGTGAAAAAGTAGTACTCAAGGTAAAAATTCACCAAAGTTCATTTAAACAAGATTATAATTACTGGCACTAAGGGGTGATAAGGAGACCTTTAAAGGAAGTAAGTGAGAGCATTGCAGGTGACCTCACTATATTCTTCATTCAGAAGCCATTCCTACAGATTACCTAGAAATTATAGACCAATTAGTCTCCCATCCACTGTTGGGAAATTATTAGAAATTTTAGTTAAGTTTAGGGTGACTGAACACAACAAAATTTTGTTATCTGATCAGAGCAATTCTGTATGGATATTTCAAGGGAAGGTCATGTTTGACAAATATGGCAACAACATTTTTTGAAGCAGTGACCAAAATAATGGTCAGGAGACTATCTAAGGACATTAATCATATGAACCTCCAGAAGGCAGCTGGTAATGTCCCCCAAGAGATATGGTGAGCTGAAGTTGAAACTCATGGAATTGAAGGCAAATTATCGATCAGGTTCCAAAATCTGCTGACTGGAAAGAGATTAGAGTTGGACTTATAGACTAATATGCTAATTAACAGAATGTTGCCTGGATGGCTGTTTAGTGATGCCAAGGTATGGATGCAATTCCTGCACTGGCTGAAGTTACCATGAAGCACTCGCTTTCTCAACCTCTCCTCTCATTTGACGTGCACTGATCCTCCATTTAAACCAGTACCAGTTGTCTCTGATGGGACAGCACTCCTATGGTCTGGTAAGGCTATGATGACTTTACCTTTATTGGTGTCAAGGAAGAAATTAAGTGTGACCGCAACTAATACCTTATATAACATCTGACGTGGCAGGATAAAAACCCATATATCCAAACTGATGACAGAAAAATAGATGACATAAGCAGAATAGATGGAAGCATCACATTACAAAGAGAGATATTAGTAGATTTAGTGAAAGGGTAAAACTGTGACAAATGGATTTAAGTATATGCAAATATGAGGAAATCCATAGTGGAAGCACGAAATACCATGACAGTCTATGCACATAAATCATTAAAACATCATGAGCAGACACAGAAATAAATAAGAAGGTTCATGTAATGTTGGTTTCTACATCTAATAGATAGAAGTCATGCTTTGAATATCAAAACCCTTGTAAAGGCACACCTGGAGTACTGGGAGTTTTGAGCACGATATCTTATAATACCTTGCAGAGAGTGAATTTATCACCATGACAGCTGGACTCTCAGGATTAAATCACAAGGGGGAGATTACATAAAATAAGATTGCATTTCTTGGAATTTAAAAGGTTAGGGGTTGATTAGATCAAAGTTTTGAACACATTATGGGGAACAGATAGAAGAGAAAGACCTACTTCCAGTAATTGGGAGTGTAGGATCAAAGGGCCCGGTTAATAATTAGAGCTGGACTTTTGAGTGAGAAAATGGGAAATGTGCTGTGGGTAGACACACAACGCTAATTTCTTTGTGATGTTAATATATGGACATGAATCTTTGCAATGATATGAAGGAATATTTATAGGGTTGGCATCACCAAATTCTGTTTTCCAAGCATCACAAGATATCCAATGTGTAATGAATACCTACGTTTTTAAACTTAGAGGATGGTTTTCTCCACTGGAATTAATGGAACATTAGTATTTTTATGTTGTTTTTCAGCTTTTTCATATAAATAGTTTCACAGAAATTACTTCATAGAATGATTGTATGTTTAATGAAACCAGAAATTAGAACAGACACAAGATGCTACATGATGCTGTCAGATGTGATGAAGATAAAAATCACACAACACCAGGAGAGAGTTAGAGTGTGTGTGAGAGAGAGAGAGAGAGACATACACCTCCAACACTCACAACCACATGCACACACTCTCACAGGCTTATATTTTGTCACACTCACTCACTCTCCTTCAAATGCACACACACACACACGCACACACGTCTATGGGGTGAATTTGCATTTGCAAAATTGTATTTGCAGAAATATTCCATTTTTGTTCAAAAAGCACACAATCTGCAGGCAGTCAATTCATATAACATTTTATAAATTCCGATTTTGGAAATAGAACCAGTCAGACTCAAGATTGGGATACAGACAGACTCTAACCTCGTACCTTTAATACATTGTCTGAGCTGAGATGTCACTTTTTAAAAATAAAACCTTAAGTTATCTCAAGAATGTGACTTGAAAGAAGTTCTGGGATTTACATATTAATGAACCAAAACCTGCAACCCATTCTAAAAGATGAAAGACTTAACAGCAATCTAGGTTTGTTTAGTATATCATTTTAATTGCATGACACTGTGATCGTTTGCTATAAATTCTGTGTCTTATGATCCTGCCTCACTAGTTACCCGATGAAGGAGCAGCGCTCTGAACTAGTACTTCCAAATAAACCTGTTATGGTGTGGTTTTTAACTTTGTCTACCCCAGTCCAATACCAGCCCCCCCCACATCAGGTTTGATGAAGAATTGTGGGAGAAGTTTCACACAAAGCATTGACATTAGTATGAAGAGCTTGGGCCAAGAGAGTTTGTTTCTGTACTGTATATTCAATGTAGTTTTTTTGTAAAAACTGATTACACTTTTGGTTTACATATCGACATAAATCATTTTGAATGATATGGTAATTATTTTATTTACTTTATTGAACTGGGTAACTCTGGTATGTAACGGGATAGAATTTGAATCCTTTCTAATTAAATGTTGAAGTGCGGTGTTGCTAAGTGTGCTACCTGTTGCAAGTTATAATGAAGATGTGAATGCCTGTTCATATGGACAATGGTGCACTATGACTCCAATCAGGGTTGGGACCAGAGCCCTAGCTCATTCCTTATGATCTTATTATAATATCTCCTAAACAAAACTGTCCAGGATCCCATCTTCTACATTCATCTTTAACAATTGCAGATTAAAAAGGACTAATTTATGGTAAAGAGAGAAAAGTATATTAAATGAAATGGTCTTACATTCACGATAAAAGTCATTGTGAGGCAGTCGAACATCCACAAGGCCCTGAAGAATCTAAGAAAGTCAAAAGGTATAATCATATTTGATAGTATATACATTCCATAGTTACGTGTCATTCTAGTGAGGATTCAATTTATATACAATTTTACATTTACCTGTTATTAAATACATGTCCAAGACCTATCAAACCTGTTCCACCATTCGATACAATCAGTGTTTTAATGCCATTTTCCTGTCTGCTCTCCATAACACTGTTTCCACAAGACACAAAAACACCTGACTGTTACAAAATTAAATATCTTTAGAGATGGACCATCCACAATCCTCGAAGGGGAAAGAATTTCAATGATCTATTACCCTTTGAGGGAAGTAGCCTCTCATCTCCATCCTAAGTGCCTGATTTGTTATTCTGAAATTGTGTGCCTGCATCTTAGATTCTCCAGCCGCGGAAAATAACATTGCAATATGTATCCTGTCCAACCCCTTTATAATCTTGAATGTATCAGTGTAATCATGTCTCATTCTCCTCAACTTCAGGGAGTATAATGCACAACATTACAGTGTAGAGATTGCTTACATTGATCGTGTGACAGGAATGAATCCCCACCAATCACAGCCCTTTATGATTGGGCTCAGTTGGACACCTCAGGCAGTTGCCAGACAACCTGATTGGAAGGCAACATGTAAATTCCAGTCGTGGAGAGGTCTGGGATGTGAACAGTCTCCAGATTCCAAATCCTGGATCAGCTAAGTACAAGGGATCCCGTGATGGGACAGGGATATGTGAACTAATTTGGCAGGGACTTGGCTGGGAATGAGCCAGGATGGAGAGACCAGGATTGGTGCAGAGGCCAGGATGACAGGAAGCTTCCCAGGTGTATAGCTCTGAGATAAGGGAGCCCTTGAGGGAGACATTCCCTTATCAGCCCAAGGCCCAAGCATGATGATCTATTGGGCCTCCCCCCTGTCCTTGAACTCCTTCTGCAGCTTCAAAATTAAGGGAAGTGACCTCTAAATAAAGGGCCTCAATTCGGGGCAATCTGGTGGGGGTGATGGGGGGACGGCTGTGCCAGGCTTCACCTGTCCCACGTAAACATTATTGACAGGACATTGCAGATGGGGTAGGTGTGGGAAGAACATCAGAGAATATTACAGGACTCCTACCTCACAAACCTGCCAAGCAGGAGACGGGTTATACTCTGCCCTATATTCCTTTGAGTCTAGAAGAATATAAGATCTCAGTGAAACATTGAAGATTATAAAAGAGTTTGACAGAACACACACTTCTATGTTATTCTCCCTGGCTGGGGAATCAGACATAGTTTCAGAATAACAAGTCAATCATTTAGGATGGAGGAGATAAGAAAATACTTCACTTAAAGGGTTATGATCAATGAAATTCTCTCCCCTCCCCTCACCACCAAGGACTGTGGTTGCTTCATCACTGAAGATATTTAATTTTGAGATAGGAGGGTTTTACGTGTCTTGGGGAAGAAGTGTTATTGAGAACAGATAAAAAAAAATGGTGTTGAAACCATTATCGTATTGAATAGCGAACAGGTTTGATGGCCTGTTTAGTCTGCTCCTATTTCTGGTGCAGTTACTCCATTTTGTTACATAGAAAAAAACAAATATAAAATCCTTTAAAACCATCAATGAGCTAAATGATCAATTGCCTGATTTTCATTTGATTCTATCCTTTCTTCCAGCCTTAGTACCTGTGATGCATTCACAATCTCTCTGATCTTGTCTTCTCTGGTCCTGAAAGATCTGTCCTTCGTCAAAGCCACAACCTCGCTTCCTTCTGCTTCCACTTTAATAAATTCTGTGCATTTGGAGCCTTGAGCCTGCTCTGCCATTCAATAAGACCAAGGCTGATCTGAAGGCTCTCGTTTAATTTTCTACTTAGGCAGTTCACAGCCTTCAGGACTCAACATCTGCAAGCTCTTGTTAAGCTGGAAGGTTTCTCCCAGCATTTCCAACAGGTTCTACCCTCTCGAGATCTTTTAATTGAGAACCGTCAACATAACATCAGTTACATCAACAACAAGCCTTCATCCAACAATCCAGGAAAAAACTGGTGAAAATGGTCAGTGCAGAGGAACTACCACCTTGTTGTAACATCAGTTGACATATTCAGGGAAGCTCTTAAAACTCTTAGTGTGTTGGTGAGTGTGGTGAGAGGATGGTTGAATAAGTGGAGACAGAGAAACTGGGAGAAAGGATAGAGTCTTTACAGATGCCAGGCCATCAAGACTATAAGCATTTGGAAGCAGCTGGTATTTTGCATGAGACCCAACTAAAACCTTAGATCCTGAAAGGGTTGGCACGATGGCTCAGTGGTTCCACTACTGTCTCATTGTGCCAAATTCAACTCTAGCCTCGGGTGACTGTCTTTGTGAAGTTTGCATTCTTCTTATGTCAGCGTGCATTTCCTCTGGGTGTTCCAGTTCCCTCCCACAATCTAAAGATCTGCAGGGTTAGGTGGATTGGCTATACCAAATTGTCCATAGTGTCCCAGGATGTGCAGGCCGAATGGGTTAGCCATAGGAAATGCAGGGTTACAGGGATAGGGTGGGGATGTGGGTCTGGGTGGGATGGTCTTCGGAGAGTCAGTGTGGACTCGATAGGCTGAATGGCCTGCTTCCACACTGTAGGGATTCTATAATTCTAAGAAAGCTGATCTGACAACTTGAAAGTAAACATTAAATCTGTTTCTCTCTATAGATGCTGCATGACCCACTAAATGCTGTGTGATAAATGTTTTCTGCTAATATCCCAATTTAATATTGCCAGATTCACCAAGGTCAGCTGCAGGGAAATGTTACTTTAGACTTTTAATATGCTGTAATCATATCAGCACACACTTCCTCTCTATTTACAACCACAATGATCATGGATAACTACTTCCTCTAGTATACAGTATCCTATCCTGTTCCTCAGGGGTACTTCAAGAAAGATTGTTTCCACATCACTATTTTCATAGCTGTTTTCATTAATGAAGCTCTTTTGTAGATTCTTTGATTCTGGTTTGGCTTTAATCTAAGTTGAACATATTATGGGGTGACTGTTAAATAAGTACAATAACTAATATACTGCTTTGAAGATGTGCTCGTATTTACCGATCAGACTGCACAATTTTGACTAAGTTATATCAGTTGCTTCAATTCTTCTTATGTTTTCATTTATTTTGTGCTGTCATTTTTTAATAAAATCCTGAATAAAGAGAACATGTGCACCAATTAAATGTTTACTTTAACATATATGTAAAAATGAAATTAAGTCTTAAGTCCATCATAGACTTGTGATACTTAAAATGGTGAACATAATAGTCTTAAAAGTGTTTTTGTTTAAAAGAAAATTTCCTACCGTCTTTCTGACCTTGAGATTTTGGCCTCTCCCCAAGTTCAGGTGCTGGGAATTTATGGGCAGATGATATACACAGACACTTCCCTCGATGAGCCTCTTGTTACTCTCAGCATGTACTGTTTACCATCTCAGAATTTACATCGCAAAAAACACCTCAGCATTGACTCTTAAAGGGACAGGCCTGATTAAATGCAATAACCTAACCCTCAACATAATGCTCCAGACACACTGGATGGAATTTTTGACTCCCGTAAGCTGAGTGGGGGAATAGAGAGAATGTTTGGAAAATAGTGGAAGAATGAAAAAAATTAGAATCTTTACAAATGAAGTAATTCCCAATTTTCCCCTTGTGCTTCATGTTACAAGTTTAGTATCATGAGTGGCAACTACATTATTTCCATGCATTTGCGTCTCAATACTAGCCTCATCTCATTCATGTGCCACTTTCAATTCTCCCTGATTTCCCTGGGAAACTAGACAGTGCCAATTCCTGCCTTAAATTCAAAGCGTTACCTGGCGGCTGCCCCAAGACTTCACCATGTCTGACTTCATTACGATATTTGGATACTCCATTGATGCCATCCTTTTTCACCATTCATCCACACAGTTTGGCATCGGCAAGCCACCAGCCTCACCACTTCATTATGCCTGCTCTTGGACCAACTCTCACATCATTTCAGCTCTGCAGCACTTCAGTTTGGGCCTATGACTTACGCACTTCTGCCAGGTCACTTTGCCCACGAGGACACATTTGCATCCTCTACGCATCTACAAAGGATGCACCCCCTGGTTCTGAGCTACATCTTTCAGCACCCACTCACACTGTGCTCAACTGGAAGCTGCAGTCTCTCTGATTTAGATTAGATTAGATTACTTACAGTGTGGAAACAGGCCCTTCGGCCCAACAAGTCCACACCGCCCCGCCGAAGCGTAACCCACCCATACCCCTACATCTACATCTACCCCTTACCTAACACTACGGGCAATTTAGCATGGCCAATTCACCTGACCTGCACATCTTTGGACTGTGGGAGGAAACCGGAGCACCCGGAGGAAACCCACGCAGACACGGGGAGAACGTGCAAACTCCACACAGTCAGTCGCCTGAGGCGGGAATTGAACCCGGGTCTCTGGCGCTGTGAGGCAGCAGTGCTAACCACTGTGCCACCGTGCCGCCCACAATTTGTATTGCTTTTTATTGTAGAGGGTGAGGCAGGCAACTTGTCACAGTTCAGAGCACTAAACAGTCAAGATGTTACAGCTGTGCAATGTGTCAGCAGCTTACACAGCAAGCAGAGTGCACGTGCTTCTACCAATTCATGGGCTTCAAAAGGTCAAGTCTAAAAGTCAAAGGGGAAACAGACCTCATGGGGGTCAAGGGTCAGCCAAGTTTTCATGCCTGGATTTCTCTGATGAGCCTTGCAGTATTGCCCAGAGAGGATGCCCCTACATCACTGTGGCAGGCTGTGCCATTCACAGCTGAAGATTATAAAGTGGGGGGGGGGGGGGGGAATGGTATCCTAGATGCAGAGGGAAGGGGGGATCAACAGCAATCTTCTAAGGATGAAGATAGTGATCAGGATCAGAACATTGACCAGGATGTACACGCAAGACAGCATGACAGAGCAATGCATCACTGTACATGAGAAACTAGAGATAGCCTGAATGGAAGCTCTCTCTCCAGGATGAAAACAAAATAAAAACAAAAACTATTGGAGAAAGTCAAAGGTTCCAAAGGGGAGAAATCCTATTCATTCTGTTTCTCTTTCCATAGATTATGTCAGACCACTGTGTTTCTCCAGCACTTTCAGTTTTTAATTCAGACCTCCAGTATCCACAGTATTTTGCCTTTAGTCCAGAATGAATCAGCTGGGTTTGGACTTCCTTTAATTGTTTAATTTTCTGTCCCTTATTTGGCAAGCAACCTTTGTTTAGTGGAAAGAACGAGTGGACCTGATAGTTTGGCAGTCCTTGACCTTTATGTTGTTGAATAAGTTGTGTCACCATAGTCTTATCAGACCACAGAGGCTGTTCTCTCATTAGAGAGAGAAGAGATTGTGTTGATTTAACTTGAGGGCCACCAGACCTTAGGCAAGGGAAGATGTTGAGAAGGACAATCCTTCACAGTAACCTCAAACCAGTGATTGGAATTGAACCCACGCTGTTGGCATCACATTGTTCTGTAAACCAATTGTCCAGCCAATTGACCTAAACCTGGAGCATCAGAGGCTAAAGGTGACCTTATAGAGGTTTATAAAATCATGACGGCCATGGATAGGATAAATAGACAAGGTCTTTTCCCTGGGGTGGGGAGTCCAGAACTAGAGGGCATAGATTTAGGGTGAAAGGGGAAAGGTATAAGAGACCTAAGGGGCAACTTTATTACGTAGAGGGTAGTGCATGTATGGAATGATCTGCCAGAGAAAGTGGTGGAGGTTGGTATAATTACAATTACAATTACAAAAGGCATCTGGATGGGTATGTGAATAGAAATGGTTTAGAGGGATGTGGGCCTAGTGCTGCCAAATGGGACTAGATTAATTTATGATATCTGGTTGGCATGGACAGGTTGGACCAAGGATATGTTTCTTTGCTGTACATCTCTATGACTCCATATGCGGAATCAGCACTAAGAGAAGTCCTGCACATTGTTTTTAGTGTCAGTGCTGTCCATATTGAAGTGCAATGTCTTAGCTTCAGCCAATAACATGATGTTTTAATGATTCATGATGTAAGATATTATTTGTGATGTCAAAATTAACGATAAGCAATGCTTGGCTATGTGGCTTCTTTCATATCGAGGATATCAGAACATGAGTGTGACCTCACTGGAGCGACAGGTGACAAACACTCTGGACATTTTAATAGTGCAAATGAACAAATATTTACACAAGTGCAGGATCATTTACAATGCTGTGTCATCCACATCACCTATGAGTCCTTAGTAAGCTTTCATCTTCCTTTCTCTCCCATTACCTAGATGTGTAGTAATCCCAACTCCTGAAGCTAGTGTGGAGGGAGTCTGCTGTGAATTAGCTGTGTTGTTTGGTCAGATGTATCAATGGGCATTTGATCCCAGAGGGCCTAATCTTGATGAGATTCTAGCCCTGCCTAGAATCAGGTTTCCAGCATCTGCAGTCATTGTTTTTAATTTCTGCCTAGAATCGGGCTCAGTCTCAACTTCTGCAGACTTTGGAATCACAGACAAAGAGAGGGGAAGGGGCTGGGCACTTCTGCAGGGTCCTGAGAAGAAGCTTCTGGGGGCTCTGTGAGTGATGCCTCCCCTGTCTGGGTTCCTACGGACCACCACCCTGTCCCAATGAGAGGAGGAGACATTTAGGAGGGAGATCCCCTCTCTCGTTGCCAATCATGTCCAGTACCAATGGCTACAGCAGTGGAATGCAGATCCATGCACATATCCAGCAGACACAGTGTGCTGGAGCTGAGTCTCCATGGCAGCCATGAACCTCTCCATGAAGACTGCTGGGGCCTGCAATGGTACTGATGACATGAGTGGACTCCACCATTTTCTGATCCAGCTTACTGACGGGACATCTGACAAATTTGCCTGATGTTCCTGTGCCTGCTTGTGTATTTTGACCAAGTTACTAATGGCTGACACCGTTGGATTGGCTCATGTCTGGGACTGAGCAGGTACCTGGAATGCTGCAGAAATGTGCCAAAGATGTGTTCAATGCATTATGCTCCTAAGTCTAATCTACAAAGAGAATCGACTGAGGTGGAAGCCTCTGAGCTGGTGCAGGATGCAGATGAAAGCCTTGCCACCATCTGGGTATTGAATGGCTTACTCCATGGGTGGGGTGGGGAGGTTAGCGTTGACAGTTCCCAGAGCTGGCTACTTTGGGGTGAGGGTTCACTGGGTGTCACTAGGGCAGCATAAGAGAAGAGATGGAGTTAGTTTTCTAACAGGAATAAAAACGTATGCAGATTAAGAATGAGTTAGCATTGGTGGTAATGGGAGATCAGTGCAGCACAGCATAATAAAGCTCACTCATGTAGGTCTCACACAGGCCCACTTGTTGCACTCTTCGCCAGCCAAATTAGATATTCTTTCCCCATCTGGCACGAGAAATCTTACGTCTGCTCCTCCCATGCCAGGCTTGGCCCTCTTGTCCAATTGTGAGCCAATTTCACCCACAATGAGATAAAGAGAGGAATTGAGTTTGACTGAAGTGGATGGGAGAGCCATTAATGGTGATGCAGGAACATGGGAGGTGGTGAGGTGTTTCTGTCAGGGGCAGGAAGGGTTAGTTGGGAGAGTGAGAGCTGCTGAGTATCATGACACATGTAGTACTGAGAGTTATATTCCAGGAGCTTTGATGAGATGCATGAGCAGTAGCAGAGTTAAGAGTGAGAACTGGCCCTGTCAGTGTGAGGTAGCAGACAGAAGATGGCGACACTTACCTGTGCAGACCGAGGTAGAGCACCGAACTTCCTTCTGCTCTAACTGAGCATTGCATTTTACCTGGGATACTGCACTGACATGGGTCACTATCTCAGTCCAGGTTGCTTGTGTCTAGTGGTGTAGCTTCCTCTCCCAGAGAGCAGGATACAACACAGCCCTCTCCTCTCCACTGCCCTGTTCACCAGCACCTCCAGGCCCCTGCCAGCAACCAAGGAGTTAACGTCCCCCCGGGCCATGTCCAGTATGCACAGTGTGGTGCGCAGCTGGGCTTTACCGAATGTGTGGTGGCATGAATGCCAGAAGGACCTGGCAGTGGTGAGTATTTCCGCCTCTTCTTTCATGATTCCACAAGATGGTTGCTGTAATTACTGAGGTGAACAGTGGAAGATTGCATTAGAAAAACTTCTGTGAGCCACGGCAGACTGGGCGCTGTCAAATTTTACTTCAAAATACACTTTGCCCGAAAAAGGGGAATATTCAGCCCAATGTGACCATCTACAACATCACAGAAACCTTAGCACTTGCAACATAAGTTAAAGGTGGAAGGAACCAAAGCAGTACAATTAGAATTCTAAGCCTCAACCAACAGAACTTTTGAAAATGTTTCTTTTCAGTTCAGAGTTACAGGGCTACTCTCTAGGGTTCCATTTAGAGCTGTTTTTGGCGTTAGCTGCAGCTCAGTTGGTGAACACGCATCTCAATCACAAAGTCCCAGGTTCAGGTCCCACCGACAGGACCCGAGCACAAAAACCAAGGCTGTTGCTCCAGTGCATCACTGACAATGCGCTAAACTCTGATGTTTATCATGTGAGATTTCAAACCCAGACCCTGTCTGCCTGTGCTACTGAATATAAAAGATTCTATCAAACTATTTCAAGAGCAGGCAAGACATTCCTGGTGTCCTGGTCAATATTTATCCCTCAGTCAACATCACAAATCATATTATCCATTCATGGTCACATAGGTATTTGTGGCAGTTTTCACAAAAATTGATTACTATGTTTCCTGTATTAACAACAGTGACTACAATTCAAAATGCATCTCATTGCCAGGACAGTGGTTTGGGACATCTGTGCTCAAGGGAAACACTACATAAACACAAATCTTGCTTTTCCTTCCGTTTGCAATGTAGCAGATGGGTCAGAACGATTCATGGCACAAAGATCCATCTGCAACATGTCCAGCCTCAATTGATGATACCAGTGTGTCAGCCTTTTTAGAAAAGGAAATCAGGTTAGCTGCGTTCCTCCTGTTTTCTGTCACAAAATTTGCTTCCTGCTGATGATTAAGAACAGAAAGCACAGGGAGGACAAGGGAGCTTACAACTGCAGGCATGAAGCTGTGACCTATGACCAGAGTTCTGTTTCCGGACAATCAAATCCACAAGGATATAAACAGAACAAACTTTAACGGAGATCATTAATGATACGTTTTGAGGTCAACTTCATTAGTCTCACTAAATTTGGGCAGTAGAAACATGGAGGAATACAATACTTATTTGGTACTGATGAATGGAAAGGATATCGAACTCTGTTGTCAGTGGAAACATTTGCTGGTAAAGGGAACATTTGCTTGATGTCAGCTGACCATATGCCAGAAGCATCACCCATCATGAAATGTCTGTTCTCATTTACAGTGCAGCAGGATCTGAGTTAAGAAAAAAAACCTTAACATAGCTTTTCATTGTTACACAAGAAGCAGATGAAATAAAATACACTTCCACAGGAATCACTTGCCTCTTTTTCACCATCTTCCTCCTGCAAGTTATTAACTTTGAAATGAGGTCACTTACCTGCTGAGGTACTTTGAAACGGACATAAGAACAAAGCTTCAGCATCTCTTCCATCTCCTCGGGGGTAGACGGAATTAGGGGGACTCTACTAACATCTCCTGTTTCCTCTAAGGACTTCAGTTCTTTCACAAATTTGCTTTCATTGGGATACCGCAGACCTACACCAAGAAAGAAGAATTTCACCTAATTAATATTAAACACAGCAAATAAACAGTTTGAGTTTTACATGCTGTACCTCTAGTGAATCATGAGCCAATTCCCTGCTAATGTGAATTTACCATAGCTTTGGACCCCCACCCTTACCTCCGCACCTCCCACCGCCCCCCTACCCCGCGCCCCCCGCACCCCCCCCACCCACCCCCTACCCCACAACCACCTCCCCACGCACACCACATGAAGAAAAATACAATTCCAGTCCACAGAGGACATCAATATTTTAATGCCTGTTTCATTCAGCTTGATTGCTTCCAATCTGCTGCAGTATTAGCCTGGGGTAATGTCAGATGAAATGAACAATGTGAACCGTATCCATGTGAAGTACAATAATCTTCATTAAATTTCAGGTGTCACATTAAACTTTAAAGCATTTAAAATCAGTTGTCACTTTTTCTGCCTTTTCTCTTTCAACATGATTTATTTTTCATTATTTTAATGATTCTTTGCCATTGATGAAGCACATTTTTCTACAAAACTCTTGTAATTGCAGTATAGGAAAAGAAAGAGACTACAAATATCACAGCCACTTAACTTTACAATTTTTCTTACTGATTTTCCACAAACTTCAACTGTAGCCCAAAGAACACACATGGCACTAAAATAGCATTAAGAAAGACAAAGTCTTGATGACCAATAACTGAAACCCAATCGCTCAGGGAGCTTGCTGATTCTAGTATATCAGCAATAGACATACAAATCGCTAGCATGAATTGAGCCTTTCAATTCATGGTGTGTGCTGTCAACAGGATTACTTGCAACTCAAGAGAAAATTCCAACAGAATGAAGTACTATCCCAGGAAGTCATTTCACAATAAGCCACCAGTAATAGATATAAATAAGTATCAATGGTGGGTACCTTGTACTGTCATGTTGTTCAATGCATTTTAGTCTTCAGCACAGGCCAGCAACGTAGTTTTTGCTTTGCCAGCCTGTCCTTTCTGCTTCACAATCAGCATTTGCTTTTGAGCAAAACAAAGCCAGAAAATTGCAGTTTTGACTTCAGAAGAACTATGGAAGCTTAGTTCCATAAACCCTAATCTAAATTGTGCTCCAGAATTTAAACAGATGAACTCCCAAGAAGCTAAACACACCAGTTTTGCTGTTGTAATGGCAACAAAACCATCAACACTTGCCATTGTGACAGCAACTTCTGAAATCCTGGGATTTTCAACATTACATTGGGAACCTGATACCTGGACATATTGCAGGTGCTGTCTCCATGCCCAATCAGTGACACTTTCCTGTGGTCATTTGTAAATGCCAATGGCCTAATGAAGCAGGAGCTGCCATATTGTAGCTGCCGCCACCTTGCCATTTAAACTGGCAGCTTCTCAAGGTAGAATGTGTTGGAAAGCAATTGGGAAGGCATCTTGGCCTTTATTGCAAGAAGATGGGAGTTCAGAAGTAGGAATGTCTTACTGCAGTTTTACAGGGTCTTGATTAATGTGTGCAGTTTTGGCCTCCCTACCTGAGAAAGCACATACTTGCCAAGAGGGAGTGGAGTTAAGGTTCACTAGCCGATACCAAAGTGTAGCAGATAGTCATACGAGGACAGATTGGTTTGACTGAGATTGTACTCTGTGAGTTTAGAAGGGTGAGTGAGGGGGCGGGGGGGGGGGGGGTAGGAAGGTTAGAGAATCTGATTGAAACATATGAAAATTCTAACAGAGCTTGTCAGACTAGATGTTTCCCTTGTTTGGAAGTCTAGAACCAAGGATCATGGTTTCAGGTTTTGGAGAAGACCTTTTAGTACTGAGATGAGGAAATATTTCTTGACTCAGAGTTTGGTCAACCTATGGAATATCCCACCACACAAGGCTGTGGAGGCTAGGTCACTGAGTATATTTAAGAAAGTAGATAGATATTAAAGGCCTCAAGGGGTACAGAGAGAAAGCGGGAACGTGGCATTGAGATAGAGGATCAGCCTGATGCTTGGGCTAGGGTGTAGGGCTGGGACTGGTGCTGGGAGCCAGCAACCATTTTCCAGAGGCCATTATAAGAGGGGATCAGGAGCCACCTTCTTACCAAGATGACCATCTGCAGTGGAAACCAGTACATACAATAGCTCTTTATGCCAATGTATTATTTACACTTGTATTAATAATTTTCAATTTTGTAACTTTGTTTTATTTCTTTACTGTTAATGAACTGGTTTTGGTGAAGCTCTGCGAGCTGGGTTTGTCTCATGTTGCATTTCATTGATTGGCAAAGAGGAAATTTGTACCCGGACCAAAAAAAACTACATTGTGGGTATAACAACAGCAAGGCAGCAGGGGAAATTACAGAAATAAAAAAAAAACAAAAGAATTACGGACACTTGAAATCAGAAACAAAAACAGAAACTGCTGGAAAGGCTCGGCAGGTCTGACAGCAATTGTGGAGAGAAATCAGAGTCAACGTTTCAGGTCGGGTGCCCTTGCTTCAGAAGCCTGGTTGTTGTTGTTGGCTGTGTTTGTGTGAAATTATATAGATTCTTGCCAGAAGTCTTCAAAGTTTAAAAACAGTGTTGGAATATTGCGCCTCGTTATTTCTTTGCCCACAAGGATAAAGGAGTTGGAGATAACACCGAAGGGAGCTGCCTGTGTTTCTTCAAGCATAACCTTGAAAAGAGGTCAGATACAATACATCTGGTGATGACTTCAAACAGGAGTGATATAATCAAAAACCAATTAAAATGGGCCAAACCCAGATATTACCTTATATGGTACATTCAAAGCAAGGGAATAAATATTTTAAAAAAGACATCATAAATAACCCATTGGTACAGTTTGTTCATCTGCTCCAAAATCAGACTGGGAGATCCATTGATGGATTGACCCCCTGAGACAGACAGGTTTCTGGGGCTTCTAAGCAATTAATGTCATTGTGAGTATGTAAAGTTGCTTAGTTGTGTAATATAAGTGCACCACATGAAGTGGAACAGAATCCAAAACTGTTGTCTGCTCTCGATACCTGACCCAGTAGGGGGTGTTTTACATCAGAAAGAGGAATGTTTCCTGAGGGAGAGGCTGCAAGAGGGGCAGAGAGAAGGAGGTTGCTGAGAAGGTAGAGTGTTAAACCTGGCAACAAAGTATGTCAATAACTAGGAACCTGAAAAACCTGAAATCACTGATGTAATAAATTATTTGGAAATGAATGTAAAATCCTATGTTACGACACAGCAAAATCAAATCCACCTCCCTGTTCCTGTATTTGCAACACAATAAAATTAAATTACTCAATGTTTCTCAAAATTACCCAATGGTTCCTAACCAGTCTTTTTCAATAATCAATACTAGACTTTGTGAACAACCAGACACTAGGTTCATAGAAACAAAAAGATATAACAACTTATTCATAACACAGTAGCTTTAGCACAGCAAAATTAAACAACAAAGTAATCTACTGCCAATCATTTAAACACAATGTTATTTAATTCTAGACCTCACACAAAAAGACAGAGAGACAAACAGAGACAGTTAAGGGATAAATCAAAAGAAAAACTAAATGAGAAAACTGTCCAGTTCACTTAAAAAGGCTCCACATTACAGCCACAAGGGATTGAATCTTGCTTGGTTTCTGAAGACACCAATGCATGAGAATAGCTTCCAATAGGCTCTGATACTTATAACTGAGATTCTATTCTCCAAACTTTCTCCAAACAAAATGAGAGGACAATAAGGGAGCAATCAAAATCTCAGGTTGTAGCTTTCCCAGGCACAATCCTTCTGACTTAAACGCAGTCCAAAAACCAGTTCAAACTTTGGTCTAAGTTTGTTAGACTGGCTGTTTCCCTGTGTGGTCCCAGTTCACATTGAACATCTATCATCTATTTCAGCATAATGCATCTCCAGAACCAAAATATCTGGAACATTCTTTGAACAAGAATCGACCAGCAATTAATTTCCAGTTCTGAACCAGTTTGTGTGTTCCTTTTTAAAAAACAAAGTGACTGCTCAGAATCCAAGGTCACCTTCAGTTCTCAGCTCACAACTCAGAGATCGAAACCAAAAATGATAAAAATAAAGAAAAATCATCAAGGGTTCTAACAACTCACTTAAAGCTGGAGAAAAAATTTGGTAGATGCGATTATAACATCCACCGTGTAAAGTGTTAAATTTAAAGCTGAGATTGTGGTCTAACATGCAATAAAGAAAAACCAGAGTAACTGCCTGATTAAAACATTCCAGCTTTATGGTCTTGCAATGGAAACAATCATTGTGACCAGTCAAGAAGGTGCGTTTACGGCAATAGCCTTTTTGTGCACAGAATTTTATGTCAATTATTTTCAAAAAAAAAATTTTGGTTGCTGACTTATACCTGTTGCCTGGTGCCAATTCAACTACAGCGGTATCTAGGAAATCAAGGCTTTCTTTATGTGATGCAACCTTATATTTAATGAATGGTTGATAATTATTGGTGATACTGATGAATTCTTCCAATTCTGCTTCGGTAGGAGTCCAAATACCCAAAGCATCAACACAAACTGAAGGCAATGTCACTACAAGATAGCATCTCCTAATACAGGAGTTAGTGAGAATGAGAAAACAAAACATATTCAATTAACAATATTTGTTGCCTTAAAATAATGTTGTTGGAATTTGGTCAAGAATCATGAAAATTGACAAAATTTCATAGGTCAGTGCTCTGATGAAAGACCTTTGAACAGAAATATGGACTTCTGAATCTGTCTCCACAGATGCTGCCTGACCTGATGAGTATTTCCAGCAATATTTATTTTCATTTCAGATTCCTAGCATCCACGATATTCTTTTTTTGTGCAGGTCAGTGTTCCACTTCTTAAACTGAAGTTCCAAGTCAGCAAGAACCTACCTGCAGGACAGATGAGAGTTAGGCCACAGATGTCTGTTGAGTGCTGAGCAGCATATACACCAGCAACATTACCACCCATCGATGTACCGATCAGATGAAATGGTTTCCTATTCAACCCAATGCATTCAACAAACTGGAAAAGAGAGAACACAGATTTTCAAGGTTTGCGGCTCAGCTCAACAAAGTTGACTGAGATCCTCAAATTCTCTGTCTTCAGAAACAAGACACAGTGACATGAAGAATAGTTTATACAGAGGCACACATTTCTCTGCTTCTTTATCGATGGAATAAGGGTATGATTACTTTTGCAAGTAAACAGGATTAACAGCAAATCCCACCAAGTAAATTCGAAAAAGTTCAAAGCTAAATGTTCTAGAAAAAGAATGTGGAGGATTACAGAATACACATGGTAGTATGTAAATTCAATACATTTCTTTTTCAATTTACTGAGAGCTTGCAGGGCATTATCTTTTCTGGAAAATTAATTACATGACGATAAATCAGAGATTATCCTCTGAAACCTTACTGAAAGGAGGGATCAGCGTATGAATTTAATCAGCTTCAGGAGCAATCGGTCATTGAGAATGATGCCCAATTAATAAAAACCAGCTTTGAGGAGATGTTATCATATGGATCGTAAGTTCATGTATTTGTTTTCCTGTTCACAGAGTAATTTCCTAACTAAAACAAAATTAAAATAAATCCAACCTTTGTTAACATCAAAACAGATGCTTTGGATTAGCTGAAGCGGTTAAACATATTAAAGAAATGAAAATATGCTTGATTTTGCTGAAGAAACAAGTTGCCATGGTGATCGGCTCAATTACCCTTGGAGAACCCAGGTTCATTTATTCAGAATATTAATTAAAATCCTACGTCATCAAGTATGAAACACTTAACAGACATTGCTGGAAAAGCTCAGCAGGTCTGACAGCATCTGTGAAGAGAAAACAAAGTTAGTGTTTCAGGTCCAGTGATGTTCCTCAGCTCTGCCGAGCTTTTCCAGTAGCCACTGTTTTTGTTTCTGATTTACAACATCTGCAGTTCTTCTGGTTTTTATTAACATTTCACTATCATTGCTTATCAAGAAACAATCCACCTCAGACTTAAAATATTTAACGATTCTGTTTTCACAGGGACAGAGTTCCAAGACTCATGACCCTCTAAGAAAAATGATTTTGTCCAATCTCTGTTTTAAATGATTGACTCTAACTTTTAGACAGTGACCCCTTGTTCTAGATTTCCCCAAAAGAGGAAACATCTGCTCTAAAACTACCTTGTCAAAACTCCTCAGGACATTGTATGTTTCAATCAAATCATCTCTTAGTCTTCTAAATTCCAGCAATACAAACCCAGCCTGTCCAATCTCTCCTCGTAAGTCAACAACCCCATTTAGTAAGCCTCCTCTGAACTATCCCCAAGGCACTTACAGTCTTTAAATCAGTTTGCAGATCTATTCTAGGACTTTATTAGTATTCCTTATCAGGACTTCTGAATTTTCCCTCCACTTGGATTCTAATAGTGGGAATATACCAATGTAGCTTTGAAATGGTTTTGAAAAAAATTATACAGTAAACAATCCTGTTGTACAGGCAGGCGTCCCTCGGTTCAATCCTCAATTTGCGTCAAGTTAATCTATCTAACAACAAACTTTATTTGATGATGAGTGTTAATATTGAAAAATGTGGTGCTGGAAAAGTACGGCACTGGAAAAGTACAGCAGGTCAGGCAGCATCCAAGGAGCAGGAGAATTGACATTTCAGGCATAAGCCCTTTATCAGGAATGTGGGGGTGGAGGGGCCGAAGGGGGCTGAGAGATAAACAGAGGGTGGGAGTTGGGGTGGGAGTGAGGTTGCTGGGAAGGCAGTAGGTGGATGCAGGTGCGGGGTGATGGTGATAGGTCATGGGCAGGGTGGAGTGGATAGGTGGAAAGGAAGATGGACAGGTAGGACAGGTCATCAAGAGGGCAGTGCCGAGTTGGATGGTTAGATCTGGGATAAGGTGGGGGTGGGGAGATTTTGGAAACTAGTGTAGCTGATGTTGATGTGGTGTGGTTGAAGAGGTCCAAGGAGGAAGATAAGTTGTTTTTCCACCAGCTGTCAGGTGGCTTGGATTTGGCAGTAGAGGTGACCCAGGACTTGAATGTCCTTGATGGAGTGGGAGGGAGAATTTAAGTGGTCGGCCACAGGGCGGTGGGTTGTTGAGTGCATGTGTCCCAGAGATATTCTCTGAAACATTCCACAAGTTGTCATTCTGTCCAACCCCCACCCCCACCCACCCCCACCCCCACCCCCCCACCCCCCACCCCCCACCCCCCCACCCCCCCACCCCCACCGCCACCCCCCACCCCACCCCCCCCCACCCCCCCCCCCCACCACCCCCCACCCCCCCCCCCACCCCACCCCCCCACCCCCCACCCCCCCCCCACCCCCACCCCACCCCCCAATGTAGAGGAGACTACGTCGAGAGCAACAGACACAGTAGATGAGGTGGGTGGATGTGCAGGAAAATCTCTGCAGGATGTGGAAGGATCCTTTGGAGCCTTGGATAGAAGTAAGGGGGGGGAGCTGTAGGAATGGTTTTACACTTGCAGCGACAAGGGCAGGTGCAGGGAGTGGAGGGTGGGTTGGTGGGGGCATGGACCTAACAAGGGAATCACAGAGGAAAGGTCTCTGTGGAATACAAATGGGGTTGGGAGGGAAACATACCTTTGATGGTTGGGTGTGATTGTAGGTGGCAGAAATAGTGGAGGATGATGCGCTGTGGTGTGGAAGGTGAAGACCGGGGGTTCTATCCTTGTTTCGGTTAAAGGGGTTGGGTTCAAGGGCAGAGCTGTGGGAAGTGGAGGATTTGCATTGGAGGGCATTGTTGACCATTTGGGAGGGGAAATTGTGGTCCTGGAAAATAGGAAGCCGTCTGGCATGTCCTGGAGTGGAATTGCTCTCCCTGGAAGCAGATATGGTAGAAGCGGAGGCATAGGGAGTAAGGGATAGTGTTTTTACAGGAGGTCGGGGGTGGGAGGAAGTATAGTCCAGGTAGCTGTGGGAGTCAGTGGGTTTGAAATAAATGTCCATGTTGAGTCGGTCGCTGGAGACAGAGATGGAGAGATCCAGGAAGGTGTCCGAGATGGTCTGGTCAGGATGGAATGTGTTAGTGAAGTTGATGAACTATTCAACCTCCTCATGGAAGCATGAGGTGGCACCAATACAGTCATCGATGTAGGTGGGGAACAGTGCCAGTGTAACTACGGAAGATGAACTGTTCTACGTATGCTATAAAGAGCCAAGCCACCTTCCCCTCCTGTAAAAACACTATCCCTTATTCCCAATTCCTCTGCCTCTGCCATGTCTGCTCCCAGGAGTAGCAATTACTCCAGGAACATCCCAGATGGCCTTCTATTTTCCAGGAACACAATTTCCCCTCCCACGTGATTAACAATGCCCTCCAACACATCTCCTGTACTTCTTGCACCTCTGCCCTTGAACTTCACCCCTCCAAGCACAACAAGGATAGAACACCCCTGGTCCTCATCTTCCACTCCACTAACCTATGGATACAGTGCATTATCCTCCACCACTTCCACCACCTACAACCAGACCCCACCACCCGAGATATATTTCCCTCCCAACCCCTGTGTTCCGCAGAGATCATCCCCTCTGCGACTCCCTCGTTAGGTCCACACACCCCACCCCCCCAACCCCCCCCCCCACACCACCCCACCAGCTCATCCTCCACTCCTGGCACCTTCCCTTGCCGCTGCAAGAGGTGTAAAACCTGCACCCACACTCCCCTCTCCTTTCTGTCCAAAGCTCCAAAGTATCTTTTCACATCTGGCATAGATTTGCCTGCACATCCCAACTGCTCTCTTCTGCCCCTGGATGCTCCCTGACCTGCTGTACTTTTCCAGCACCACACTTTTTGTCTCTGACTCTCCAGCATCTGAAGTCCTCACTTTTTCCCAATAAATGTTAATGGGCTATTTGATCCTGGCAGCATTATACATGACCTAGATACTGTCCTCATTAGCCATTTGAAATACATCCCTGTTACTAGCAAAGGTTCCAGGACAGTGTTTAGGAACAGCAATCTTGAATGTATTCCTCAATTCTTGAATACTAAAGTTTAAACTTAGTATCCATAGCTTGAGGAAATGATGGATCGATCAGAAATGAATCTTCCTTCTGACCACAGTTGGTTTCCTTTATGTCCCACTATTGGGAGGAGTATCTTAAATTGTCATGGCTGGATATTTTAGCAGGATGGGTACTGTGAGACAAGAGACTGGAAGACTGCAATCATGGCTCATAATTCTGTTACACAGCCCCCTGACTGAGGTGGAGTTTAGGAACAATGCAGCTCACTCTTCAACCAGAGCCACGGTGGAGCAGTTGACAAGCTGCTTGAAGTTGAGGTTTCAATGTTTGAATCAGTCGGGGTACATTGCAGTACACTCCAGACAGAGTATCTTGCATTATCCTAACCTGCTGCACTCTATACTAGTGGAGCAGGAAATAGGTGAGGAGCTGGAACAGCTGCAGCAATCTGGGGAAGATAATGAGGTCATTGAGCAGGAGGACATCACCTTCTGCATGTTAGAGTGCAGCAGCATCACACACAAGTCAAAAAGGCCTGAATTGATACTCGGTTCCAATAGATGTGAGCTGGCTGCAGTGACCACTCACTGACTATTAATTTGTTCCTGTTCAAAAGGTCAGCAGTCCCTGTTTGTTCTCAAAAGCAAGTGCAGCTTCCATTTGTTTTGGTTCACATTTACTGTCACTGAATAAAAGCAAATGTTTTCAACTGTTTGAAAGATTGGAAGGTGATGCTGACACATCGAACAATAGTAATGCATTGACAAATGTGCATTTGTATTTGCAATGACGTGTCGGTTGTGGTAGCTATTATTTCTGAGATGTGTTTGTTTTTGGGTCCCTTCCCACTACATTTACGGTGAAGGGCAGATCCTGACTGACTTGACCAGGAGCACAGCTGTGCTTTAAAGATGGTACACTCCAGGGATCCTGGGAAGTCCCAGCAGTGGCAGGAGGGATGATCCAAACGGTACGCCATGTGGGGCATGATAATGAGGCAAATTTCTGAAATTAGCATTAGAATTTCAGCAAGTTCCATGGAGAATTTCACTCTCCATGAAACTTGGAAAGTTGATAGATGATTTCTGGTAAAATTAAGCCGACAGCATTAAAGGGGCAAATGCTATATCAAGGGATCAAGTAGAGACACAAAATTGCTCAGAAAAAGGAAATCAATTTAAGAGTACAAACCTGAGTTGTGAGGAAGAATCACTGGACCTGAAACGTTCCCTCTGATTTCTCTCCACAGATGCTACCAGACCTGTCGAGCTTTTTCAGCAATTTCTGTTTTTGTTATAAATTTAGGAATACAAGCAATAGTGGATTCAACCTGCTCGCTCATGACTGATCATACATTAACTTCATTCATCCATCTGAGCTTCCTATATCCCCTGGTACCCCTACCTAACAAAACTCTATTGATCCCACTCATGAAAAAATTGTTTGTCTCAGAATCCACACAGCCTATTTAGGAGACAAAATTCCAGATTTTAACTTTGTTTTGTGCTTCTTGATTTCCTTTCTAAATGCCTGGCTGCATTTAAACATCAGTGCTTGTTCACTAATATTCAAGTACTGTCCATGATTTCCCCAAGAGGAACTAGATTCTCTTCATCTACCACTTCTAAATCCTTTTAACACCTTAGGGATCTCAATATGGATCACCTCTCAAGGCAATACATGCCAGGTTTATGGAATCTGTCCACAAAATTTAACTAAGTTCCAGTAATATTTGGAACATTTTAAACAAACTCAACATTATGCCTTCAATATCTTGTAAGGCTCTTTTTACCCTTTTGGTGGGTGTGATAGGTCCTATGGCACTCTTCAGGAAAGAGTGGGAAATGTCTCCTGGCGTCCTGGCCAGGAATTAACCCTTAATGAACATTACTGTAAGGGAGATTATCTGGTCATTTCTCTAATTTCTTTGCTGGGTGCAAATTGGCCCATACTTACAGGCCAGAAGATCTGAGTTCAAGTCCCATCTGCCCCAGAGGTGTAGCACAACATGCTTGAAAAAGATGATTAAAAAAAACTATAACTGCAACACATTTTCTCTTTCTGTTCATGTAAAACTGTCTTGAGCTGAATATTTTTGAAGAATTTTGTTGAATATACAGTTGAATATTTTTCAGTGAATTTAATTCACTGCCATTTATTTTGTTCTGCGCTCTGTTTTAGATTGCATCAGTTATTAAAAACAAGTCATTTTTTGAAGAAAATCTAGATAATAGAGCTGACAGAAATCACAGACTAATATTGCTATCATGTATAATTTCACATTTTGGAGAAATCAATCTCACCTGTGCAACAAATGCAGGTAAATCATTCTAACCCTTATCTCCTGCAAAAAGCCAATAATGGTTCCTTGTAAGATTCATGAGGAAAGCTGATATTCCAGTTAAGCCACCGGATTTGATGAAAGTGCAACTTCAGATCCATAAGCAATAATCAAAACTTACAATAAAGGAATAACTCACCTGGTGAATCCTGTTCACTTGTCCCTCTATGGAATAATCGTCCACACAAGTCCGTGTTGTGCCCTCATGGCCTGGCATATCAACGCAGATCAGGTGCAGGTTCTTAGGTAAAAACTGATCAAGAACATAAAAATACCCACATTAAGCTACTTTAGTTCAAATTTCACATGGCTATCTGTTACTCAATCACTCCCAGTGATATCACATATGCTGCTTTTGATTCTTCTATAGTCTGGAAGGACTGGTAACTTTATCTAGTACAGAATCTACTTAAAAGATGCTCTTTACATCCCTAACTTCCACAGTCAGGCCATTATTCATGTGCAAATAAATTTGATGGTTTATTTTATCCTGATGACTATTGTGTGATTATTTTTACCTTTCGTGTGATAACTTCATATTTACTACTGTTTGGTTTAGTGGTCACTTCAAGTACAGAGGAACCTCAAATTATCCAAATGACACATGCGGGGAGTATTTTGTTCGGATAATCGAATGCCGGAGTAACACAGTTTAGCGAAGCAGCGTTACCTTGCAATCTTGTCCGGATAATCCAAAATCTGGACAATCAAATGTTGGGTAATCGAGGTTCCTCTGTAATCTCTAGTGCATAATACGACACTCACACTTACGTTATTTGAACATTTCTATATCAGATGCATGGAAACTTAATTATCACTGTCACAACATAGTCCAATGCCAGTCATTATAGTTGAGAAGTGTGAAAACATACATGTTTCAGATTATTTTTTTGTAAGAACACAGTTAAAGAGATCAAACCCAAATGTTTTCTTAAACTGCTGCTAAATTTATGCTAATTAGGGCCTTGCAATGCTAGTTCCTGCAGTACTGGTCTTGTGTAGGTAGAAGCAATCCCCCCACTTCAATCCCTCCCCATCTTGGCCACGTTCTCCACCCCACAGAAACCTGAATGTATTGAGTTGGCCTAGCATTATCTCACATGTTTCAGCAAACTGTGTTACAAACACCCCGCTGACGCTGCATTAATTAATTTGTGGAATGTGCTGCCTGCTCAGCAATGGACATGTTTCACTGAATTTCTGCAAATTAGAGCTGGACTTGTTTCTGATTTGAGATTAACTCCTACAAAAAGAGGGAATTAAGAAATCTCCTGGAGCAAGTTCAATGCATTGGCAAGGAATTTCCTAATTTTCTTCTCTACACTGGCCTGACTTTTTAATGTTTTTTTCACCCTCTCCCAGTAGAGCGCAGGGAGAGGTACAATCTCTGTTTATCATGATACACAAAGCATCACAATAATAGAGGACAGGCTGGATGGACCAGAGGGTCTTCTGTTGTCTATTATTGTTCAGCAAATCTGTGATTGCGCAGACACAGAAGGTGATCTGAGAAAGTGAGGAAGTAATGGGAGAAGAAAAGGCACTGCATTTATGAACACTGTCATTTGGATTAATTTTAATAATCATAACCTTTTAGATACTTTCTCAAAGAACTAAATAAATGATGCATGCAGGAACTAACCTTCACCACAGATAGCCACATGTCCTTGTGAGCTGAAAATCCATGCAACATCAAAATAGAAGGTTTACTGCCAGGTTTCCCACGGCAGGAATAGCAGAATCGATAGTTGCCACAGTCGGCATTTTTAACTTGCATACCTAATGTTGTTCGCCAGTACCTGTACAAAAACATAACAATCCAGCATACCTAGGAGTCTACTGCACACCAGTAACAGCTTTTCTGTTAGTTCTTGCAAGTTTTCAATACAATTTTCTTAAGAATGATGAAAGAGGATAACACTTCATGCAATTTGTGCAGTGCTGTCTTGCTAATCATGCGATTTGACATAAAAAACAGGTTCTTATAAAGAAATTGTTTTACTTCTCGCAGCTCGCTGGAAATATAATTGCTCTGTACACTGGGGAAGAAATATTCTCACGTGCAATACTATCATTCAGCAATAATAGTTATATTGAACCAATGTACAATCACGTTGATCAGGGAACTTACATAATTTCAATTCACAATTGACTTCCAGGTTGAGAAGAACTTCCATTAAAATAAAAAGTGATCTTGACTGGGAACATTAACTCAGTTTCCCTCAATGTCCTCTGCGTTCTGAGGAAGAGTCACCAGACTTGAAATGTTAACTCTGCCCCCTTCCCACAGATGTTGCCAGACCTGCTGAGTTTCTCCAGCAATTTTTGTTTTTGTTTCTCTCAACAGATGCTGCCAGACCTGTCAAACATTTCCAGCATTTTGGGATTTACATTTCAGATTTTCCTGCATCTGCAGTTTTTTTTTTGCTTTTCTGTTTTGATTTATCGTGAAAAAGACATCCATTTTCAATATCCATAATATCACATTGCAAATCTGAAAATATAACACCAAAGAAAGCTGACGACCAGAACATAAATGTAATAACAATAGTGAGTGAAAAGGTGTAAAGTTAAATCATGCTTAAGCTGGTAGGTGCCCATGCAATTACTCTACTTTACCTATTTAAATATGAACTATTGAAAAGCTCTTTGCTGTATTCCAGTTTGCTATTCTATATTGTTGGGAAAACTGGGTCTAATTTGCTAATCTTGCACTCCCAGCAAGGACTCAGTTAAACACGGATGAGAGATGGGGCTCCATCTGTGGTGCACTTCCTTTGAGCGTTTGCACATTCTCATGAGCAGTGCAGAGACAGTGCAAACTGTTATAATATGAGCCTCTTCTACAAGACAAATGCCAAATTCAGTAAATTTTATTCTTGATGTTGAGTCTTGTCTAACTGGAACACAAACCAGAAAATCAAGCGAAAAAGATTATCAAAATGCAGCATCTCCATTTTCTGGTGATACTAGCGTTATGCAAAAGAAACATCAGTTGCTTATATCCATAAATTTGCAGTTTAGCTAAAGTAAATTTTCAAGAAACCATTTAAAAATGAGAATTTTAAACATTTTTTCTGCTCACGAATTCCTTATCCTCAAATTCTCCTCTCTCATTTTGATTTCTCATTATTCAGTAGAATCTGCAGTTTTTAAGGTTTTTTTTAAACTTTAAACCATTTATCTGTTCTCCATTCTCTCCAGAGAAATGCACTATGAGAATGGGGCTGACATTGAAACCCTTCGGCTCTATCATTTGAAAACCACTTCAATAATTGACGGTGGAAAATTGATACGCCTATGCCTGTGGGTGTCAGCAGAACAGCCTTTAATGTCTTTTCACTCTATGATGCATGCGCTGCAGGTAACCTTTTGTTCATTTTCTCCCCATATTATCAATGAAATCATTTACATCTTGCTGACACATCAAAACACAGCAGCTTTTGATGCTCCGCTCATGTGACTATAATGTGCAAGATTTGAAACAGTGAACTTCAGTAAGAATTCATCTCAGGCTATGAACCAGGGGTGTGGGATTGAAAAAGCAGGCAAACTGTAACTCAAATGTTCACACAATGCACTAGGGCTGTATAGCAATCAAAACTAAAAATCGTGCCTATTTTCATTATCCTCATTCATTGAGGTCACCATTGGCTCCCTGGTTTACTACCCTGAGGTGTCCCATCTCAGCACAGTTTGACGTCAGGACCTTTTTAGTCTCACTGAGCATTCCTCTTCACCCCCAAATCCTCATCGACATGGTTCACCATTACTTGACTGAGAAGAACATAGAACATATAACAGTACAGCACAGGGACAGGCTCTTCAGCCCATCATGTCCATGCTGACCATGATACCATTCTAAACTAATCCCATCTGTCTGCTTATAGTCCATGTCCCTCTAGTTTCTCTGTTCATGTGTCTGTTGAAATTCCTCTTAAACATTACTATTATATCTGCTTCTACCACCTTCCCTGTCAGTGTGTTCCAAGCACCTAGCACCCTCTGTGTAAAAAAAACTTGCCTCACAGATCTCCTTTAAACTTT
This sequence comes from Chiloscyllium punctatum, assembly GCF_047496795.1. Lineage (NCBI taxonomy): Eukaryota > Metazoa > Chordata > Chondrichthyes > Orectolobiformes > Hemiscylliidae > Chiloscyllium > Chiloscyllium punctatum. Next base: position 37,484,127 of record NC_092750.1, on the reverse strand, counting down.
CCCCTCTCACCTTAACTCTATGTCCCCTAGTATTTGACATTTTCGCCCTATCCATGCCTCTCATAAATTTTATATATTTCCATCAGGTCACCTTTCAGCCTCTGACACTCTAGAAAACAAAATCCAAGTTTGTCTAACCTCTCCTAGATAATATACTCCAATCCAGGCAACATCCTGGTAAACTTCCTTTGCACCCTATCCATGGCCTCCACATCCTTCCTATAGCGTGGTGACCAGAACTGCACACAATACTCCAATGTAGCCTAACTAAAGTTTTACACAGCTGCAACGTGACTTGCCAATGTTTATACTCAGTGCCCCAACTCATGAAGGCAAGTATGCTGTAAGCCTTCTATACCACCTTATCCACTGTGCTACCACTTTTCAGGAATCTACACAGAGCCCAACATTTCAATTGATTTCTGGGAGAACTGAGATAGATCACCATATAGAAATCCAGAAAATAGCTCAAAATTCCAATCTATGTCTCACCTATGACCTCATCCGTTCAAGTGTGATATAAGTCCAGTGGATGGACTACAGACTGGCCAGTTTTGCACCCTGTTAATACCACTCTCCTATATCACCTTGAGAGGGTAAACATATGAGTTTAAAAAGCACTCCATAAATCTGGAGATGCACTTCTGTTTGGACTTGACATACCTAAGGCTGATCTCACCAGGTATAGCTGGTTGACAGTGGCAGCAGGAGTTATACCAGTTAAATGTCAAGGCACAGAGTCCCAGCTGAGACTGAGGACTATTGGAGTGGGAAGGAGGGAATGGGCCCACAGGCAGGGATTTCAGAGTTTTCTTTATGCTTCAAAGTGTTTCTGGAATTTATGAGGGTATGGGCAGGCAGAATCCTCTTCTTGGCAAAAGTGAGGACTGCAAATGCTGGAAACCAGAGTTTAAATTAGATTGGTGCTGGAAAGCACAGCAGATCAGGCAGCATCCAAGGAGCAGGAAAATCAACATTTTCCTGATGAAGGGCTTTTTCCAGCACCACTCGAATCCAGAATCCTCTTCTGCTGAAGGATACCTGCCACCCATTTGAACCAGAACAGAAATTGCTGGCGAAACTCAGCAGGTTTGGCAGCATCTTTGGGCAGAAAGCAGAGCTAATGTTTCAAATCCAGTGACTCTTCATCAGAACTACCTTAGTTTCTGATTCCATTTCAGATCAACCGTTCTTTTGTTTTATTTTACCCACTTGAACTAACCAGTTCATGTTGGAATTTCTAAGGTGGTGAATGTGGAGATTAATTGTGGATGTCTCTCACCTCCAAACACCAAAGATAAACTTTGAACAACCATTCCCTTGACCTGTAAGCCTTTGGACAGTCAATAATAACCAACCCTCTGGACTTCTTAGTGATTGTACATTTTATAGCAATGGTAACCCAAGAACTGTTTGCTCATTCTGTCTGTAAGTGTAGTCATAATGATGATAAGTATAGGTACAACCATCACTAAAAATGAACATATGTACACTTACCAGTAATAAAATCTAATGAGTGCTGCAGGACACAGTAGAAAGGAAGCTACAAAAGCTAGAATGGGTATGGCAAGCGTGCCTCCTGCCAGGACACACATGTTCATTAAATCCAAATCCATTTCCCTACTGTCACACCTGAAAGAATGAAGAATAAAGTAGAAGAGCATTAGGAAGTACACAGAAAATATTCTGCTGAAGAAGTCGTTTGCTCTGCAGCTCCTTGGGTCTCGGACTATACTAATACATTCCTCTGGATTATATGCATTAGCCTGCCTAACATCATGTAACCAAATGCAGTAAAAGAACAAAATAAGACTTTTGGAAAATGGATTATATCTGCACTTCTTAAAAAATCATCAATGAGAGTCACTTAAATGTGGAACAAACTAACACTTGGAACACAACAGCTTACAACAATTGATAGCAGGATGATGATAGATGGCTTAGGTTTAATGTTGTATATTACAAAGTGCTAGCAGTTTTGTATTTTTAATAACCAGATGGCTTGTGCACTATACAAAAGATGATCTCAGATTTATGACTCGATTGTACGGCTGGATTAAGTATGCCAAAGCTCCCAAGGTAATTGATTCACTTCTTGAAATTCATGTGACATTTCTAGGCTTTGAAGGAGTCTAAACGTCCAAAAATATTTTTACTGAATTTTTATGATATCAACTAAATAACATTTGTTAAGCACTAGTCTCATGAAAAAAATGAATTGGCAACCTGCAATTGTTTTACAATAAAAAAGTATAATTTGTAGTGAAAGGAGTGACCTATCACTTTTGCACAATGTTATCTCAATTAAGATAACTATTTATTCTTTGATCCCTTCTCTCCAGAGTCTGGCTAAACATTTCTTTTTGAACATACCCCTTTATTTTCGCTGTTGAAGTTGTTCCTATACTTCAGGAAACCAAACGGAGCTTGTTGTTATTTTATTGCCACATTTGACCTCAAGGGGATTCAGGTGAAAATCATTTGAAGGGGGAAAGCCAATTGGTGCCACTGTTTAAGAAGGGTGGAAAGGACAAGCCAGAGAACTATAGACCAGTGAGCCTGAAGTCGGTGGTGGGCAAGTTGTTGGAGGGAATCCTGAGGGACACGATGAACATGTAATTGGAAAAGCAAGGACTGATTAGGGATAGTCAACATGGCTTTGTGCGTGGGAAATCACAAACTTGATTGAGTTTTTTGAAGAAGTAACAAAGGGGATTGATGAGGGCAGAGCGGTAGATGTGATCTATATAGACTTCAGCAAGGCAATTCGACAAGGTTCCCCATGGGAGACTGATTAGCAAGGTTAGATCTCACGGAATAAAGGGAGGACTAGCCATTTGAATACAGAACTGGCTCAAAGGTAGAAGAGAGAGGGTGGTGATGGAGGGTTGTTTTTCAGACTGGAGGCCTGTGACCAGTGGAGTGCCACAAGGATCGGTGCTGGGTCCTCTACTTTTTGTCATTTACATAAATGATTTGGATGCAAGCATAAGAGGTATAGTTAGTAAGTTTGTAGATGACACCAAAATATGAGGTGAAGTGGACAGCGAAGAGGGTTACCTCAGATTACAACAGGATCTGGACCAGATGGGCCAATGGACTGAGAAGTGGCAGATGGAGTTTAATTTAGATAAATGCGAGTTGCTGCATTTTGGGAAAGCAAATTGTAGCAAGACTTATACACTTAATGGTAAGGTCCGAGGGAGGGTTGCTGAACAAAGAGACCTTGGAGTGCAGGTTCATAGCTCCTTGAAAGCAGAGACGTAGGTAGATAGGATAGTGAAGGAGGAGTTTGGTATTCTTTCCTTTATTGGTCAGAGTATTGAGTACAGGAGTTGGGATGTCATGTTGAGGCCTCTATTGGAATATTGCGTGCAATTCTGGTCTCCTTCCTATCGGAAAGATGTTGTGAAACTTGAAAGGGTTCAGAAAAGATTTACAAGGATGTTGCCAGGGTTGGAGAATTTGAGCTACAGGGAGAGGTTAAATAGGATAGGGCTCTTTTCCCTGCAGTGTCGGAGGCTGAGGGGTGACCTTATAGAGGATTACAAAATTATGAGGGGCATCGATAGGATAAATAGACAAAGTCTTTTCCCTGGGGTGGGGGAGTCCAGAACTAGAGGGCATAAGTTTAGGGTGAGAGAGAAAAAACATAAAAGAGACCTAAGAGACAATGTTTTCACTCAAAGGGTGGTACGTGTATGGAATGAGCTGCCAGAGGAAGGGGTAGAGGCTAGTACAATTGCAACATTTAAAAGGCATCTGGATGGGTATATGAATAGGAAGGGTTTGGAGGGATATGGGCCAGGTGCTGGCAGGTGGGACTATATTGGGTTGGGATATCTGGTCAACATGGATGAGTTGGACTAAAGGGTCTGTACATCTCTATGACTCTATCTGGCCACAGTAGACTGGAAACAACTCCTTGCAGTAAGTCTGCAGAGGAGCAACATGGAGCATTCAAAAAGGAATGCATTGCCTGGGAGAGTACAGATTCAACACGTACACTTTAGAGGGAAGTGTAGCAGCGGTATGTTCAGAGACCTCTGCTAGGTGGTCAGGTGGGACTAGCTTGGGTTGGGATATCTGCTCGGCATGGATGGGTTGGACCGAAGGGTCTGTTTCCATGCTGTACATCTCTATGATTCTATGACAAGATGAACATTGAGATATTTACCTGTACGATGTCCCAACCTGTTTAGTGAATTCAAACAGATCCATTCAACATCTTGCAAAGTACAGACTGTTAAAGAATTCCTCAATGGAGTCCTGTGTTCAACTTTCCATCTTTCAAATTACAGTGCAGAAATTATGGGGAGATTTAACCCAAGGAAGTGTCCTTCGAACAAATCGACTCATCACTTTATTATGGGTTTTTATTTTAAATTAGACCTTTAAAGAAAGATACAACTGTATGCAATTGCTGGAGTGTTTCATCTTATAACAGCACCTTGTCTATTCTACAACCGTCTGGGTTTGAAACATCATAATCATTATTACATCACAATTAAAACACCTTTAATAAAGACCCAGAACCATAGCAACACAGCAAACTTGTGGAAGAAGTGAGAAGTCACTATAAGCATTTTGTGTGGATGGATATGGCCAGCATGTGTTTACATATGGCAAGCTGAATTGACTGTGGGCCTTTTGTTTCCATCTACAATTTTACAAAATGTTTTTTTCCAGTTCTAATTCGAGCACACATTTGCAGACCACAATGTATATATTTCTAATATTTATTTTATTTATATTTTGCCCTGTTTGTAAGATTATGCACTGAATTCTGATTAGCTATCAGGAATAAGCTGCTATTTTTTAACCTTTAAATAAGGAGCAAACTATTGCTCACAATCCAGTTGCAGTAACCAGATACACAAACAACAAAGAACAGGCGACCTCTCACTCACTAGAGCCAAGTTGCTGTGGGCATTAAGCCAATGGCAAAACACTGGGGGTCAAAGGATCAATGGCATTCCAGCTGAATCGCTTGGAGACGGCAGAGTGGAAGTGCTTGAATAAATGAATAGCTTATAACAATGAATGGATGTCATTCGAACTACAATCTCACGAATTCAAATAAGGCGTGGTGATCTCCTGTATTAACACAAGGAAATGGTAAACAATGCAACAAGAGGTGCGTCCTTCATGCTTCCAGGCCATTTCCCTATCACTCTGTCCTGCAGTACTTGCGGAGTTGTATCTAGTTACAGAGTTTGCTGATCTAAGTCTTTCAGATTCAACATCTCTACTGGATTGTTAACTTGATGTCAATGGTGAGTGATAACTTCCCATTGATTCTGGAAAATTTCAAACTCTGTCTTAGCATCTTCAACTTGCTTCATAGGGACCAGAGCTCTCCACAGAGCAATGCAGTTATTTTAATTGTTTCGATGTCACATCCAGATGCTATCTCTATAAACAAAGTAATGGCCTTTGAACACACTTTAGACAGAAACAATTTGAGAATGATATTAGGAAATAGCTTGTAGTCAGACTTCACAGTCACGCTTTCTCTGTCTCTCAAACATGGATTAAAATGCTTGGAAGTAAAGACAAACATTTAGGGACTCTTTCTCAATTGGAATGTAAACTTGTTGCATAAACACTCTCAATGCAAATACAAGTGATTGCCCACGTTGCATAAAGGTGACACAAGGTTCAACAAATCATTGCACTGCTGTCGCATCTGTTGGTCACTGCATGATTGCTGTAGTTCTCATTGAGTCATAGAGATATACAGCACAGAAACAGACCCTTCAGTCCAACTCATCCATGCCAACCAGATATCCTAAATTAATCTAGTCCCATTTGCCAGTATTTGGCCCATATCCCTCTAAATTCCTATTCCTATACCAATGCAGATACCTTTTAAATGCTGTAATTGTATCAGCCTTCACCACTCCCTCTGGCACCTCATCAGGAACATGGCAAAACTTTTTTGCTCCCTCAATATAACCCATATACTTGACATCAGGCATCTTCAATGACATGACATCTTTTTCTTGTTCAGCATTAAATTCATCTGATAACCTTCCTCTAGCAGTCACATGACATTCTGATCATGCTTAGCAATGGCTTATTCTATCTCATTTCTACATCGATAGACTAGGAGATCATTCACAACCACTTCCTGTCTGGCAAGACCACTTGACTATCTCATGCTATCTACCATGACATTCTTTCAGAGGAGTGGAAATACCAAACACATGAGCACACATCTGTGTCTCCCAAATGGCATCCAGAACATGGGTAGAATACAGCTGTTTTCAGCCAGTTTCAATTCCAGTAACCAGTCTTCACATGGAGCATCGTAAAGACCTTTCTTTGGCAAGTTGTGGAAAATTTCTTCAATGGCTGGCATGGCGTAGTGAAATCTTTTCAATGCTTTACTGAGGTACTTTGGATCTATGTATAACTTCAATCTTCCAGAATTTTCACTTCAGCTAAACATGTCTAGAGGAGTTGTTACTTTTTTGATTACTCCCTTCTTTCTCAGCTTTCAACCTTGTCTTACTCTTTAAGGCAGCTCGAATTCTCCTCGGCAGATGCTGATTTAGTCTTACCCTCTTACCTGCTTCAGGATGATATTCACCAGCAAGCCATCCAAACCTAGAAAAACATCTTTGTAATATTTTATTCAACAGTTAGTGGCTTAGTACCATGAGGAACGTTGCAAGTCTCCTTTGGCATAAATAGGGTTACCAGTTCAAGCTTGAGACTTATTTCAGATGACTTAAGTGGGTTTTGCTTAACATATATTAACTGGAACTCCAGATCTTTGTTCTTCCCATTACAGTGGGCTCTCAGCAATCTTTAGGTAAAAACAATGACTGCAGATGATGAAGGGCTTTTGCCCGAAACGTCGATTTTACTGCTCCTCGGATGCTGCCTGAACTGCTGTGCTCTTCCAGCACCACTAATCCAGAATCTCAGCAATCTTTGTCCTCTTGGGATGTGCATCATTCCATCACAAAGCCTCAACATTACTTTCATATTGAGGTCACCATCTTCAGTCATTTTTGCAAAGGTCTATGGAACTCACAAGTTACTTGAAACACTGGTATCTATCAGGCACTTCACATTCACTGGATGCTCTCCCTCTGCAGTCAACATTCTAACAATCACAAACCAATTTGTTGTGTAATGAATCATCATCTGAGATCTCTCCCATTGTCACCTTTCTAGGCCACCTTGCTTCTTTGTAAGTAAATACTTGCGTGCATAGTAATTCAACTTCTTGTACCCATCCAGACACCTTGTAAATGTTGTATTTATACTAGCTCATTCCACACATGCATCACCCCTGTGTGCCTTTGGTCCCTTTTAAATCTTTTCCCTATCACCTTAACCCTATGCCCTCTAATTTTAGACTTCCCTACCCTGGGAAAAAGACCACAGCTATTGACCCTATCTCTGCCCCTCCTGACTTTATAGACCTCTGTAAGGTTACCCCTCAGCATCTGACACTCCATGGAGAAAAAATCAGCCTATTCAGACTCTTTCTGTTGCTCAAACCCTCCAATCCCTGCAGCATCCCTACGCATCTTTTCTGAATACTTTCATGTTTCGCAACATCTTTCTTATTACAGGGTGACCAGAATTGTAAGCAGTATTCCAAAGGTGGCCTAACCAATGTCCTGTACGACTGCAACATGAAGAAAGGATTTGCATCCAAGTGCCTTTCAGGAACTCAGAGCTTCCTAAACTGGTTAAGACCAATTAATTATTTTAAAGTGCAGTCATTGTTGTGAATGAAAATGGAGGAAATGTAGCATTTGGCAAAACAATGTCCCATAAATATCAATGTGACAGTGATCAAATAATTGGCTTTCATGTGTTAATTGAATGGTAAATATTGGGTTAATTTTAAAACTATATCCAAGGTCATAGTTTAACATCTCAACTATGAAACACCACCTCTAAGAATGCAGCATGTGCTCACTACTGCACTGAAGTATTAGCCTAGACTGTGCACTACAGTCTCTTGATTGGGATTTTAACTCACATCCTTCTTATTCAGAGGTGACAGTCATACGTTCTGGTTGCTGCAAAGCAGTTTCAGGTAATCAGAGAAAAGAAGCAGTTAACCTTGGAGTTAAGGTAATGATCTGACTCAGCAACTGTAAGCACCTCCCCTGTTATCATGAACACTAAACCATAAGGAGTGGTCAGTCTCATTACAATTGGACTTCAAACTGGTGCTGTAATGTTTCAGCCTGGTACAAAGCCATGCTTTAAAAATATTTCTATGTGACACACTGGACCATTCAGAACTTTTAAACGTCCATCAAATGCTGTGTAGGGAGAGGCTGAATAGCTGGGGCTGTTTTCCCTGGAACCTCAGACACTGAGGGGTGACCTCAGGAGGTTTAGAAAATCATAGGGGGAAGGATAGGTTAAATAAACAAAGTCTTTTCCCTGGGGTAGGGGAATCCAGAACTAAAGACCATAGGTTTAGGATGAGAGGGGAAAGATAAAAAAAGGGACCTAAGGGGCAACTTTTTCACACAGAGAGTGGTGCGTGTATGGAATGAGCTGCCAGAGGAAGTAGTACAGTCTGGTACTATTGCAACATGTAAAAAGCATTTGGATGGGTATATGCATAAGAAGAGTTTATAGGGATACGGGCCAGGTGCTGGCAAGTGAGACTAGATTAGGTTAGGATATCTGATCAACATGGTCAAGTTGCACCAAAGGGTCCGTTTCTGCGCTGTGTACCTCTATGACTCTATGACTTTTTTCAGTTTTGGATGTAGGTTTGCTTGCTAAGCTGGAAGGATCATTTCCAGACATTTTGTCACCCTACTAGGTAGCATCTTCAGTGGGCCTCAGGTGAAGCACTGTTGATAATTCCTGCTTTCAATTTATATGTTTGGGTTTCTTTGGGTTGGTGATGTCACTTCCTGTGGTGAAGTCACTTCCTGTTCCTTTTCTCATGGGGTGGTAGATGGGGTCTAACTTGATGTGTTTGTTGATAGAGTTCCAGTTGGAATGCCACGCTTCTAGGAATTCTCATGCGTGATTCTGTTTGGCTTGTCCTTGGATGGATGTGTTGTGCCAGTCAAAGTGGTGTCCTTTCTCATCCGTATGTAAGGATATCAGTGATAGAAGATCATGTCTTTTTGTGGCTAGTTGGTGTTCATGTATCCTGGTAGCTAGTTTTCTGCCTATTTGCCCAATAGCGTTTGTTACAGTCCTTGCACGGTATTTTGTAAATGACATTAGTTTTTCTTGTTGTCTGTATATGGTCTGTATAGGAAGCATGGCATTCCAACTGGAACTCTATCAACAAACACATCAAGTTAGACCCCATTTACCACCCCCTGAGAAAAGGAACAGGAAATGACTTCATCACAGGAAATGACATCAACCCAAAGAAACCCAAACATACAAATTGAAAGTAGGAATTATCAGCAGTGCTTCACCTGAGGACCACTGAAGATGTTACCAAGGAGGCTGACGAAACATCTGGAAATGAACCTTCCAGCTCAGCAAGCAAACCTACATCCAAAACCTCAACCTGAGCTACAAATTCTCAAAACTCGCTATTCTTTTCAGTGTTACAAAAGAAGTATAGCTCCTAAAGAGTGGCACATGGCAAGACATACTGAGGTAAAGGTCTATGTTACTGGGCTCAGGGTGAGGTGCTGCCCTCAATCTAGCTGAGGCCTGCTGGCCGACCACTCAGATAAATGGACGCCAGCAGAATAACTCCATGTCAGAGCACAGGGAAAAGGGAGCAGGACCAGGCCATTGAACCAATCCAGCCTGCCCCATCAATCAACTAGATCATGGCTCATTTCCACCTTAATGCCATTACCCTGCACTATTTCCATATTCCTCAACCTCTTACAACTTCAGTGAAGTTTTGATAAACTAACAATAACAGCCAACCTTTAACCATCGCTTAATACATGTAAACTATATATTATTTGCATGTCTATGAAATGTCGTGTTAAACTGCAACAACCAGCCAACGGTAAATAGTTCCATTTATTGTCAAGACTAGCAATACTGCAATTCAAACACACATACTAGCAATTAAAATACAAGGTCAAATCCAGCAGTCTGTTATGCACAGTACAAGTTTTGCAGTTGTAAACTATCACCTTGTTACACCCAGATCCTGAGCGAGGTTCCTCATTTGTCATGGCTCCAGATGGAATACCCAAAATCGTTCAGCTCTCAGGTGAGGAAGGATGAACTAGCTCACCTTCTTTATTCACCTACTCCTGGTTTGTAGAGTGAAATGTTATCTGGGTGCCTTTACATATGGCATCTGATAGTTGGAACCCATAGTGGCTCTATGGTTGGTACTGCTGCCTTATAGTGCCAGAGACCCAGGTTCAATTCAACCCTTACGTGTCTGTGTGGAGTTTGCAGATTCTCCCAGTGTCTGTGCAGGTTTCCTCCCAATCCACAGATGTGCAGGTTAAGTGGATTGGCCATGCTAAATTACCCATAGCGACCCGGGATGTGCAGGTTAAGTGGACTGGCCATGCTAAATTGCCCATAATGACCCGGGATGTGCAGGTTAGGTGGATTGGCCATGCTAAATTGCCCATTGTGACCCGGGATGTGCAGGTTAGGTGGATTGGCCATGCTAAATTGCCCATAGCGACCCGGGCTGTGCAGGCTAGGTGGGTTGCAGAGATAGCATAGAGGGGTGGTCTGGGTGGAATGTTCTTCAGAGAATCAGTATGGACCTGATGGGCTGAATGGCCTGTTTCTACACAGTATGGGTCCTCTAGGGCCCTAGCAAGGAGAAGAACTTCCAACTCACAAATGTGATGTTTACCCGTACATGAATATGGAACTAGGTGAGAAGGAAGAAATTACACAAGAAAACCTGGCTCACTTCCATGTAGAAGTACTTCTTGGCTTCCAGCTCGATGCCACACTTAGTTCCCAAATAAATAAGATTCTGCCCCATCAAAAATTTTACAAGAGACCCAAGGCAGCTTGCCCACCTGCTCAGTTATTGGTCACCTACACTACTGCTGTGACCACAGAGCTGCCATTCAATCAAAATGGCCAGTAGCTCTTGGAGGTGGGACTTTTCCTCAGTGACTGGCAGGCATCAATTAGCAGAGTATTACATGGCTGTAGGATGGCTTAAACAGGTTAGGATGTGGTCACTGCTGATCTCATTGCAGGAGAATCAGGGAACCATACCGTCTGAAAGATTTTGCCCCTTTCACCTACTTTTGAGAACTCCATCTTAAACACCTCAATCTACTCCATCTTTAAACGCTTCTTAAAATGTATATTTAAGACCAAACTTTCAGTCAATGTTCCAAACTCTCCCATTTATTGTTTATTCTCATCTGTAAGGAGAGTCGGATTTTATATCGGCAATGTTCTTCAACGTTAAAGACATTTTATAAATAAAGTCATTTCCTCCACTGACAATTTGCATAATTTATCCCATTACAACAGCTGCCAGTACCTCAACGACAAATTGCAATTTCACAACTGGATAGCTATACATTTATCCGAAAAGATTCACATTCCAGGGATGCTGCTTATATGAGATAAGTGGCTTAGGGCTGCAAGATAAATGTGAAAGGAATATTATCGCAGCTTCACTGTAATTGACTTCTCAGCAATC